>NC_134704.1:118426767-118758267 GCF_043290135.1 Rhipicephalus microplus
CTTTCGCAGCTCTTCCGGGCATTTCACTGGAAGTTTTTTTTTAAATTGCTTTTTCTAGAAAGTTTTTTAGAGCCTATCTGTATTCGGAGTTTCCCTGAGTACAAATGCCCCCAATAAGTAATTAATTATCCCTACTACCTTTTTATTTTCCTCCACAATCACGTGACCATTATGTAACTCTTATCTTGCCAAGACACTTTTTTAAAGACCAGTTCTTAAGACAGATGCAAAGTGTATGGGCAGATGAGCTCCCATTTTAAGCACAACAATTTTAGCAAACTGTGAAAGAAGCATTGAAGTGCCTATTAATCAGACTTTTAGAGCAAAAAATGTTTAGATATGTGAACGATTGCCTGGTGGTGCTAAGGGGGCGTAGAGCCTCACGAGTGAAATAAATGCGCCTGGAGTATTTCAAAGTTGTTTAGTTTTTGTTCAAAAGGCCTAAAGTTCACGCATGAATAGCTGAAAGGGGGAATCATTCAGTTCCTCGATGCTTGTTTTAACTGTCCGAGAAGCACACGGGCTGGAGCTACAGGCCATGGTAAAAAAATAATGCTGATCAGAGGTACGATTCGGCCAATTCTAAGTTAATAAAATGATGCATGAACTCCCCCCTCCAATGGCATTGCGTCCACTCGCGTAGTCAAACTTCACCGACGACGGAACCTATAGCAGGGGTCAACAACGTTTTGAGGCGTAAGGCCGGGTCGAATCAAGGTGACATTGTGTGGTCCGGGGTGTGAGAGAAGGGGCTTTGTTGCTGAAGAGAAAAATTTTGGGAGTAGACAATTATGCATCTAAGCTGGAACAGATATCATGTTAACTTTAAGGATACATGTCAAAAGGTTGCAAAGAGGAAGAGAGAGAGACAGGGAGAGAGAAAAGGAAGGCCGGAAGATTGACCAGATATTGGCATCCGGTTTGCTACCCAGTACTGGGGTTGGAGAAATAAGGCCAAGAAAGAGGGTGTAGAGAGAGAGAGAGAAAAGAAACGCACGTGCACTCAGGAGAAAGCAAAAACGCACACAGGAAGGGCGTTCTGGCTGCGACCGTTCAGAAGGGTCGGTTACAAAGATAGGTTACTTATCGAAATCCCACTTGATGTCAGAACTGCTACGGCTTCATCTGCACAGCTTATTTCCTGGGGCATGCCCAACAAGCGTGTTAGAAATAAAGTGAATAATGATTTCGGCCTGTGACAAGGAGATAGCAAGTTTTGACGTCGTGCTGAGGACCACATATTACCGCTCCAGGGGCCGCATTCCACCCCCGGGCTGCAGGCTACCACCCCTGACGTGTAACATTCCTTATTGACCCAAAACGTGTACGGTTTAGGCAGATTTTCATCGTCATTTTTATGATAGGAGAACTAGCAAGACTGGTGTGGGCTCTGTTCACTGTCCTGCTGTCCTGGTAAAGATGGCGCATGCAGAGGGAATGCGCGCAGGGGTAGATCTTAGGCGCACTGTCTGTTGCTGCTGTTGGATATTTGATGCTTTGTCCCGCAGGCGAAATAGTCAAAGGTTTCAAATGATATATATATATATATATATATATATATATATATATATATATATATTTATATATATATATATATATATATATATATATATATATATATATATATGATGTAAGAAGGTAGCGACGGTTGGTAGAAGCAGAGGATGAAGAAGTCAGTAGAATAAACATGGGGTATGAGCCAGGCCACGTCACCCATTCATCGTAGCGTCACACGAGTCGACAGGATGAAGACCTCGCAACCACTTCATCGCCCGGCCATCATCATCGAAGACCTCAGCGAGACGCAGTAACCGAACGCGGACCACAGAAGAACGCGGACCACCAAGATAACCAAGCATCATGACAGCAGGATCAGACGACCTTGACATCCCTAAGTACACCGGGTCAGCGGACGACGGACCCGTACAGGACTGGTTCAACCTGTTCGAGCTTCATGCCGTCGCTGCATCATGGTCGGAACGGGAAATGATCACCAACTTCACTGACTACATCTCCGGTGAGGCATTCAAGTTTTACCTGGCACACATATTCGAAAACGACGAATCATGGCAAAAGATCAGGGAAGAGATGATTGCCCGTTTTAACGATTACGACAAGGACTTCCTCATTACCGACCATCTGCGTACAACCACACTCGGCCGTCACAACCCACGCTTATTTATGAAGAAACGTGGCGTTCCACCAGGTTTCTGTTCACGAAATTCAGCATTTTCAAAGTCGTGGCACCAACATACGACACGAGACGTCGCTCACCCTACTGATGCCTTTCATGCTTCGTATCGCATACATTGTCCACCACCTAGTTTTCTACGACGCAGCTATTCAAAGGCTCCTAACGGTCACTATTCGTGTCATAAGGACGCCTTGTTCATGGTAGACAAGCTGACACATGGGGAAAATACCAAACAACGCCAAGATGACTCAAAGAGTGAAAATCAGTCTTCACGCATCGGAGCAGCTTACTCCCCATTTCGCAGACTTGGCCCGCCTCCTGGTTTTCCATCGCTTGGCTCTTTCGTGACTCACAATGTCCATCTCACATCTAGCACGCTCACACTGGTCGGGATAGAGCTGCGGAGCTCGGACGATGCTACGCCAAGCCTTGGACTTACCACCCAGATTCATGCGTCAGAACAGCTCGCATCGTTAGTTGCACAGAAAGAGGGCCATTCACAACTAAAACCTTACCGAACTACCCCTGTTGCAATGTTGCCGTCCAGTGCGCAGCCACCAGAAACTCCAAACACAGAAGGCTCAGACGCATCGAACGTCACATGCTACCAGGCGCAAGAACCATTCATAGTGAGCCGCGAAAAAGAAGCCCCTGATGAACTATTTGCCAACTCTGAATGTTTTTTGTCGCAAAAGTTCATTTCCACGGCCCCGCAAACTTGCCAAAATTTGCATTTTCAACATAGTGATGCGACGTCCCATGTGAGGGTACATGTGGGTACATACATCACTGTATGAGGGTACATGTGGTACCCTCATACAGTGGTCACCAAATCATACAACAAACCTCGTACACAGTTGTCTTTCAGAAGCGTCCGTAATCAACCACGTGACAGAAGCCTCTGAAGAGCAGGCTAGCAATGATGGCGTACCACCAACCATGCCCGATAAGCAAGAAGCCTGTTCACCATGCATCAGCTGTTTACAGGACACGTCAAACCTCAAAGTAAATGAATGTCCCATTCCGGAAAGCTTGCCACTACAGCCATTTCTTGAGCAGCATCAGCAAAGCAAGCATAGCCAAGCGCGCAACCTCATGCGACAACAAAATAGACTGCAACGAAGGCATCGACGAATGCGAAATTCAACAGAAGCACACTCACCAATTGAAGAACAGCGGAAAATAAGATCTCTAGCCCAAAAAGTATTCCAAGACGTCAAATTTTCTCGCACAGAGGAAAGTCACCAGATACGCTCCCTGCGCCTGCAGTTACACAGACCACAACACCACGGAAAACGCCAAGAGAGATGCGGAAGCACTTCTTGCATACCGCCAGCCCGCAGGCATCACGCCGTCACAATCCGTCAAGAAGCACGCATTTTAGAAGCAAAGCGTCTGTCGCAGCCACGACTCAGAATCCAACGCATGAGGCATCCGACCTTCCAACGCTACAAGGGCTCCCAACCTTGTTCGTTCCTAAATACTAACCAGGTTGTGCCATCATCATTTTAAACGCTGAAGGCATGGTTATGCTCTCCAGAACGGAACAGCCAACCTCGCCCACCTGAGGTCTCCTAGATATCACCGGACTGCCTTTCCTGTGAACATTTTGTGCAAGTGCATGGAACCGCCGTGTGGCATGGAACTTCTGCATTTTCTTGCATTATTTTTTTATTATAAGACTCCATTTGTTCATGCTTTCTAGATTGTAGCTCGCGCATTCTTTTGGGGGGAGGGGGAATCATGTGACGTAAGAAGGTAGCGACGGTTGGTAGAAGCAGAGGAGGAAGAAGTCAGTAGAATAAACATGGGGTATGAGCCAGGCCACGTCACCCATTCATCATAGCGTCACACACACACACACACACACACACACACACACACACACACACACACACACACACACACACACACACACACATATATATATATATATATATATATATATATATATATATATATATATATATATATATATATATATATATATATATGCGAGAAAGATACATTTTTTACGGCAGCTTCTTTACTTAACGTTTTCAGCTGGTAGATTCACTGACCAGCCTGCTGCTCCACCAGCTGAAAATAAGACACTTCTTGCATACAATACGTCGGGTCCAGCGTGAATGACGCTCAAATAGTCTGTATATATATATTATAATGTAAATGCAAGACGATAAGATGTAGCAGCGTCAGGACAGAAGCAGCAAGAGCTGGCCGAATGTACGGGCGTCGTCGCAGCAGCAACCAGGTAGTCCCACCTCGCGCCTCTCGCGAACGTGTCGATGTCGTTTGGGTAGTGGGCATTCCTCTTCACTACATATCCTCCCCGTCAGAAAGAGAGCCATCCTGGCAACTCACGGAGAACAGAGTACGAGCGGATCGTAATATGGTTTCAACCGCTGTACGTGAACAGTTTCACGACCCCGAAAGCGCTGGTCTGTGGATGGCGTCATGGGTTCGATGATGTAATTAACAGGTGAAGTCTGCGAGACAACGCGGTAGGGTCCCTGGTATTTTGAAACAAGTTTCGAAGAAAGACCTGTAGCGACAGCTGGAACCCAAAGCCACACAAGGGTGTCCGGAACGAAGTTAGGTTACGGGTGGTTATCGTCACGCCGAGATTTTTGTCTCCATTGGTCGATGGTTGTGAACGACTGGGCGAGCTTACGGCATTCCTCGGCGCGGCGGGCAGCTTCAGAGATTGGCGTAGACTCGGAGCAATCGGGGTGGTAGGGCAGAATGGTATCTAGCGTGGTAGAAGGGTCTCGGCCATATAACAGGAAAAATGGTAAAAAGCCCGTAGTCGCCTGTGGAGCAGTGTTGTAGGCGTATGTCAGAAAAGGCAGAATGAGGTCCCAATCGGAGTGGTCTGAGGCAACATACTTAGATATCATGTCGCCAAGGGTACGGTTGAATCTATCCGTCAAACCATTCGTTTGGGGATGGTAGGCGGTGGTAGTGTGGTGAATGATACGGCATTCGTCGAGGAGTGCGTTGATGACTTCAGAGAGGAACACACGTCCTCTGTCGCTGAGAAGTTCACGCGGTGCGCCACGACGGAGAATGAAGTTCCGCAGGAGGAAAGATGATACGTCGCGTGCTGTGGCAGCAGGCAAAGCGGCTGTTTCTGCGTATCGCGTCAAGTAGTCAACAGCGACAACGATCCAACGGTTTCCGGAAGCCGTGAATGGAAGAGGTCCGTACAGATCGATTCCAATGCGGTCGAAAGGCCTGGCTGGGCAAGGGATTGGCTGGATCGGACCAGAGGTATGATGAGGCAGAGCTTTCCATCGTTGGCACTGCGGGCATGACCGAATGTACTTGCGCAGAAAGGTGTACATGCCTCGCCAATAAAACCGGGAGGAAAGCCGAGCGTATGTTTTGAAGATGCCCGCATGCGCGCACTGAGGGTCAGCGTGGAAAGCTGAAGATATTGCAGCACGAAGATGGCGAGGTATGACGAGAAACCACTTTCAGCCGTCAGACTTGTAATTCCTGCGGTGAAGGAGGTCATCGCGGATCTCAAAGGGAACCGCTTGACGGCGCAATGTTCGAGAAGATGGAGAAGTCGATGGGTCTGATATAAATCACCGAAGAACGTTGATCTAGTCATCCTTACGTTGCTCAGACGCCATGTCGCAGTTTGCTGGAAACGCAACCGTTTCGTCCGCGGCAGATAGACAAGCAGAGCTTTCCAATGATACAGGTGAACGCGATAGCGCGTCGGCATCAGTGTGACGTCGGCCAGACCCGTAGACAACGCGCATGTCAAACTCTTGCAACCGCAAAGCCCAGCAAACTACGGCCGGAGGGGTCCTTCAACGTGGATAACCAACACAGTGCATGGTGATCGGTGAACGTGGAAAGAGTTACCATAAAGTACGGTCTAAATTTACCTAGAGCTCAAATAATTGCCGTACACTCCTTCTCTGTTACAGAATAAATCTTCTCCGCTTTGGTAGGGGTACGGCTTGCGTAAGCGACTACGTCCTCCTGGAATCCCAATTTGCGCTGCGCGAGAACGGCGCCGAGTCCAACACCGCTTGCATGGGTGTGCACCTCAATCGGAGCAGTCGGGTCCAAGTGACGCAAGATTGGCGGTGAGGTTAACAGGTGGCGCAACTTTTTGAAGGCATCATCACAGGCGGGTGACCAAGTGTAACTTTTCGAGTCATTCCGTAAAAGTTCAGTCAAGGGGGCGGTGATCATCGCAAAATTCCGAATAAAGCGGCGGAAATATTAGCAGAGGCCAAGGAAACTTCGTAGATCCTTCAGAGAGGAGGTTTTAGGGAACTCTGCAACTGCCTGAAGCTTGGTGGCGTCAGGAAGAATACCGTCTTTAGAGACAACATGGCCGAGGATCGTGAGCTGACTTGCACCGAAGCGGCATTTTTTCAGGTTGAGCTGAAGGCCGGCGTTAGTTAGGCACTGTAGTACTCCATCTAGCCTGCAGAGATGCGTGGGAAAATCTTGCGAAAATATAACCACGTCATCTAAGTAGCACAGGCATGTTTTCCACTTCAGGCCACGCAAAAGATTATCCATCATCCGCTCGAATGTTGCGGGCGCATTGCAAAGACCGAAAGGCATGACGCGGAATTCGTAAAGGCCATCAGGTGTGACAAAGACCGTTTTAGGCTGATCTTCAGGCACCATAGGAACTTGCCAGTAGCCGCTCCGTAAGTCAATAGAAGAGAAGAACTCCGCCCCTTGGAGGCTGTCAAGGGCATCGTCGATTCTCGGTAAGGGGTAAACGTCCTTTCGAGTTATTTTGTTAAGACGACGGCAGTCAACACAGAAGCGAATTGACCCGTCCTTCTTCTTAACGAGAACGACTGGAGATGCCCAGGGGCTATTCGAAGGCTGGATGACGCCATGCTTGAGCATGTCAGCTACTTGGTCACTGATAACCTGGCGCTCTGTCGTGGACACGCAAAAAAAACAGTGGTGCATTGTTGCCCGTGTCGATGCGGTGACACACAGCCGATGTGCGGCCGAGGGGACTATGCTGGCAGACAAAGGAAGAACGGAACTTGTTCAGGAGTCGTAGAAGCTGAGCACGTTGCGAAACGGTTAACGTGTCGGCAATGGAGCGGCTCAGTATGTCAGGTCTAGTGTTCTGCGGCGTAGAGGCACACGTTATTCCAGCGACTTCGTGTTTGGCGAAAGAACCAGTTGGCATGCCAATAATTGCAGAAGGGTCGAGACTGTAAACACGCCCGACGCACTCGCCCAGAAGTAGTGTTACAGGAGATGACAGCATATTCGAGATGAGCATTCTGCTGACACCGTCATGAAGTTCCAAAAGGGCATGAGCTAGCGGCGAACATTTGCGACGAACGAAAACGGCAGATGGCGTGAAAAGGGCACTTGACTCGGCGAGCACGTTGCAAGACACCTTGGCAAGGGCGAAAGAGTGCGGCAGTATCGTAACGTCTTCAGCAACAAATAGTTTGTCCCCGGTTTCAACAGCGTCGTGTAAAGTAGGGTCGCTAAACACTTCAAATGCCACCTCAGTGCGCGAACAGTCGATGACTGCCTTATTAGCGGAGAGAAAGTTCCAGCCCAAAATGAGGTCATGGGAGCAGGAATCTAACACCAGTAATTAGACGACATAGATAAGGCCGTCAATCGCAATGCGAGCAGTATAGGCAGCGGCCGGCGTGACGTGCTCTGCGCTTGCTGTACGAAGCGATATATTTGCTTGTGGCGTCATAACTTTTTTGAGCAAGCGGCAGAGTGTGGCACTGATCACTGAAACTGCGGCACCAGTGTCGACGAGAGCGAGTGCAGCGACGCCGTCCGCATATACGTCCAGTACATTCGTCGGTGAAGAGAGAGGCCTTGGTCTTTTCGCGGGTGTCGCAGTTCCTGCCTCTGGAACTGCGGCAATCAGTTTTCCCGCTTCGGCGATGAAGGACGACGACGCATCGGCGATGGCGAGCGGCGTCGAGGTGATGGCGAGCGACAGTTAACAGGTGGGTGGTGGTCGGCGTACGATGACATCTGGTCGGGATGCTGGGAGCCTGCGAACGAAGGGCTCTGTGGCACATAAAAGACAGGTTCGAAGCTCTGGTGGTAGTTCTGCTGATAGGCAGGGACACGCCAGCGGCAGTATCGCGCTATGTGGCCAGGCAACCCACAGGCAAAGCATATCGGCCGATTGTCGGGTGTACGCCATTGTCCACTATTTTGGAGGGACCTTGGCTGAGTGAACCTAGGAATGGGCACAGCCGATGGTAGTGACCTAAATGTCTGCAGAGGTGGCCTTGCGGCAACCTCAGCATAGCTTAGAGGTGCATTCATCTTGGCACAGGACACAGGGGTCAACAACGGCGAAGTGTCACGGGCAGGTGGCAGAGCCGCGCAAACTTGCTCCTGGATGACCTCACGAATGTTCGCTGGCAGATGTGATGGTGGTTGGCCGGCTGTTGATAGCAGCGACAGCTGACGAGCGACCTCAGCGCGAACAAACTCCTTGATCTGCGATAGCAGCGAGTGATGGTCAGAGGTGGTTGTCAAGCTAGAGAGGTTGTCATCCGGGACGTTAGGGTGTCGCGTGAGAAGACGCTGTCGTCGGAGTTCGTGAAAACTCTGACACAGCTCGATGAGCTCCGAAACACTGGCTGGGTTTTTCGAGAGGAGCATTTGAAAGGTGTCGTCGAAAATGCCTTTCATAATGTGTCATACCTTGTCAGTTTCCAGCATCGTCGGGTCAACACGCCGGCAGAGGTCGAGGATGTCCTCGATGTAGCTGGTGAATGTCTCACCAGTTTGTTGGGACCGGCTTCGTAGGCGTTGTTCTGTGCAAAATTTGCGCACCCCAGGGCGTCCAAAAACAGCTGTGATGCAGGTCTTGAAGGTCGTCCAAGTAGGAATGTCCGCCTCGTGATTTCTGTACCACAGCTTGGCGACATTCGTTAAATAAAACATCACGGTACCCAGTTTCATGGCATCATCCCATTTGTTGGTAGCACTGGCTCGTTCGTAGAATTCCAGCCAATCCTCAACATCTTTCTCGTCTGTGCCGCTGAAGATGTCGGGTTCACGCAGGAGCTGGGCACCGGGACAGCCCCTGGGTGGCGAAGCCCGGGGGGGAGTGGAGACAGCGTCGCCAGGCATGACGGACGGCAGCTTTCGGCTACGCAATTCCAGGGTCGGGGTAAACCACAGCAGCCTCCACCAAAATATATTGTAAACGCAAGACGAGAAGAGGTAGCAGCGTCAGGACAGAAGCAGCAAGATCTGGCCGAATATACGGGCGTCGTCGCAGCAGCAACCAGGCAGTCCCAGCTCGCGCCTCGCGCGAACGTGTCATGTCGCTTGGGTAGTGGGCATTCCTCTTCACTACAATCTACTATATATATAGATATATATAGATATATATATATATATATAAATATATATATATATATATATATATATATATATATATATATATACAAAGTTTTGTTAAATAGTTACTTCATATAAGTTGATTGTGCATTTCTAAAAAGTGGGTGCGTTCCACGTTTGAAGCATTTCTGTATTCATTGCGGCCTATCATAAAGGCGGTTTTACGTACGAGTAGAGTACTGGTCTGCGCATGTCGTAGGATCGCAGCATGGTACCTGTTGGACATATGAGGTGGAGTCGAGATAGCGGTGTGGCTATCTTGGGAATCCTAAAAGAGGTGTCATTTTTACCTAATGAAATTAATCCTTATTTGTGCTCAGTTGGTACTGTGCGAAGCTCGGGGTGGTGAAAGCGGTAGAAGGGGGAAGAGGGGGGGGGCGTGAAAGGTTATGAGAGACCTTTATTCGATTCGCAGATGTACCAAAATAATATAACAAAAATAAATATAATGAACAGATTTGGTGTAGCTTGGCACAAAAGGAGACGGAGCGCCACGTTCGGGCAATAAAGAGCATGCGATGTGCTTATTGTGAGTCATATGAGAACGTAATTCAAAAGAAAAAACCATCAAAATTCAGTCGTGTTACGTTTCTTAGAGCAGTCTCTAGAGGCCTCAATCGATTATCGTTCTATATGCACGACGTCAGCTCTGCTATCGAAACCGGATGACCCCATCGAGTAGGTAGCCGCAGAATAGTTCACCACGACGGCAGATGCCCGAGGCTCGACCGGGTCTCGCGTGGGGTGCAGCCGGGTCGGGAAACGGACGCCGTCACCAACACTCGTGAATACTGCAGTCATCTAAAGTGATTTTTCGCGGACCGAACACCTCTACGAAGTTTTCGTAGCGGTTCCCGAGATCGAACGAGTTCCCGAGTTCTTGTAACGTCGCGTCGCGCAGCCTCTCGAGCGTCGTCTCGTTCTTTGACACCTAGAAAAGGTGCATGACGAGAAAGGAACCGAGAGCGACGGCCAGCACGGTGCCCACGACCAGGAGGAAGCCCACGTGGAAAGCGTACGGCTTCCGAAGCCACGCGTCCGACCACGATTCAACCAAGTGTGCTGTCAGGGTGGCCAAGCCGTATAGGCACAGTGCAACCGTGTAGAAGAGAGTGAGCAAGAAGAACTTGTAGGCGCTGAAGCAGACGCAGTTGTTGAACCACGGGCAGAGATGGTCCATCTTCATGATGCATCTGCGAAAATATTTATAGGAGGTCTGCGTTTGTGGCATATCGACAAACTGCGAGAGAGGTTGTATAACATTTTAATCCTCAGTTCTGTATACTGTAGGCACTTTAGGGATGACATACAAAGAAGAAAACCACTCTATAAGGGTCACTAATTTCACGCACGCGTCCATATACACATTTACTGTAGGACTAAAAAGGTGACACGCCCCTCAGAACGAGAAAACTTAATGAACAGAAAGCATTCACACATCAAAGGAGCACGAGACTCACACGAAGGGTAGGTCCTTGACTTCTTTTTTTTAAGCAGCGTCAACATGCACCGCTAACAAAGTCTTTTAATGATGCAGTAATCTTTTTTATAGGCACCATATGACATCCCATATGACAGTGTACGCGGGCTCACCTTCGGCACGTGGAGCAGTGGTGGCATCTGTCCGGCTTGAGGAGATTGCATAACACGCAGTAACGCGCGGAACCACCTGGCCCCCGAGTGAACACGCCTTTCTGCGATGCCAGCATCTCGAGCAGACCATGCCGCGTGCGCTCGTTTTGACAGTTGGCCAGAACCTGCTCCTGGTCCACGCTCAACAGGTACGCTGGTGGAACGTTGGGAATCGCCGTCGCCGTCGTCTTCGCGTATGACTTGTAAAATGAAACGTGAGCAGTACGACGTAAAGAATAAATCATACTAAATTCCACAGCGCAAAACACTTGTGCAGAGTATAGTTGACTGTGGGGGGGAAAGATAATCTATGAGGTGGCTGTTTGGATTTCAAAGACTATGGAAACAAAAATGACGTTCATTTGAATTCCTAAGAAAGAAGTTGAAGCGCATGCTAAATGGTGGTGGTGAGACGCAGCAAATTAAAGTTTGTTACAAAGTTAAGCTTTTGCTCCGTACGAACGCAGTGATGGTACGAGCGCAGGTGATCAGCCTGATGCGAAAGCGATCGCACCACGTTTCCCAGGATCTGTGTAGTTGATCTCAACGTTCTCGTATAGCAAAGGCAATGAGCTATGTGACGTTGACAATGACATTCTTCCTCAAGTTGCTCCGATATCAGATGCCATAAGCTTGTTAACATTGTTAAAAGTCGAGACAAACAAGAAGGAATTATGCTCCATCAATCGAGGCGTTGAAGATAACGATTGCAATTTTACTCGTGTTGTTGTTGGTTGCGGTGTTCCACCATCGCGGCTGGAGGACTCCCTGTGTACATTTGTAAATATATTGCGTTCAGTATTTATATATTTCGAATATTCTCACTCCCGTAGAAACGTGCACGAGCAAAACAAAGCGCAAGAAGACCTATAGGAACGACACGCAGAACATGTGCACAGCACCAAAGAAACGAACGTCCCGGTTAGGCACTCTGCGACTTACCAGATGCACATGGACAGAAGCAGATGAAATCCGGCGCCGAACGTTACGGCCTTGGCTGTGCTCTCTTCTGCGACAATAAGCCGGCAGAAAACCAAAACGTAGGCGTAGTAGGCACATGAAATCAGCACCGACACCAGCAACACGGGAAGCCAGGCGAGCGGACGGGGCTTTGAGAAGCCGTCCTGATGGAGTTGCTACCGTCCTCGATGAGAGTAACTGGCCGGTCGACCGATGGCAGTATGCGTTGTTATGGATGATGGTGATGATGATGATGTTCCTATTTACATGAAAGAGTTCACCAAGAACGTTATATGGGGAGGATTTATTCACTGTCTATGTATTATAACTAAAAAAAAGGAAATAGAAAATATATTAGTATAACAAAATATATAATAATAGTTTGCCATCATGCAAGCAGAAAATGCAGATGAAGTTAGACCTCCACTTAAATTTTGAAAAGTGGGGTACTCTGGCCATGTCTTTCTTAACTGGGCGGCAATCAAGCCAACCAAGCGAAGTGTTGCTCCGCTATCAGAAAATCCAACAACAGGGATCAGCTATCAGCCACGGAGATCAGCTATGGGCAATCCAGAACTGCCCACGATTCGGCAGTGTTGCTTAAGTCTGCACGTCCCTACGTTGGAAGAGCTCACTATGTGCTAGTCGCGTCTATTAAGTCCATGAACATTGGCCACCTAAACCACTTGGATAAATCGCGGAAACTTCGTAGTCCCTAGGATGTTTACGTGCGACAATTCATTTCTTTCTTTTTTAGTTCGTAGTAAACAGGGTCAACACATTTTTGCTCTCATTTGAAAAGAACATGCGAAAGCAAGCATGAAACTTACACTGCTTCTCCTTAGTTTCAGGATGGCGTCGAGCTTTGTGGTCCATTTTACTCGTATTTCGATCCCCGGTTGTTGGCTTAGAGAAAGCTATCTGCCTGGCTGACAGCTGACAAATATATTGAAATACTTATTCTATATTTTGAAATCTCTAATCACTCGGAATACATACGCCACGCTGTGATCTATTTTTTTTGCCTGCACTAAAGTTCGGCAATTATTTAGCTTAGCGATAATGATCAAATCTGACTAAGAGTGAACAGATTAATCTTTTTGACTGACAGCCGAAGCGTGCTGAAGCATTGGTGCTTTGTCGGACAGAAATAACGAGCAAAGTCTTACCTGGAGAGAGCTGAGAAAAAAGCGCAGGCACCGCTGTAACGTTTGCAGGTGCTCCGGTAGTATGCGACAAACATTGACGCAGGCACGGCACCGATATCTCTGAAAGCAGTCGTCAGTGGCCTGTGTCCGACGCCGCAAAAGTGCGCGCACTTTGGCAGATGCGTTGCCGCAGAAGCTCCCATCGGGCAAAGAAGCCACGAAGAGAGCCGACCTTGCTGGGATTCAGAAGTCTTTCGCATTGAAGTCTCTCGCAAGACTAGACTCGTAAAGGGCATTTAATGCGTCACTTGGACCAGGTAAAAAAAAATATGGGTGTTGCCCGCCTCGTATGCCTGTTCCTGTTTTCTATAATGTGTTTTTTGCATCCTCTTAAGGTCGAATAGGTTAAGACGCACAGCTGGCACGATCGACTTGCGTCATGCGGTTCCAGTTGACGTTGAATAGGCTCAATTTATAAAATTAGGCTTAGAGGGCCTAGCTTGTGCGCAACGACAATGTTAAGAAGTGCTATAGAAAACACATGGTGTAACCTTCATTTGTGCAGTGTCCTTTCTCGCTTTCCGTAATGTTGAATGAACGGGGACGTCAGTTTTTTGCGAACTCCCACTGCAAGCTGCATTTGTGCTGCCGTAAAACATGCTGCTCGGCAATTATTTTTTTTTCAAAAGCGATAACACTGTACAAAAGTTTCAGCTGCGCTAGTGACGCCGGTATCATGTGTACCGGACGCATGTGCATGTGTATTTTATACCCAAGCTGTTCCGGACGTCTGCGTGTAGGCTGCATTGAAAAGTCGGAGTGAAGGCTTGGAATGTGTGCATCAGGGCAATACAATAAGGTCCACAGCCCAGACTCGATATACGCTGAAAGAATTGACTCTCGCTTTTCCAAACATGTCTTTGCGCTACCTTTCGCTGAAGAGTGAGCGTGGCACAGCTATAGTCAGGCCGTGAAACTTCCACTTGAAAAATGAATACTTCTGCGTTTTGGAATGCTAACTAGTAGTATGTTCGTGGTTTCCTATAGAATGCCCAAACACGACAGCTGCAATCGTCCTGCTGTTTTTTTTCAGGTTGTAACCCATCCTCAGGATGAAACTTTGATTGATTAAGGGTGCTTTTGTAGTCCGAGGCAACGTTAGTACTCTGTTCACATTTGAAATTTGCTTCACGACTTAATGTGTGTATTTGGTTCGCGGACGCCTAAACAGCTCCATGAGGTATCATGTTAATGTGATGCCGAAGAATGCATCAGCTCAGTCAGTAAATACATAACTATCGAAATAAATATATTTATTTCGATGGAGAACTTGAGCAGATCAAGAGTAAGAACGCTCACAGTATATACAACAATAGCTTTGCCTGGAGCCGAAGATTGCCGTAATATGACCGTTTGGTTGAATATCTTGGCTCGTATACAATCTACGCTATAAAATACAGCGAAATCACTGGTGCTCTTTCAAGTTCTGGAACGTACAGTGCTCAATAAACTCAATGCTTAATTATGCGCGCCATGTCGTTTCCATCATCTCCCCTTCTAGCCGCTTTCGCACACTTCCATCACAGCCAACATTGCCTCTAGTGCCCAGATTTCTAGTGACATGACGTTCAAGATTTGCCTTGGCTAGACTTTAAAATCAGAGGTAATGCTAAAGCCAAAGTAGGCAACTAATAAAATTTTATCGTCAAATGTATAGCCAGATAGAACAAGAACAGTACTATCAGTACATTTTTTTATAATTTAAGAATAAATTACATAATTTCCATTAGGCAAAACTATATCAACATTTTCTCTCTACTTCGGTCTTCAAGGCGCAAATAGGTTTCAAGGAAGCGAATTGATATTGTCCGAAATTCAGTGTGCGTGCGTATACATGGTTTACGCAAAAAAAAAGAGTTTCTTCAAGATAGAGTAATTCATTGCACTCGAAAAGTTAATACGAATGTTCAACATTGAAGCAGGAGAATGAATTTGATTAGCGGAGTTTACGCAACATCAGTCCGTCCTCAAAACTATTGCCACATGCATAATTATATCCTCTCGAACCATGCGCGCGTTAGCCCGACAAAGAACGAAGATCTCTCGCTTCCCGCTCTGACCTGAACCGGTTAGCAGTGCGACCACCGTTGTAACGATACCTTTTAAATGATCAACAGTGCAAGCGACTATCCTTCACGTAACGGTATGATTCAAGATGAACAGCCCAGCTTCACATTGTTGCGGATGAGTGCTTTTATCAATTTCACTCTTGAACAGGCACTGCGTGTATACAGGAGTGCGACAAACTTGCACCTGCAAAGATGTTGGGCTGTGTGAGCAGCGTCCACGCATTTTCCAAGGCGCACACAACTTCGCCACTTCGTATACACATGCACGCCACACTCTGCATTGATGCTCATTGAGCCTGCTGCAGTGAGGACGCTTTCACACGTCGGCTGACAGGACAGAAAATCTTCGAAAGAGTGAATTTTACCAGGAAACAATGAATATTACCTTGTTAATGTACCAAGGCATAAGTTTGAAAGTAGTCAAACACTAAACTTGGGGTCAACCTGAACTCCCGTCGCAAGAGGGAGTCGCAAAGCAGCCAATTCAGCGCATAGTACCCGCTAACGGCAACCCTGAGAAGGTGCTTATCTCGAGTAACTAGAAGCTGTATGTTAGCAAAATCTTGTCTTATGAAGTTGTTATGTCATGCTTTGTTTTGTTAGCGTCGTGCACTGCCCTGGTCTTGACGGGTCCTCCCGGACGTACACAGTACTACCTAATTTGTGTCACTGACCTGCGCTACATCCACAGCGAGCCGCCATGTTGACCGATCTTCGTTGCCAGTGACGACACATGCGGATCTACTTTTTCGTGCCCATCAGCAAAGCCGTTTTCAAGTGGGTGCTGCATTACGTTGAGGACACGGGGCTGAATTCTCTGCTGGACGGGACACCTGTCCCTCACTACATGCTGGACCAGGGACGCCTTTCTCCCCCCATCTTTCATTCTCTACAACTTGACATGTCTTCTAGAGGCACCGTGACATGCTCCATTGTAGAGTATTAGAAGCAGATTGATTGATTGATTTGTGGGGTTTAACGTCCCAAAACCACGATATGATTATGAGAGACACCGTAGTGGAGGGCTCCGGAAATTTTGACCACCTGGGGTTCTTTAACGTGCACCCAAATCTGAGCACACGGGCCTACAACATTTCCGCCTCCATCGGAAATACAGCCGCCGCAGCCGGGATTCGAACCCGCGCCCTGCGGGTCAGCAGCCGAGTACCTTAGCCACTAGACCACCGCGGCAGGGCAGAGTAATAGAAGCAGCGTTTTCTCATCACTGTATTCCGCCTCCTGAGCCACGACCACGTCGCTACTTCCACGTCTTTTTTTAGTACCGTGCGGACACACATTAACGTTCCTCCTTCCCTCCACACTCCGGTTTCTCTTCTAGCAAAACCTGCGTCAAATCCTGGCCGTCCAGAGGGCCCGCGCAACCTGACCGTCCCCAAGTGGGCCTAGTCAGGTGACGCTGAGTTAACTCGCGTCTACTGAGAACTTATAATGTTGTTTCACTCACTCACTTCCAGTGCAGACAAACCTCATCAAGCGGTGTTCAGCCTTTCCTCAATATTTCAATGCCCATAGTGAGGTCAAGGAGCATTCGTAGGCTGCCTTCCACAGCTCGAGACCCGACATTGAGGAGGCCTTTTAAAATTATGCTAAGAAGACCAACTTTAATTATATACTTAATCATTTTACTCTTTAACCCACCGCAGCCTCCTATTAACCCAAAATTAACAAAAAAATCTTTTGTTCATTCCTGTTAAGGAAGTGTGTGCGTTTACTTTTTTTATGCTGTAGTTAACCGTGGTAGAATGCGGTTTTTACTAGGTTCAGAAGCTGTCGCAGATGCGCACGTGTTGACATGAAAAAGTAGCGATGCGAACCTTCATTATGTTTACAATTGATGTGTTATTAAACCTAGATGTTTACAGAGAATGAATAACGACGGACGTAATCAAAATTGGCAATGCAAAAAGGAAATTGAGCTATTGCCGCTGTATTAATTAGAATGTTTTCTTAATTAACGTAATGCACACTTAGCGTGACGACAGCTTCTAGAGTATATAGTAATATAGTAGAGATATACTAGTATAGTATTGTAGAAAGTACAGTACAGTATAGTATAAGTATAGTAGAAATATACTTGTCATGTTTACCTGCTTTTAGGTTATAGTGAAATACATTGATATATTTAATTTGTGCGGATATCTGAAGCATCGAATTTTACATGTTCCTTATCTGAAAACCATAATGCAGTTGTATCTATTAAAGAATAAATACATTTTCTGCTTAGAAGAGTAAAATAAGATTGCCAAGTGGATGTGACATCCTTCATGACAACCAATTTGCATAACAAATTGGCTCTTGAACATCGTGTACACGGACGCCGAGCGAAAAACTGGGGTTTCGGGCAGCGCAAAAACTGGGAGAAACACGATCAAGAGCACGACAATGGTGCACAGTGTCGCCTTTGTAAGATGGCGGCTTCTGCCGGCAGGCGACTGCACAGGTTCCGAAGTTAGGGAACCGGTTTTCACCAACAAGGCACTGGTGCTGCCGCAGTGTGGCCAACGAAGAGCGGTAACATCTCATGCGGCCGTCTTCAGACGACACGTGGGCGAAGTACGGGTACTTGAGGTGGCGTCGACCGCAGGCCACTAGGTCAGGTTTTGCGCAGCGGGGTCCATGGTGTGGATCTCGGCAACGCCTCTCGCACTCTTTGACCGTTGCAAACACCATACTTCCGTTGGCCGGGCAGCCACCAGAAGGAAAGGACCAGGGCAGGCACTTGCTATGGTCGTAGTACCACCAGTCGGACACGACATCTCGCCTATACACAGCGAATGACACGGCGGAATTCAGAAGCAGGGCCGCATACATTGTACCGTTTACGCTACGGTATTACCATATCGTGCTAAATGTACTATAGGGAAACACATTATCTGTGCGAGTTGTCCTCAGCGTGCGGCAGAGTGATGAGATACTTGTAGTATATTAGTAGAGGGGGTGTAGGATAAGACAGCGACGTTGCGACTACGACGACGTGGTATTTTTTGTATTTATCGCATGCTAAATCTACTTCTGCTTGAGATGCCATCCTCATATTTCATTGACGCTAGAGGTTTCAGAAATGGTATCATGCGAGTGGCTGGTTAGATGAGCAATAACGAATGCTGGACAACGGGCTAAACAAGATAAAATGTGGTTTATGCAGTAATTGGTTAGAGAGCTTTATGAAGTCCACAGGAAAATGAATAAGACGTATTCTAATGGTTATGATGGCTTCCATATATGCTCGTGGGGTCGCCAGTAGTACTCCGTGGCTGTATGACACCTAACAAGAACTGCAACACACCGCCACTAACCATACTGTACGATCAGAACTTTACATTGCTGGACGACTTATTGACTATGAATGCAAACGTTATTCAGAACCTGACAGTACTAAATAGGTTCCTTTCCTGTTCTGCTCTCGCTTCACAGTTCAGGTCTGTAGTGAAAACACAGATCGACACATATCGTAAGATATGCTATACATACCTTGCGCAACGCGTGAACATCGGCTTGCCGAAGCACTTGCCAGCCGGGTGCGTGGTAGAAACGCAACTGTGAACGCAGTGTTCCAGGGTGGCGAACCTGTTTGTTCCTCTGATGCAGACGTTCACCCCATTGGACTCGTAACACATGTTGGTATCGGGTAGGTAGAAAAATTTGCGCTGAGCACGCCGACAGTAAGTGTAGAATGCATGACTACACTTAGGAAGGATCTGCACGCTAGGAAGCAAGAGCCATTTGCGTTAAAGGGACCAACAGCTATTTTTATGGTGCCTATTTTCTTTAGTGCAAAGTAAATCCTAACGATACCTTAAATCAAATAAAAACTTACGTCAGAGTGAAAGCTCAATTTATGGCATCTCAAATGACAATATCATCAACAAAAGTGCCCTGCTTACCGAGAAATTAAAGTAAGTGCACAAGAGCACAAGCGCTGCAGTAGGACATTTTCAATATGATCCGGATGACATCAGAAGGACCGCCTACAATTAATCATTAGTAATCGATCTAACCGCACTAAAAAGAACTTTCCGTACATCAAGAGACGCAATAAAATGCTTCTAGTTTGTTTCTGCTTGAATCATGGAAAAAAGAACCGCCTGCAGGTGGTAACTATAGGGTATGACGTGAGTGGTTCAAAAATTTAATTTTCACGTGGTTACACGGGACAGGTGGTGTCATCTAGCGGGGTGCAGTTGAAACAAAAAAAAATGTCTGCAATCTCGAAGCCAATGGCGGGAAATTGATCAATGGCCGTTGTTGCTGCTGTGGCTCCCGCTGCTTTCGGGCTGGTGATACTAGTGCAGTAAAACCTGGCAAGGTTTGTGCACGGCAATAGTGACGTGAATCGGTCTGGTTGGTCTGCTTCTTGATCGGGTAATTTGAAGTGCGTTAACACGATGCGGACCACTAAAACGTGTTTTTAATTCAAAATGGGCCCATTTTTGGCACAAAAGTAACACTACGAGGTTTCTGGACTGCTACTTCAACAATCAACGTCGACTTAATATTTGCCTTTAGTGTCCATTTAAGGACTAACCACACGTATTCGTCACAATGCGTCAGCGCGAAGCCTTTTGACGTGGCGCCGCGCCCCCTCTCTGTAGAGAGGGGGGACCGCTAGGTGGCGTCGAGAAGTGCGGACGTGAAAACATCAACGCCCGTTTTCCTAAATGTTTTCGGTTTTTTTTTCTGCAAGATCACTTGACTTTCTGCTTATTCGAACTAGCAAGCTTTGCGGTTTCACTGTAGATGCCATTTTTGGCATTTAGTGAACTCTTGGACATCTTTTTGGACTTTAAATTTGAGAAGCGGCGAGCGTCTCCGCTAACCCGAACCACGCCCAGGGTTGGTGAGGAGTATGGCTGTTAGACGAAGCCAAGGGCCTGACCAGACGCGGCAGCTGCTGCATCATCTTCCGTACGCCACAGCCGACAACCTTACACTGAAAATGCCTTCCATCATAACCACGGAATGAATGAAACTGAGTTTGAAGATCTTCGACGGACCAGGATGGGCCACCACCATGCGACGCCGTTAGACAGACGACTCCGCCGAACGAGGAGTCGGCCACTGGGACGGTCGAGCACAACAGCCAACCGAAGCATTCCAGGGGCTTCAAAAAGAGTCAATCGGCACTACATAGATTGGTATCTGCTTCCAGGCTACCCCGCCTACCCAATGACCTGATCAGGGTAATCATGAGACCAAGAGAAGGATTGGACGTAGCCAGAGTCGACCTAGTTCTGCTGGGGAGAGCCGTCATCATGGCCGCCAAGATCGCCGACGAACAAGCACGGGAGGACACGTTATGCCCCGACAAAACGCGAAACATCGTTATTTCTACACCTCACCAAAATAATGCCACATCATACGTGAGCGTGCAGAAACTACACAAACCAAGGCTCGTTCTAAGTTGCCGCAATCGTGGCCGCGCCCAATATAACATGCAAGGTCGTCATCAAGAACGTTGACCTCTCCATTGATGACGCAGCGCTCAAATCCCTGAATGTGCACGACCGAAATTATTCGCCCGTCGAGGCAATTAAGACGCATAAAAAACCAAGTCGTCACAATCCTCTTAGACGGGTTGCGTGTTCTGAGCACAGTGCTGTGCGGAACCGCCATGGTTCCCTGCTCGCTCTACTGGCGACAAGTCAATTTTTGCAGAACGTGCGGAGGAGTCGGTCGTCGCGCCGATGTTGGCCTGCACACAAACGCAACGAGCAAGAAATGTCTCAGCTGCGGTGAAACACTACAAGAAGACGGCGTGCATGACTGCGAGCCGAAATGCAAGCTTTGCAATGGCAATCAGCTCACCGGAGATCGCGAATGCAAAAAAAAGCGCTTGTACATTCCATACATAGTGAGAAGGAGAAGAAGACGCAGAAAGCAAGAGCAGCAAGCACAACAACGTCAAGACGCGCCAACATCCGTCACGTTCAAGGAGCCCTGCCACAACCAGGTGCTGGTACAGGAGAACACCTCGAGCGTTCATCACCGTTCTCTACACAGGGGAAGATCCCGATCTATAGGGCATTCCTGATCCAGAGGGCGTTCTCGTTCTGGAGGGTACCCCTCAACCCTGTCGAGATTCAACAACCACCTGCCATCTCAGGAGTGCTCGAGATCCCGATAAAGAACAAGACCAGCAGCCACGTAGCAGCCGCAGCAGATGCTTAACAATGACTCCTGGGCCAGCAGGGTCAAAGGTGCATCACAAAGCACAAGTAGCCAGCCCAAAGGTAAGGCACAGCCATAGCATGCTCCTGATTCTCACATACTAGTGTTTGAACAAGAAAACAGGGCGCTCAAGAAGGAGCTTGAAGAGCTCCGGGCCTCAATAGCTAGAATAGAGAGCAGCCACGGAATTAACCAGTCGAGCTCACCGGCACAACCGACAACACGCATACAACAAATGATCCACAACACACACACAGGCAAAGCCGTAGACAGCGACAGCGATACGACGGAGGAGGTCGAGATGGTCTCGAGCAATAAAAAAGCCCCACTGACAAACAAAGAGTCTGCGATAACTAAATTCAACGACAAAACTGATGCGTTGGTAAACACGCTTGCCAACTTTATGGAAACCTTCAAGACTTCTACTGAAAAAGTTGACCAGAGGTTCGTGAGCCAGGAAAAGATGGTAGCCAACCCACCTGTGGTGGCTGTTCTTCAGAACGTAAGCGTGGTAAAACCAGCGGTTACGGCAAGCGTGCCGAGCATCACATCTAGAGCTAAAGTCTGACCAGTCGAAGTACGCAATCTCGCGGAGGTAACGAGCCGTGACGCACACAAGCTACCAAGCCAAAATGGCCGCTGACCGTAACAACATTAAGATCTGGCAGTGGAACTGTAACTCACTTCAGAAAGGCAAAACACTAGTAACACAACTATTGGTAGCCTGTAAAAAACCACATATAATTTTGCTACAGGAATGTGGAGAAAGCAAATTTGCTAAAAGCATTGGCATATAGGGGTACAGGTTAACCAGGCCCACCCTGCACCTCGAGCAGAACAAGACGCGAGGAGTGGCTACCTTCATCCGGAAGGACATAATGTTCATCAAAAAGGACGCCGCCGCATACAAAAAAGGCCTGGAAACGGTAAAGGGAGAAATCTTAGCACACAGGGCTGTTAAAACAAGCCTCTTTGTGCTCAAACTTTACAGTGTTCCATTATATAAGAAAAGAGACTTCAACAGATTGCTTAACTCCACGGTAAAAAGGACGGGTGACAATCTGCTCATCGTAGCGGGTGATTTTAACGACAGGAGCACCGAGTGGGGATGCATAAAAAGTGAAGGCAAAGACACCAAGTTTGCACAAAGCGCAAATGCGCTGAACCTGCCGCTTATAAACGACCTTGCCCTCCTTTAAAGAAAAGGTAATTCGGTACAGCCGGACACAATGCCTGACTTAACCTTCACCAAGAACGTCACAGCTACCAAAAATAACCTCGCAGAGGACCTAGGTAGCGACCACTGCATCCTGAGAATTACCACTGTGAACGAGGTCAAAGCGCCAAGAAAATTCCTCATCACAGACAGGGACCACTTTCGTAAAATAAGGGAGCAGAAGGGCAGTACAGAACTAGCGTATAAAGCCCTCCTTCATGAAATAAAAATGGCAGCAAATGAGGCCACCAAAGAAGTCGAGACTCATGAATCCATCCAGGCCACGAACTCTCACCTGATCAGTTTGCTGCAGAAAAAGCATAACCTAAAAGAAGCGTGGCGTAAAAACAAGCTCTACAGACACTTACGCACAAAAAACGTGGTCCTTGGCTGTGAAATTATGTCTCACGCCAAAACGCTCTGCGCCCAGCAGTGTAACAGCACATGTGACGAAGCAGATGGCAAAATGCGGAGGGGAAGGAAATGGGGGCTGCTCAAACACATTATGGCGGACTGCGACAAACCCACCAGAGGTGGCACCCAGCTGCAAATTGAACGTTTGGTGCACAAGCACGCCCAGGACAGTAGTGGATCCCAAGCTCTGCTCAAAACGCTGGGCGAAAAATATCTCCCACTGGAAAGCAAAGCAGTAGCCCGGGAAAACGAAAATATCTCATATGGAGGTTGACCACAAGTAAAGCTAGACACTCAGCGAAGCTGAATTACGGTGCTCTACAGCAACTCAATGGCAGATCGGTGCCAGGGCCAGACGGCATCGACAATAGGCTGCTATAGAACTTTGACGAAAAGCAATCGTAATCATTACTTAGAAGATAAATGACGCATGGGAAATGGGTACCGTGCCACAAGAATGGCGTATAGAGCCGAGGTTTCGCTCATCCCGAAACCAAACCAGTGAGCATTGATAAGGCCCATATCACTCACATCTTTCGTTGGAAAAGTAGCTGAGCATGCAATACTCAACCGTATCATGGACCATATTGAGAACATTGGGCCCTTTTGACACAATAATATTGGCTTCTGCAGGGCCACACAGGACTCCATGTTTATGCTAAGAGAGCACATAGGTTACGGGCTCCTTCACACGCCCAAAGACATATTAGCCCTGGACCTGGTCAATGCCTTTGCCACCATAAAACATGAACACATACTGGAAGAAATATTGCGCATGAACTTAGGCAAAAATTCTACAACTACATTAAAGCCTTTCTGGCGAACAGAACCGCCACTATACGCATAGGAGAGCAATGCGGTGAACCCGAACGACTCGGAAATATTGGCACCCCACTAGGGTCAGTGCTCTTGCCACTGATCTTTAATGTAACGATGGACATGTTGTCGGAGAAGCTCGCTCCAATACCATTTGTGCACCATGCCATATACGCGGATGATATTACCGTATGGGTACATGTTGCCACTCATATGATGCATTGAAAGGAATTCTTCAGAAGCACAGACTACTACCAAAGAATTTCTTAGGCCAACTGGACTGGCACTCTTCCCCGCCAAATCTACTCTAACGCTCTTTCACCCTCGACGAAATTCGCAAAAAGAGGAGCAGGAAGTATTGCTCAAAGCTGAGAACAACCAAATGATACCGCAAGTATACACGGTTAAGGTACTAGGGCCAACGTTAAGCGCCAAGGAGAGCCACAACACGGAAGCAGTCAAGCGCCTTGAAAAGAGCACGAACAATTTTGCAAGAGGCATTACTAGAATCGCCAACAAGAGGGCAGGCCTTCTTGAAGACAACATCAGGAAGGCGTATCATGCCTTTCTCGTAAGTCACGTAGCATACGCTTTCCAGTTTCTGAAACTTACGAAGGCTGAAATCATAAAGATCGACTTCATGCTCCTTAAGGGACTGAAAACGGCACTCGGCTTGCCTAATAGCACGAGCAACGAGAAACTCAAGCAACTGGGTCAACACAACATGGCCGAAGAAAGTTTTGAGGCTCAGAGAGTGGCACAGATCACATGCCTGTCGATGACGCAGGGAGGCCAACTCATCCTCCAAGGCGCAGGAATTTTCCCAATTTTACAACCAGAGAAAAGAACCAAACTTAGCAATGACGCTAGGAAACACATTACAGTTGAGACGATCCCCCGCAACGTTCACCGTACGTTCAATAAAGGCCGAAGGAAGAACAGAGCGAGGGTGCTCATAAACAAGGCAAAAAACATGACACGCACGTGCTATTCGTAGATGCCGCCCGCTACTAGGGTAGAGAGGCGTTTGCCATAGCGGTAGTTGATATAGACAGAAACCTCATAAACACGGCAACCACCCAAACGACGAGGAAATGGCGATCGCGCTAGCCTTGCAAATCTGCCAAGCCCATTCCACAATGTACACAGACTCCAAGACCACGGCACGAACATTCGCGGCTGTCCTAGTAGCTGGAAGCACAGCAAATCCCACCGTCAACGCAATGAGAGAGTACGAGAGCAAAGAAACTTAGAAAAGAAAGCTCAAATTCAGGTATCTTGTTTCCCAGCCCATTTAGGACAGTTACCGAGACTCGACCACTGCAATCCCAACAAAAAGGTCCACCGCATGGCGCGTGAACTCGGACAACGACCCGTAGAGGGGTGGGCGGTACGGGAATCTCTGCAGCTAGGACAAAACACTCACATACCATGAGATCACTTCACATTACCGGTGACAAAGACGTGCCGTCCCAGCACCACACCCAAAACTCAAGAAAGCACAAGCTCTAACTCTAAGAGTCTACCCTTACATAGAGTCGACCCCGACACAACACCCACATGCTCCCTTTGCAATCATCCCTATTGCAACTTCGAACACATGCTTTGGCTGTGCCCTACCCACAGCGCAGCACAACTAAATACCCAAGAGGCTTGGCAGGAAGCCCTCAAGAGTAACAAATACAAGCAGCAACTACAGGCGGTCTAGAAGGCCTGGGATATCGCTACAAGCCTTCGGCTGCGAGCTCCATCCTGCATGGGTGAAGCCTCCAGGCTGAATTAGGGGCGAAATGGCCCCTTATCAGCCTCCTCAGGATATGTTTAATAAAGTCAATCCCACTCACTTTCTCTGTAGAGGGAGTGGGCACATGGCTACGCGAAGCACATGGCTCTCTCACGGGCACATGGCTCTCTCCATATGAAAGAGGGCTCTATGCCGCGTCAAAAAGACACGCGCCGACGTGCTGCGACGTGTACGTGGGGTCAGGCCTTTGCCCGTCAATGTGTCTGATCCCGGAACGATAGAGTGGTGAACGCCGCCAAAGATTTGTAATAAGATTTTTTTTTCTATCTGCAGTGAATACGAACTCCTATGCTCACATGCTGCAAACAGTGAGTGCGTGGTGGTTTACTGTGCATGCGTGCAATCAGCGCTTATGCCCCACGGCCTGACTTGGTCCACTGGTGGCCGCGACGGCAGCACCGTTTTTCATGGTGATATTCCTTTTAAAACATAAGTGGCACAAAACTGAATGGGGCTGTATAATATTATACATATTCTAAGTTTGAGGACTGTCACGCACGACCGCATCAGACTAGGCACCCGCTTCAGCATAAGAATCGACTCCATATTCCGTACTCCAGCTTCAAGGCTCTTTCGCTAGGCTGCGCAACAAGACGGTTTTGATAATTTTAAGCATGACTTGAAAATATAAAGCCTAATAACAACACAAGAAGAATGCTAGAATATGTCACAGTATATTATGTTTTTTTTTGTACTACGATACATACACACGTTCTGGCCATTTGTCGGTCACTTCGAGATGTAAAAATTGTAGTAATTTATCCCGTATTTTTGAAGTATATGTCTTTGTGCGTTAACACAGACTTTGCCAAATTATTTCAAGATAACTAATTTTGCGTAGCCTCTTACAAAGTTCTGTACATGTAGTACACAAAAAATACAACATGAATGTGGAGAAAACTCGACTACTACGCCAAGAAGTGTGCCAGCGTTAATTGAAATTGAAGTTTTGATACCGTAATTTTCACACACGTAAGTTTCAAAACAAAAAATTGTAATTACTCACTGCTTGCTGTAATAAAATGGCCCGAGTTTTTTTGCGTTCCTTCCGGCCACTCTTTTTTCTCTTTCTGGAAGTTCCCTTGGGTGAAGAATGCGTCTTCAGAGCATGCCTGGTGTGTTTTTTCTTCAGACCTGGAGCCACGGTTTTAGCCCTGACCGTTGGTGCAGATGTTTCAATTAGCTTCGTTGCGCCCTCTGTCGTCATGCTCAGGTCAGTTTTTGCAGTGTCCTCGTTTCCTTTTTCTTCAGTCAACTTGCTCGTTGCCGGCGAGTCGCTAGCCGGAGACGTTTCTTTATGCATTTTATTGGCAGCTTCTCGCCTTTGCTGCGCGACGGCGAAAGAGAACGCCACGCGGTGCGATGGTAACCGAGTTGAAATGCCGAGCAGGAACAAAGAGGTGACGACAAACGCCACACCTACCATGGGGGCGCAGCTTGTCCAGGAGAACTTGTTTTCCCGTTTGTCACCTCTACCCTTTGCAAGGCGGCGCCTAATGCGAGGAGGAATCAGGTCACTGTCACTCATCGCGTTGCAGATGCAGCAGTGGCCACTGCTGGACGTGGAGCTGGACATCGAGTCACAACAGCTGCCGTCGCCCAGGTGGGAGTGTTGCCCTCGGAAAGAGAAAGACGCTGAGCTGTGACCCGAACGTGCTGGCTGCCCCACTGGCGACAGGGCTGGGTCTATGATCGTGTATTGTTTGCCGTTCGCCTCTTTCTGCTGCATCATCGTGGCTTGTAGAGCAGAGCGCGTGAACTGCGGCCCGATTCCACGGGGTGGCTGAAGGCCACTCTTGGAAGGTCCGTAAACAGCACCTGAAGCAGGCCACTGGCTTTGACTCGTCACTTGAAATGGGTTCTGGCTCCAACCCTGGACGTTGCCTGGTGTCGGATAGGCGTTTTGTACTGGCCACATGTATTGCGGTAGGTCTGTTTGCTTCTTGCCATCCGTGTCGTCAATCTTCCGGTCGATGCCCTGCATGCTCTAGCAGTGGTGACTACAGATGAAAACGGTCCTGCGAATTCGCCTTTTGGTGTGGTGGCCCAAGATGATCTGAAAGCTTGGCTTCTACAGGGTCGAGGGCGTGTACGAGCGGCAGTTCCTTGATGGTGATTGCTCACAAACGGCACATACTTACAAGGAAAGCTGATCATACTGGTGTACATAGTGAAACATAAGAAAATGCTACTATAATTAGTTTTTCAAAGCCTGTTGCATAAAAGTGCTGCAAAGGAAGCATGTGATAAAAAGATAGACCAAGTGAAATGATGGGTAGGCTGTGAGCCACTTCAACTGCTATATTATGCGGTTCAGCGAAATTGGGCACTTTCTATGGCCGATGTCCGCAGCTTTAGGTGGTTGTAAGTGTTCAAACATAGTAGAGAAAAATTCAACCAGGTCCTCTTCGCGGACACCAATGAAACAGCTAAGCTGGAAGCGAACGCTTTTCGATGTTTTCCATGTCTTTCAGATATGTTGTATAAATATTCTTAATTGAAGTCTCGTTAATACATATTGATGGGAGTAGTATCATTTCAATGTATCGTGACCACACCGCTCTTATACACAGGTTCACGAAGAAGTCTTCGTTTAAGATGCTCCGATATGATGCAAAGCTGCTCTCTAATAAACACCATTTGTTGAGCTTTGAAAGGGTCGTATTGTCACCAACTTTTATAACCACATAGGATCACGTAGTTCTAGTGTGACTGTACTATCGAGCACAACACCTGTTTGACTATAGCTGTTCTCTTCTTCTTATTTTTTTTTGGAAGTTGCGTGTACCCAATTTCTGTGGTTGTATTGAATTAGCCTTCTAGTTCCCCAAATCTATGGCACATGCGTGTTCATGACGATGATAGTTTTCCGATAAGCCACACAGATTTCGGTGGCACATACTCGTTTTGTTGGGCTAACTGTCACTTCCATTTTTGGTGGACCATGCAGTAATGAGTAGTGGTATTTATTCAATGGCTGTGGCACATAGTCGTTTATGACGCAACACAACCACGGATCCCGGGTGTGCAAGTGTCGACAAAGAACAGCTTCGCTCGGAAAAGCGATGGGAAAATGGTAGCAGGAACATTTGCGAAGATAGTCCTTCGTAGCAATAGTACAGCGCTTCTTTCACCAAACAGCGACAACCAATGACCGCAGTGGGGTCCCTTCCCCCGGAAAGCTATCTTTTCGTCCACTTTCCTTTCCTCACAATTACATTACAATTACTTATAGTACCTCCCCTTATACTGTCATTGGCATAGTTGTCTGTTAGATCTCATTATTATTGTGTCTAATCCTATAATTCACTATAGTTACCCGTAATACATGCCCATGTCAGGGTGTGTATGTATTCCACCAGCAGTGTACGGAGGGGCCGAACAACCCGCATGATTTCAGATGCGACAAATAATGGCTAAGCGATTAGATGTAAATCAAGGAACATACCTTTTTTTTTAATTTTAAAACGCAGTATTTATGAGGAGACATGTCTACTGCCAGATGATAAAAATGTGGTGAGGCTCAGGGAGCGAAACAGAATGAATTGGCCATGCTGCTGATCTGACTCCTACTCTACAGGTAAAAACACTGCATGCGTGAAGACTAATCACTTCACTGAATGTATATTAGGTTACCTCTGACAGATTAATATATGTATTTTTAGCTGTTACGTTTGTTATTGTTGTATAATGTAAGCTTAATTTATATAGCTTGTCTAATTATTGGTCCTGACACTAGGCAGCCATGCTATACCAGGAATTCTTTTTTCAAAGTTATTGTACAGCATGTCAAAAGTGACAATAACAAAAAAATAAAGGAGCGGGAGAATAGCTGTTTTGGTGGCTACAGAATGGCCGCTTAGGCTAACGTAAATCTTGTCCCCTGAGACGTATATGTATAATGCACTATAAAAGGTACTGTAGTAAATAAAAAAAACGCGTTTTCTTGAAGCAGTGAGTTATGTGTTGCCATCTTACGGCTGACGTGAACTTGCATAGCTCCACGGCTTTTGGCCCGAGTGCCCACTCTTGTAATTTTTATGTTACTATATGTCTGTTAAGCTCCACCAAATGACCACATGAACCCATTAAAAATCATCACACGAAAACGTCACACATAGTGAAGAAATAAATAGTTTAGTCGTTGTGAACTTGTATTTCAGAGTGAAGTAGTCAGGCGTAGAATATGGTTCGAGATAAGTGATTCACCGTGGCACGAGCAACAAGTACGCAAACAAATAATTCATGTATGGAAATAAACAGAATAGTTTCACCACCGTTGTATGAATGGCTTTCTCCGATATCTTGCACTCTCAGCACACGTTTTATTTGGAGAGTTCAACAAAAAAAGAAACAATTACGCCTATAGTGACACAGGTCCCATTTTTGAACGCTGTGATGTGCCAGAAACACTGGAGCACATATTTTGTGATTGCCCAGCATACGTAGGTCAACTAGAAACACTGATTTCTTCTATAGTGAACGATTTCGCAATAGTTCATTATATTCCTGATGAGACAGTGTTGGACCCTTAGCTTGACTCCAACAGTGCAACTGTGGTCATAAGAATGGTTATAGCCTTTTTAAAAGCAACTGGGCTATATGCGTGGCTGTACAATTTCTCTCAGCAGGAAAGTATTGTATATATTCACCTCTTTGTCTCACCATTATCAACCGTGCATTGCTCTTTTGCCACCCCCTTTTCCTCCCTGGTGCAGAGTAGCCGGCTAGAGCATGCTATTGCTCGGACCGACCTCTCTGCCTTTTTCTTTCTATAAACAAGCCTATCTCTAAAAAAAACAACAACTATGTGAAAAGACTGAAAGAACATCAGGAAGCAATGTGCTGTAAATAAAACTTGCTGCGGGTGTCGATAGAACGAGCAGACGAGACACGAAAACAGGAATACGTGTTTAACCGAAGTAATGAAGAAAACGGCAGCGCTGAAATTAGAGCGAGCTGTTACAACGGCATGGCAGCACATGTGTGGCTATGTGGGCTCGTTTCTTCATAGTTTCAATGTTTGAGCGAAAAAAAAAGTCAGGCACGGAAAGAGGAATGCACAAAACACACACGCACGCAGACACATACTCGCATTCGCATGGCTGCCAGTGCTTGTGCAAACAACCTCCTGTAGTTTTTTTCTTTTTACCTCCCGGATCACTTCAGTGTTTTCGTACTGACTCTGTAGTCACAGCACAATGCCGCAAGTGGCACGGCTTTACAGCGAAGTAAGTACACACGATGCCGTCCGCATCGACAGCGTGCTGCAAGCTTCCGTAAACCGACGACAGGTCAGTCGACACGCTAACTGCTTTTCCACACCACTTGCAATGAACAGCTTTGTCCAGGAATACTGCTAGCGTTTCGAACTGACACCGCTAATTAAATGATCCCGTGAGAGCCCGATCATACTTAAGCAAGTTAGGATGCTCAGGTAAACAGGTATGAGGCAGAGTAAGGAAGCAATCGTGTCTGAAAATCCGACAGTTAGAGCAACACGTTAAACGCGTGCTCGCCAGGCCACGCGGTTCAGCGGACCGGATGGTATGAGACTGGCGCCGGGAGAAATTTCTTGACGCGTGCCCGGGGTTTCAGCCTGCATGTAGGGTGTAGGAATTCTAGCAACTCGACGTAGGTGTGCATTCACTGCAGCGCAGCTGTGGGAGGGAAACAGATGGTAGGTCAAGCGGCAAAAGGCATTCGGCCTAATTATACGGTTGTCTTCCTCACCAGCGAAATCGGTTAGCGCATTGTACGTATACGGCTGGCTGAAAGAAATTCACGGCATTCTTCCATTAGGCTCTACTCTTGTCGGCGGAGATGCTTAACCTGCCTTTGTAGTGGTCCCCTCTTTTTTGTGTGTAATAGAGAGAGCACCAATACCTCTTTCCATGCAAAATACACTCGTCACTTTAAAAATTGTCACATATTACAGTACGGTGCATATTAAAGTGGAGTAGAAAAAAAACAGCAGAAAATAATTATTAGCTGGCGGAATTCATGCGCCAGTGATGTCTTTATTAACGGTAATATTAGGCCACCTTAACGCTCGGCATAGAAAAAAAAAGACTAATAATAGTAATTTCAGTCGCGCGTCCCTTCTACCTATTTTTGTATGCACACGCATGCGCGCACGCGCCCCCCCCCCCCCACACACACATTTCATTAACTTTGGAAGAAAAAAATCACAGCATATCCACAAGGTGAATCATGACGAGTGGGGCAAAGCGGATGGACGGATGAATGCACAGATGCATAGATGGACGCGCGTAGAGATGCGAGGACGGACAGATGGACGGACGAATGGTGGGGCGGACGCATGGAAGCACGGATGGACGGACGAACGCTACGCCTAAGTGATCATCATTCACTCTGTGAATATGCTGTGACGCCATTTTTTTTTGACATGCAATGCAATGCAACTGGCTACTACGACAAGTGTGACGACACGGGGCATATGACCCATGGCGCGAAGACTTCACACCTCAAAAAGATGGAATTTCGGAACTCTGTACGCAATGGTCGACTTTATCAGAAAGATTATGAAACAAAAAAAAAACCTTGCGTCACATTCAAGTAAATACGGTATCATATCTGACTGTCCCGTGCACCGTTCCAGACCGAATTACAATACAATGAATGGCAGAAAAAAATTGGCCGATTACACGAACAATAAAATTGATTATATGCGAAGCACGTGAGGAAGTTGATGTGTCACTTTAAAATCAGCCCAACGTCACGAGGTGGATATAAATGATGACTTTCGTGCCATGATTCTCATGTTTAGAAGTGCTGTTTACCTTCGTCATCGATTCACGATACGTGATTCCAAATTTAGTATATGTGAAGTTAGCGAAACAGCCTCGAGCACGCTATGAGAGTGATATGTTGTCATGTTCGTATATGACACGCGTGTCAGGATTATCATGTTTGCGCCAGTCCTATACTATAGTCATCCATTGAAGTCACGTAACACTAAATTTTGTATACGTGGAGCTATAAACGGTCGCGAGCACGTCATGAAGGGCTCTATGTACTCTAACGCAACGTTGACGCGTGCGGACGCTAGGCACAGTGACGGATGCCAGGCGCGACTGCAGCGACCAGCGTCCGTCGGCAAGCCTGAAAGCATTTCGGCGCGACATGCTGCATTTCGAGCCGATGTTTCCCAGACAGCCCTGCGTCTGCCTCTTTTCGTGACGGAAAGATGCCGGACGCGCTGAAATGCGCATGCGTCAAAGCAATGCAGCGCGGGCGCGCCTGTGAGTATTGGCAGGACCGGCGCCTGGCGTGGCAACGCCGGCGCGCATGTGCGCCATGTCACGTCGAGATGTATTGGCGCTTTGAGTGTGGCACGTAGTCATGTTCTCATATGGCGCGCATCTCATGATTATCATATTGCACTTGTCACATACCTTCGTCATTCATTGAGGTCACGTAATACCGAATTTAGCATACGTGAAGCTAGCGAATCGGCCGCGAGCACATCATGGGTGTGGCATGTAGTCGCGTTGTTACATGAAATGCATCTCATGTTTTATCACGTTTGCACCAGTCTGATACCTTCGTCATCCATTCACGTTCCGTAATATCATATTTCGTATAAGGGAAGCTAGCGAAACAGCCACCGGAGCATCATGAGCGTGGCACGTGGTCATGTTGTTACATGGCACACATCGCATGATTATCATGTTTGTACAAGTCGAATACCTTCGTCACCCATTCATGTACCGTAGTACCAAATTTGGTACATGTGATGCTAAAATGTTCTAGGTTCGTGTGCTCGGATTTGGGTGCACGCTGTTATGCCTGCGAGTTCACAGCGAACGTCCATGCCTCTCAAAAAGGCAATCTGTGTCAAGGCCAGCACGCGAGCCCGCCTGACGCGAACAACTCAACGGCGTCATCACGCGGCGGTGCCTTTCTGCCGCGCACGCACAGTGAGTCACCTCAGCCAGCGAGCCCGTCGAAGCAATCGGCGCCTTCCTGTCTGGCGAGTCTGACGGAATACGTGGCGACGTCACTCGTCCTTGAGTGCAGCCACGTGCAGCACAGCGGCTCCAGATTCGATGAGAATGACGTGGCCCAGCGGTGACCCCATTGGAGGATTCTGACCTCACGGCCAGCGGCGCTTCTGGTTGGACATTTGGTTACTAAAGAATCCACCCAATGCATATAAAAAAAGCCCTGCTGCGCGTCGCGAGCGGTAGACATATGTGTCAGAAAAGAGATCTCGGCTCTTCGAGTCTCTAAGCTGGCAGCCCCAGTGCCGAATTTGTAGCGCGTCTGTATATATGCTGTACATAAACCTTGTTTAACTCACCATCGTCTCGTCCGCTCGTCTACCAGCTCTGCGCAGAAGCAGTCGCGAGCTGAGAAACCTACGCTACCAAACGGCTGATGACCATGTCGGCGGAGATCGGAGCAGTGGCGCTTTTGGGATGGTGTTGGCGTCCCCGTCTTTCGTAACAGTGGAGGTCAGCGGCGAGATTCGTGGCGCCCTTCGTAACGTCGTCGGAGGCGCGCTTCGTAACAACGCTAAAGGACCCAAGGTGGTCGAAATTTTGGAGCCCTCCACTACGGCGTCTCTCATAATTATATGGTGGTTTTGGGACATTAAACCCCACATATCAATCAATCAGTATGTGTGACGCTAACGAAACGGCCGCGAGCGCATCATGATCGTGGCATGTAGTCATGTTGTTAATGAGACGCATATCAAGATTTTCATTTTATGACCTGTTGCTTGTGTTCGCCATGCAATCATGTCATACCATACCAGTTTTGCAACATTTTATGTGAACGAAGCCACAGCAAGAGCAGCAAGACCATGAAATTGAAATCATGACATTGATGACATATATGTGATAGTTTTCATGTTACGACTAGTCAAATATGCTCGTCATACAGTCATGTTATGCTATACCAAGTTTGCTGTCGATACCATTAGCGGAACGGCCAGGAGAGCTAAAGGTCGTAGGCAGCTAGATAGATAGATAGAAAGATAGATAGATAGATATATAGATAGATAGATAGATAGATAGATACGCTCAAAGTCCCCGAAGTTCGCTAAGAAATGCTTCGCATTTAAAACCATGATTACTTATGCATGTTACAACACAATGCACGTCAACCAAGTAACCACCAGAAGATCAGTTACCAGCAGGTTGTTGAAAGGCATTTTTTTGGTATCATGCTTAGACGATGGCCGACAGCTAGCTTGCGAACCGTCTGAAGACGACGGCGAGTCGACTTCGTTAAAACACGACCACTGCGTCCCGTTTGCATTTCCGCTAACACCGCTAATCCTCGCTTTACATTGGCCTTTCATGTAACAGTTGCCTTAGAGGTTCATTTCGCGACTCACCATCTGCCTTGAAAGTTTATAAAAAAGACTGTGATACAAATATTTTTTGGGCTTACGCTAGCCATTGAGCACATCATAAAGGAAAGCCCGTAGCGAAACATCCTCTGTAGTACATAGTCGAAGAGCTGCGACTACCAACTACGCAAATGGGATGTTCTCGCTCAAAACAGCGGTCACTGGGCCGAATGCTTTCTCTGTGCTGCCTGAGAAACTACAAATTTTACTTCAAAACAGGCACGTAACGAGCCACCGGCACACTACGTCGAGCTTCGCAAGCACTACACACATACCTGTAAGTTTGCGCCGTACATTGCTTGGAATTACGTCGAAAGGTCACACTGTGTCTTCAGTGTCATAGACGTACGTCTCAGCGGACAGCCTCCGTCTTTCCGGCAACACAGTCTCGCGTAAGTCTCCGACCGCACCCACCACATCGCTGAATACATAGCGAAGAATAATCACTGGCGTCGCTGATCGCCCACGGCGTTGAAGTTTTCAGCGAAGTGTCTAATTCTTCGCAGGTATTGCACGTTCCAAAGTATCCACAACACAACGCACATCGAGAAAAGCCTGAGGTAGTGCCGCAAGGCGTTCACCATGAGTTTAAGCGCACGCGACGTGTACGAAGGCACGTTAAAATGAGCCCGTATATAGTACACACCTCACGGCGGCTGTGTTCTAATAACTGGTTCTCAACCAGCTCACCAGGGCGACGCATCACGTAAATTTTAGGCACATATGAAGAAAGGGTAGGCGCACCACCTGGGCAGCGCTGGCTTCCCATACGCAACGGAAGCTACGGGCGTACGGATGGATGAACACACATGAACGGACGGATGAAAGGATGGATGAACGGATGTATGGATGGACGAACGGATTAGCGAGTGAACAATCTCACGCAAGTTAAGCGCCAGCCCACTAAAGGCGCGCCACTTCAAGAGCTACTTCCAGGCCTTCTCCGGAACGCTAGCTGTGCGCCTTTTAACGTCACTGCTTGTCGCGCCTGCGCAGAACTGCTCACCGTAAGCCACGCTGAACTGCTTAAACTAGGCCCGCATAGCTTATGCTACGAAATCGTGGAACTGTGGGTTTAGGAAGAGTGTTAAACAATTTAGAGTACGTGGTACTCTACTATAGAAGAGCAGGAAGCCATCCTCGTCGGGAAAACTAACAACCTAAAAGGTTTCAATAGCGTGTATTACATTTTGTGACGCCAAGCACTTCGCGAGTGTTTTAGATTATCGAATTTTCCGTAGACACCCACGTTGGTGTCACTGGTGGTACGTCAGAAACTTTAACATATCTTTGTAAATTTAGTCAGTTATTCTGAACCCACTGCCTAGTCAAAACTGATGCTTTTTGTTGTAAAGGCAAGACTAGTATACAATAATTTCATTAGCCAAGAAAATATACTAGTAGTTTGATCGGAAACCCGACTGTCTTTCATCAAAGATAGGCCAGCGCGCCGTGGCTCGTTGGGGGTAAAAGCAACTTTTTGTAGCGAGACCTGCATTGGCTTATTCTAGCCGTTTCACTGTGACCGTTCGCCACACCGCGAGCTGAGCCATCATCCATCGACCACCGCAGCCGGCAGCGCTGCTCACTACGCCATCTGACGAAGCGCAGGGGAGGAGCCGGTAAAACTGCATTGCAACAACAGAGGCTGCGCCGGCGTTGCGTCGTATATATACAGAAGGGATGGCTTGGTGGGATTCATCGGCAGATATTATAAATGAGTCGAAAAGACCAAAAGAAGCCAGGCTTTGTCGTCGGAACGAAATCAAGAAAAGGCAGTGAACTGAGGATGTGGAGTTAGACGAGCCGCATGCCTCGAGAAGCGTAACCGTTAAGAGAACCGAGCTAAACAATATGATTTACCATACCTCTCGCTACGCACACCCAAGCATAACGAGTTAAAGCCACAGCCATTTTATTGCTATGTTTCAAGCGTGCACAGTTGGCATCTCGAACTCGGCTCAGCTAATGGACCACAGTCTAGCGAATAAATCCTTGCTAGGGCCAGGGCACCCAAGAAGGTCAGAACGGTAGCAGAGGGGGGCGAGTAGGACTGAACAATAAGTCTTGGAAAGAAAGGCTAGAACTTTTCTATATCCCATATATTTGACAATTCTGAACGATAATTGGCATCAGAGGATTCGAATAAAATGCCGATGCCCGTCTGCACAATGCTTAAATCTGGACGCTCATTTGTGAGATAGTCTGCTGGGTTGTGTACCCAAATCTGAGCACACGAGCCGACAACATTTCCGCCTCCATCGGAAATGCCGCCGCCGCAGCTGGGATTCGATATTGCGACCTGCGGGTCAGCAGCCGAGTACCTTAGCCACTAGACCACCATGGCGGAGCGCCGCGGTCGAAGAGCCCCCCACTATGGACAAAGCCCTCCTTCCTATAAGGGGGGGGCTGTTGGCACCGTGCTGTCAGTTTCACGTGCTAAATCGAGATGCTCGCTGTGCGAAGTTGCCTTACCGTTAGGAAAGAAGTGGCTCCGTGAAAACATTACTGAAGTCCAAAGTATAGATGTATTTTGGGTGGCTAAACAATGCAGCTAACACCAAGAGGCGTTTTCCACGTGTAAAGGTGTATCGCCTATCCGGCGGGTCAGGCCGAGAAATCGAACGCAGCCTCATTCGCGTAAGACAGCGCTAGCATGATACGAGAGCCGGAAAAAAATGAGGTGAGCCCTTCGACTTGAGACTCGCAGTGGTTAAAGCGCAGCTTACTGCTTTCCGGCGAAGTCAGTGGGTCATGCTCTAACGGCAAGCGGCACACGACTCCAAAGATTCTTGGACATTTTATTGCCCTTGCTGTATAGGTTCAGTTTTAATTTTTTTAGCATGCCGCAAGCGTTTGCACATAGCAGTACATAGCTGCCACTGCTAGATTCACCAAAAAAAAAACAATTTTATGGTTGTAATAAACGTCGACAAAGCACATCAAGAGAGTACGCGCCTTCATGCCAACAGAATGAGAGTTACTTCTAGACATACGTCGTACACGGTATTATTACGAAGGACCTGAGAAATGCATTTCGCACTGTTTCGGGCATCCTCGTCTTCCGTCGTCTGCTTCAAAACACAAACGTGACTAACGAGCTTTTGCTCTTTTTGTTAGAGTTGCTTCACAAAAGTGCTTGTCCAGCTCAGAGATCTTTATGGAGCCGCACTGCAGGCGGTCAGGGGCGCGCTCAACACGAGCACGTAAGCGAGCGGCAGCGCATTGGAAGGAAGGGATAACGCGCGATAAACATTCCGGTTTCTTCATTTCTGCCAAAGTTGGCGCTACTTGTCAAAAGTCGTAGCGTCAGCATGCTATATTAGATCAAAAGGCTGAACTCCTGGCGAACAATGCCACAGCTTGACACCGCGTACTTATTACAGTATGATAGCTTTTAGCGGATTGAGCAAGGAGCGGCACCCTTGTTTCTTTTCCGAGCGCTTCCGGAGGCTTAATACCTTATGATTTTCCAATGATTCAGAAAATAGGTTTTTAAAATGCAAGTGATCCGAAAGGAATGATTCTTATTCAAGATAAATATTAGTAAGAAGCAACGAATAAAAACCCCTATGCACATGCCACAGTGCCTACGCTGTGGGAATTTTTTGTTTGTCCATGTATGTTTCTTTCAATTTCACGCTGCGATTCTCAGTAAGACTTGAGTCGGTCCTCCAGATTAAAATTTCGCGAAACGTGTCGTCACGCATCTATATAGGCAAGCCAGGCACCCTCTCAGTCTTCTGATGGTTGATTGCGGGAGATTGATTTCATGAAATTAAAGTTCTCCCTACACATGCCAAAGGTTATGTGGAAAGCAACCATGAAATCTTACAAATTTTTCCTTGTCTTGAGACCCAAAATAAACATTGTCTTCTTTATCATCTTCAGACTTCAGTCACGAATATGATGCACTGTTAAAAATGTTTCAAACTTTGATGGGCATAATTTCAAGACACTTAGTAATACATTCCGACAACAAATATAAATGAATGTGCTAGTGTGAGTGTCAGTAGTTATTGGTAATGAGTGTGAAACTAATTATCGAACTATACTGCTATCAGTCAGCTTAAATACTTGCATAAAAAGAATCGAATGTTAGGCCCTAAATGCATGCATACTTCACTTTGCTTTTTGGTTGTATTTATTTAGAACTGGGAACAAAAAAACTTCTCATGTTGGTCCTTGACCACGACGCGTCGAACGATCGTTGAACATGAGAGTGTCTTCAGCAAAGTGGTACTCTGCAGCAATGCGCAGTGCAATGGAATAAATGACCGATAGTTGTCCGCTCACGAAGCCTGCAGGAATGTACAGACTGGGTTTCAAGCCATTGAAGAAACACGTGGCGTCTGACGTGCCTTCGAAGTTCACGTCTTCAAATGAGGACACCGTGATTGAAAAGGTTATGACAGTAAATAATCACTTAAGCGCACATAGAAGGCGTTGATATGTACTGAAGTTCACGAGATGTAGCGATGTAATGACTTGTAAGAATCGACTTGTATGTTTGTAAAACTTAATAGTAAAATACAAAATGTGCCTGACTGGGTAAATAGTTTATTACCATTTAGTTGTATTTTGTCCGAAACAAATCACCCGAATGGTCATCCCCTGCAATGCAGCAGTTTGTATTGTTCATTGCCTGATTATATTTTATGGTTGACTGTCCTGATAAGTAGCTTTGAGAAGAGGTATGTTGGAGTAGAAATGCAGCATATGACGAACGAGCTGTAGTTTTTGGATAAGCTGTCAGGAAAGCATTTTCGCGGAGAGTGAGTAAGTGCGTAACAGGGATGAAAGGGAGGAGTTCCAAGCGCTGCACAATCATATCGTCAAAGATCGCTTTGTGTAAATTAAAAAAAATGATTGCTTGGAGCAAAACTCGAAATCTTGGCTTGAGCGAGTTGTTTCTAAATTATATTAGAGCAAAACTCTGATTTGTAAGTCGTACAAACACAACGAACACTGACATGGAAGTAGGTGTGAAACTATGCACTAGTTTTATTTCTACTGAGAAAATGATTTTCAAGCACTGTCAAAGGACAAGATTGCTGGTGCTGCCTTTTTACTGCATTTAAAACATACGAATTACAACCAAAGTAATGTGCGAATGATCGGCTCAGGCGAAATTATGGTATTGAGGCGGTAGTAGTGGGTGTTCGAGCTGAACGTTCGAGCATGGTCTTCGCTTTTCGCTTCGCCGCTCGTCCAGAGTTTTGACGGGACTTGACCGTTCTTTTCAGAAATAAAAGCAGAAATGAGTATTGAGGCCGTCCGGATTGTTTGAGTTCTCCTCCTATGACTTGTAAGGCACATTTTCAAACATAAAAACAAAAACAAAATGAAGAGCATTTAAAACAATCAGAGAAGTTAGTCTCCCAGGCAAGCCCTTGACGTCTTCTCAAGGGAGGCTAAGGCTCGGCCACCTAAAGCTGCTGGTTTCGAATAATAAATTTTATTCCTCCTCCTTCACCTAGTCTCCCAGCCCCTTTGGCTTTGTGTGTTTATTGGCTAGAATGAAAAGTGAATGCAAGGCTGACTATGGAGAAGTTATAATATATAACAAGTGAAGTCAATGCAGTTGACAAAAATGCGATAATATTAGAGATCGTTAGAGAAATGGTAGATCACAAACTTAATGATGCTAGACGGCTCGTGACAGCAGGTTCACAAGGTTTTAAGAATGTTTTTTTTTTAAAGCTGTGATGTCCGACTTTACATAAACCAATCACAAAATATTGCACTGTCGGTACCAGTTTATGCGCTTGTTTAGCTTCCAATGACTTCCACGCCAAGAAATAGAGTATCCTTTCCAAGGAAATTAAAAAAATGCTGGGGTGGAAATTCTTGCCCACGAGTGAAGCCGTCCTAATCGTAAGATGGCGGCTACGGCATCCATCTCACTAGAGGCACGGTGAGCTATTGGCGTTCTGCAATCGAGGAAGGGAAGTTTATTGTACAATTAACTTGTACACACACAAACTAAACATAAAAGAACAGTGTATACATCTTACAAATGAGCACCAAGATATAATTGATCACTGCGTATCCGAAAGTTACAAGTCGAAGGAAAATAAAATGAATCAAGGTAATCCCATTTTACAAAGTACCATGTATGCTTGTGTACTAGAGTAGGCACATGAATAGTACGGAACTGGAAACTTCAGCTGTCCCTCTCTTACTCTAAAGAAACGTGTGTGCCATCGTCGAAGGAAAGCCTCTTCGCGGTGCGCTTTCAGTGGCTGATCTAGGCAATTCCACACAATGAGCCGTATATTCCGGAATGGGAGATAGGCGCCTCTATAAGGCTTATGCCGTACTTCCACTAGACAGCGTCGCCACTACAGTATGCACAAGGTCACTGCAAAGACCAATCTTGCAAACAGCCCACGTTATGTACACATGCGTACAGTGCGAAAGCTAAAGAGGCGTTGTACCATGTGCCAGACGCCTTTCGCCACCAAGCCCTAAAACAGCGCATGTTGTGCCGTCTCTCTATTGCCGCACTTTGGACATCGGTCATTTCGAACGACTCCCCAATGTGCTAACTGGTCGCGCGTAGGCAATGCCCTCCATCTTCTCAACCAGTCAAACTCGCGCACCTGGATAGGTACGCGATTGCAACGCCATCATTTTCATTTTTTTTCATGCAGGATGCTTTTTCTTTCTCTTTTCTTTTTTCTCAGTATGCTACTGGTTACTATTTTACTTATTTACCGTGATGAAACATTTTCTAGACTGCATGAACCTATTGATTCTACTGTTCGTTTTACCCCACTGGTAGCTCTGTAAAGAAACTATGTAATGCTCTGTAAACATTGGACCACGAGCAGAATTGCGCTCGCGGTCCAATGTAAGGATTGCCGTGAAAGTTACTTTTAGGGTACTGCTCTATAGTACATAAAGAGCCTGTACCTGGGGTGCGTGCCGTCACCAAAAAGCTTCTGTATGGTTTTTTCAACCACAGCTCTCGTGAATATCGGTAGGTTTTGGAGACCCAGGCCTCCACGATTTGTGGGAAACTGTAAAAATTTTCTTTGTACCTTTGCTGGTTTTTCTCCTAGAAGGTCCCCGCAATGGAGTCGAGACGCCCTATTACACAGCGAGGTAGAAGGGCAAAGTCTGCTATGTAAAACGCGAAAGCGCAAGCCCGTGCCTTGATGACTGTTGATTTTGCCGTTATTGACAAGTTAAAATGAATGCCTGCAGATAGGACATCGGTGAATCTCTTAAGCACGTCATCCCAGGTCCTTTTTGAGACATCCCCTTCCTCAAAGTAAATGCCCAACACCTTAACAGCTTGAACGTATTCTACGTTTCCAGGTAATAGTTGTCTGAAGCCTCCAAAGCGCTATGCTTTAAATTTGGCGGTGTTTAAAAGATCCCCAGAAAGATAGCAATACTCAGCAAAAATGTCAAGCAACGTACTATAGCCAGAGAAGTTACGAAAAAATACCGAAATCTTATCGGCGTATGCGACGATTCTGAAGATTTCTTTGCCTGGCAACGGGCAACCAACTATGCGCTCGCAGCTTGCAACCTTTCTAATGAAAGGATCTTGAGACAAAATGAATAATACCGGAGACAACGGACAGCCTTGCCTCACTCCTTTTTAAATTGCATAGCTTCTGGTCACTTCATTGTTAAAGCAAAGACAGCCTGACAGGTCCTGATAAAGTATTTCTACCAGTCACACAGACTGCTCTGGGAGGCCAAAAATGCGCAAAATAGCGAAAACATACCAGTGCTTTGGACTGATTAAGAGAAATAAATACTCCTGTGATGTGTTTTTCTTTGGCATATGCGAAGAGGTCTTTGATAATTGTTAGAGGTACGAATAAGACGGAACGCCCTAGTACTGCACATGACTGCAAGGGTGACATGATCTGTTCCAAGAAAGGCCGCAGCCGCCATGATAGCAGCGTGGCTACTAACTTATGGCCTGTGTTTAGAAGGGTAATGGGCCTCCACCATTTAAGATCTGACGGCTCCGTACCCTCTTTCAGCAATAGAGTCCCCCTTCCTTCGGAGAAAGACTGTGGTTTTTGGCCGTCACTTAACAAAATATTCACGAGATCAGTGATCGGATCTTCCAAACTATCAAAGAAAAGCAGATAAAATTTCGGCAGTATTCCGTCTGGGTTTGGTGATATGGACGTATTCATTGATTTTAGAGCGTACGATACCTTTTTTTTATCAGTTTCTGTATTTAATACTAAACCGTTTTTCGAGCCTAGCGATGGCAAACCTTCGGAAAATGCTGAGAGTTTGGCACTAAGCTTGTCGTCCTAAGCGTGATGCTCCGCAGCAAACACTTTTGCAAATTACTCTCAAAAACTCCTTGAACTTCATCCGCGTGATTAACAATGATATTATCCTTTTTCAGCGCCTCATCGATGTAGCAGGGCTGGCATTGATGATCACTGCTTCTTTGCATATAAGTCAATGTCTTGGTTTCATCTGTGGATAAGTGCATTGCTTTTGCGAGCTTTGTAGCCTAAGACCTCTACTTTAAAATATTTCGATATTTGATTTTCTGTACTTCAACGTATTCAAACATAGCGAACCTTTTTCTATGGTTTGAATGCGTCGGATAATCTCATTCCTATTGGCCGTGGGGTGAGCATGGCTTGCTTTTCTTGCCTGCTGAGCTATGAGGTGCCGGTGAGATTTCAAGTGGCCCCATGTAGTCGGAGTAATGCAACAGACTTCTGTTTCGGAGGCCGCCAGCTCAGTTTGAAGCCCGGAAATGCTTTCGTCATCTTGAAGAATAGTTGGGTCCATTCTCCACAATTTGTGGATTCTCGTTGTTGTGCTCACGTTAAAGGTGAAGAGTAACGGAGCGTGTTCGCTGAGTTTCTGCTGGCTTGGCGCAAGCTGTACCACCTCACATGCTTGTAGGTTCACTAAAAAGTCATCGGCCACTCAAGTTTTATATATTGGGTTTTGGTGAATGCCACAAGTGCGGGTAGCAACGAGCCTGAATCAATGTGGAGTTAACCAGCCATCTGCCATATTGAGATTTTTAACTAATTGCTGTAGTTCTCTGGCGTAAAAATTGTTGGCGCCTTGGTCGAGATCCCTGACGTCCCGTGTAGTATCAAACACGCAGTTGAAATGTCCGACAAGCACATATTCGCAATGCCCACAGCCTATAGGTGGTGCGCCGTGCAATCCAAGATGGCTGCGGAGGGTGGATGAACCCGTGAACTCGTATAGAAAAATATATTACGCACGGACGTAATCTCCGTGCCACTTTCACCAGATGAACTCTTGATCGTCAAATGGTTGTAGACTGGACCAAATTACTTTCCCGAACTATAGGAACTGCTGAATGTTCGCTACCTCATTTCGTGCTGCACTGCGAATGGTGGTGGTGTCAGCTGATCGTCCGTGTATGAACGGTGCTTTGCGTAATACTGTACGTGCTACATAAAAATGCGCGAACTAGGATTCACGTGTGAAGTGAACGGCACTCAGAGATAATTTGTGCCATGCCTGCCCGCCGAGTTTGCCGCGGTAGTACGCCCCTAGCGAGTAGTGGGCCGTCGCGGCTGCACAGGGCGGAATGTTTAACGTAGCGATGGCTTGCAAACATATAAAGCTGTCGTCATTACTTGCGCTGTAAGCATCATGCAGCTGCTTCTTCAACAGAACACAAGCATTTAAGTTCCCATCAAGTAGCGCTTTTGTGCCAGCCATGATCAGACTAACAGTGCGCAATTCGCTGCACTCGGATGTTGCAGGTTCCATCACCGCGATCGAAACGAATTCATGCCTACGCTTTTCGCAACGTCAAAATTGAGAAAATTTGTGGAACAACAAAGTCTTTTGGACGGCACCGGTGAAGTGCAGGAGAAGTTAGCGTGGACTGTAGTCGTAACTGCATATTTCATTGCTCTAACCAATTCGCTTCGCTGGTTGAGCTCAAGCGTGTTGGCAGCATGCAGCGTTTTAATATTCACTGTAATAAGCCTACTTGTAATGCACAAGAGTAATTGTTTTTTAGCTCGCTGAAGGATAATATGAAATAAATAAAATCAAAGTGTCTTGCGAGCATGAAAAAAAAAACATCAACGCACGACAGGACGAGAAGTAGAACTCGTTGCTCGCGAGCTAGCAGCTGATCGTTCATCGTCGCTTTCACTCTCAGTGCGTTGACAACCATTTACGTCCAGTGAAAAAGCCTCAACGTCAAGACAGTTTCATTAAACATCACTGTTCAAAGTAATCCGAGGCATTTTTTTTTTCTGCCGAACGACTCTGACAGCACCAACAACGCGTCATTGCACAGCCCCAACAAGGCGTCACTCACTGCGTTTATCTGGGGGATCGGAGAGCATTTTGCTCCGATAGCAGGCAAGAAATGAATCGCTTGCAGTACACTGCCATTTATCAACAAACGTAAAAAAACAAGCGACGCCGCGTAGGCCAAGGTTTGGAAGCGCAAGTCATGCGCCTGCACTACTGTCCGCTTGTAACAGACATTATGGGATTTTTGCACTACAAAAGCACTGACGAATGCTATACGCACGTAAAACAAGGCCAGCTTCAACTGCAAAGGTTAGGCAGTAACATTTAACTACCCAACATGGCTGCAAAAGTTTAGTGAGGCTGATATGTGTACTTTGCGGGCTATAATCGAAAGCGCGAGTTGCCACGTATTTTCACGAAAACTTCGCCTCTCGCACGAACGAATCAGATTTATCGCGTCACGGTTCGTCCAGTATATTCACTGATGCACGCAACATGCAAAATGGTTTATGTTTGTTCCTTGCTAACGCGTTAACACAGAGGCTAGCATTGCCGAACAAGAGAGCGTTCGGAGCGTCTGCCTAATGATTCTTCATGAAAGGGACGAGCACTGGCGCATTCAGCATGGTATGGCCGATTCATGAGAGGGCGCTCCTGGATTCCGCTTAGCGGCGCGACACTCCATGAACATTGCGAGTAATATCGGCTAGATGAAAAATTTTTAACACCTTTATAAAACCCGCTCGTTTCTGACCTCGTTACGGGCGCATATACGTTGACAAATCTTACTTGTTAGCAGTTAAGTACCACTTCTACCATTAAGATGCGGCCTTCGGTGTCAATAGGACAGTGAACACCCTCCTCAGCGTTGCGTCATGAAAACAGCTCCTGTGTCACGTGCACGCGCATCTGTGAGAGAGAAGAAAACCTATACTTGAACCCTTTCCCGAAACTCCGCAACGTTAGGCTTAGTACGAATTTGTCTCCTGCAAAAGAAGTAAGTTTACGTGATGCGCCCGCGCGAGGTCAAGTCCAGCTCTCTGCTTCACCGCATTTCGAAAACCGCGAACATTGAACGACATAAAAGAAAGTGATGCCATCGTTGAAATAAATGCGAGGAAGTTGCTCAAAAGAAAGAAAAGGTAAGAGAGAGGAGAGCCAAATGTTAAAAGTACATATTGTCGTCGCTCACGGTTGGAGACGTTTGCCGAGGCGGTGATCCCTCGCAGGGTTTCTTAAATAATCCGTGTTTGGCGGAGTCACTGCCACTGCTCCAGCTGCCTGGCTTGGAACGGCGTTGTGATCTCGAAGAGCTCGATGCGTCTGCAGATCGCGCGGTTTTAGTAGAAATCTCAATGTCCGCTGGTTTGCTCCGCGTTGGTAACCCGTGACACACGGGCAAAAGTAAAGTACTTTGAAGTAAACCCCTTTTGTCGCCTAAGGGGACCATTTGCAGAAAAGAGTGGCGCTGATGACACACGGCACCGGACTACTTCTTTAGGCGGTGCCTTAGAAGAACGCTGCAGAAAAAATGGCGCTGTTTGGGGAAGCAGCAAGATTGGAAATATTAAAAAGAATCTGCGCGTGTACATCACATTCAGCAATGCCGCAGCATAAAACCGTTTTTTTATTGTCTGGTGGCTTATATTGCGCATACCTGTCATTATCTTTCGCTTTTTTTGCGTTTTAGCAGCAACTTAAGTTAGTCTGGCAACTATGAACAGTCGGTGTTTTGCTGTTTTTGTTTTTGTTTTTGTCGTGATTTTTACATGGCTGCGTCCAGCTGGGTCAGTGACGGCGTGCCGTGTTTAATCGTGGTCCTGCGATGTCTCAGCGCAGAGACAGAGAAAAAGCAACAGTTGAGGTGGGCCTGACTCTTGTCGCCCTCGGCTCCAACGAAGATGAGCTAAACGCTGCGAAGGCAAGAGTGATGAGCCTCAAACAAAGACTCGTCATGAACAGCTTCATTTTGACTGCTTCCGCACTGTCCCCCAAAGCCATCAACCGCGAAATGTGGGCCTATGTGCGTAACGAACGCTGGTTCGAAGACACATTGCCGTTATTAGGCGACGGCCACTTTAAGCAGTGTTTTCGAGTGAGCCCAGCCACCTTCCGTTTCAGTGCGGAAAGCCTACGCCCTTCGCTAGAGAGAGTCACAAGATACTACATCGCCGACACAGCAACTGCCTCTGCCAACCCTAACATGATCGCACAAGTGACGTAATGCAGGCGTTTGAGAGTATGGACAGACTATAGGCCTTCACTTTTCAACAAATCGCACTGCTGCTGAATATGAAAACATTTTCTCAGCGCAAAAAAATACTGACAGGGCACCGCAGTGTTGCGACACGTTTTCTTCTATTGATAAATTATGCACACTATATGCGAGAGTACCCCCTTCCTGCCAGAAAAGTAGATGCGGCATCTGCTTTTGCGAAAAGGATCTTTGCCGGAAAGGAGTTACTTCTTTGTCGTGTGTCACTGCGCCCGAACGCCTTTCCGAAAGATGTCCCCTTGTTTAAAGGACTTAAAGGTGCCCGTGTGTCAGGGGCATAAGCTGCTTCATCGAAGTCGAAGGCGTAGCAACGTTTATGCTATCCAGGGTCGTAGACATTCCAAGCCTAGCGTTCGGTGTGTTGTCACTGGCGTCTGTCGCTGTCGTGGCAGAGGAAATCAAAGCAGTGCTTTCTGAGATGCCTCTTAAGGGGTGCCTGGTCGTCAGGCGTTTGATGCACTTCGGACACCATTGATGCGCTGCAGTTATGTCGAGTTTCGATGCTGCCTGCTAGTGAAGAAAAATCACTGGACGTTTTCGTGCAACTCTCATTTATTTATTTATTTATTTATTCAAAACACCTTACAAACCCAACAGGGCATTGCGTAAGGGGAGCATAAATGAAATACACACATGAATTGGTACACTTTAGATACAAACAATAACATGAACTAAATGTCAATTATTACACAAACCCTAACACGAATAAGAATGAGAAAATATTAATAATAATTTTAATAGGAATAGAACGGCAATGAACATCAGATGAGTATACGCGTGAGATAACAATTTAAACCAGCTGAAAAAACAAGCATAAATTGTGAAAATACTTTCCTATATTCAAAATAAAACATCACTGAAAAAAACACAACAGAACTGAATGGCATGTTAGTATTCAAACCATCAAACAAAATAACTTTAAAGTAAGAGAAAAAAAAGCGAGGTACTAGTAGTGGATAAACGCGTAGGTGCCGATTTTGATATGAATGGAACGTGCAGTTAATCTTGTAAATGGGTGAGTAAAAAGTGCCGGAATTTTTCCCGATTGCGTTCCGCAACGATTTCATCTGGATGGCTGTTCCACATGCGGATGACACGGGGAGTGCAGATGAGCTAAAAGGGTATGTTTTACCATATATGCATGTGAATGAAAGATGATTATTTAGTCTCTTTGATGTGAATGCAGATGTTTGCAATGTCAATGATAATGCCCTTGTTTTCATGTACGTATTTATGGAATATTGATAGGAGGTTTAGATCATGTCCGCTGCTCAAAAGAGAAAGTGATAAGTTTATTTTGATTTGTGTTAAGCTTGCGCTATGGTCGTAGTTTTGTGAGATGAATCTGGCGGCTCTATTCTAGATCGATTCCAGCATGTTAGTTAAATAGCTGTAATGAGGGGACCAAACTGCAGAAGTGAATTCTAGCTGAGGGCAAACAACTGTTACGTAAGCTAAAGCACGTATATTTGTGGGCGTCTTACGTAGATTGCGGCGTATGTAGCCTAATGATCGTGAGGCGTCACTGCAGATGTTGGTGATGTAGGTAGTCCAAGAAAGGTTAGATGTGAAGGTTACACCTAAATATTTAAAAGAGTCAACACAACATATGGTATTGCCATTAATAAAGTAAGAAAACTCAGAGTTAGAATGTTTGCGAGAGAAGGACATTACTTTACATTCACTTGAATTAAGGGACATTAGCCAACTATTACACCAATCGCTGATGAGGTCGAGGTCATTTTGAATTATTACGTGGTCGAAGTACTAGTTATTGCTCGGTAAATTATACAGTCATCCGCAAAAATGCGCACTTGTGAGGATAAATTACTTGGTAAGTCAATAATATAAATAAGAAAAAGCAGTGGACCAAGAACATTCCCTTGCGGCACACCAGAACAAACGGATGAAAGTGGGGATGAAAAGTCATTAACAATGGTGAATTGCTGCCGGTTAGTGAGAAGGTTCCGTATCCATGACAATGTTGATGAATCAATACACAAAGAAGAGAGTTTAGTGATTAAGCGGCAGTGAGCAACACGATGGAAAGCTTTGGAAAAATCCAGAAAAAGACAGTCAATTCGCAAGTTTAGATCTAAGTGATGATGTAGGTCAGTCGTGAATTCAAAAAGCTGTGTTTCGCATGATAGGGCCGTTCTAAATCCATGTTGGTTAAGGAAGAAAAAAATTGCCCGCAGCTTCCCTCGGGGGAACACTGAGGAGGAAGCGGAGCATATAATTGGTTAATGGGGTGTTAAAGTGCGACTTACTTGGGTCGAGGCTAAATTGGTTAACGTGGTTGTGAAATGGGGTGTTAAATTGCGACTTACTTGGGTCGATGGCTAAATTGGTTAACGTGGTTGTAGGAGGGGGTGTTAAATGAGTGAGCACGTACACACGTATGCGAAAGGGCGGCGCTGGTCGAAGGGACGTCGATCGTTGTGTTTGTGGATTCGTTGGAATTCAATTCACCGCGACCTTGGACGTCGGCGCGCCGTACAAACCAACCGACGAGCGGCAACTGAGCGAGCGAGCGCCGACCTTCAGTATATATACAGCGCGACGGTGCATGCACTGTCAGCTGTTGAATGTTCTCGAAGCGCGACGGCGCGTCCACTGCGCGTCCACTGGAGAATCATGCGCGTCCACTGGAGAATCAGGAGAATTGTAGAATGCGCGCTACATTATACAGCTAGCGAATGTTCGTGAAGAGGAGAAGCGCACGCGGTGTGTAGAGGAGGAAGGTTGCACAGATGGTGGAGGAGTGAAGCGCGCGCGGTGTGTAGAGGAGGAAGGGATGCACAGATGGTGGAAGAAGGAGGAGGAAGCTTGCGGACGGCGCCGCACTACAAGCCTCGAGTATTAGATGCTCCGCATCTAAAAGTCATTCTGCTCCAAGTGATTGTAAATATGGGAGGCGATTATATGAGTGTACATGCTGCGTCTGAGCGGGCATTTCATCTGAAGTTGCCCCGTCTGGCATTCTGGCCGGCTTGACGCGAGTAGCGTCTTCCGACTGCGCGTCTACGAATTCTTTTGTCAGGCTCTCTTCCTCCCAGTGATCTGGTGTCTTGGCTCGTGTCGTTTTTAGGGGCGAAGCTCCTTATAGCGGCACCCGTTCGTCCCGCGTCCCGTCGTAGTATGTAACCAGTCTTACGCTTTGACCTGCAAACATTTTGACCTCTAAGGTGGTGCCGGTGAGAGATTCCTTCTGTGCGTTGTTGAACAACAAAAAATAGCGCTCAATGTACATGCCAATAGCTGATAATGGGGTATGAGAGACAGGAGCGTTCGGCTTTTAGTTACCGTGCACGCTGCGATCCCCATTAGCAGCCATTGCATGTACATTGAGCACTATCTGAAGAGAAAAGGTTGCTACGTTATACCCGCTAGGTGTAACCACCTTAGTTTTAGAAAGGTTTAGCGAGCGTTGAGCCGCAGTGCCATGAATACAATGAACTAGTATATACCATGAATGAAGTCGAGGTAGTTAAAGTTGGGAAGTAGGTACGAAGTGCAAGCCGTAAGAAAGTAAAAGCCGAATTCTCCTGTCTCTCATTTCCCATGCAGCCATTGACATGTACATTGAGCTCTATCTGCCAGGGAAAGGTTGCTACGTTATACTCGCTGGGCGTAACCTCCTTGGTTTTAGAAAGGTTTAGCGAGTGTAGGGCCGCAGTGCCATGAATACAGTGAACTAGTATATACCATGAACTCGAGGTGGTTAAAGGTGGGAAGTAGACCCGAAGCGCAAGCTGTTAGAAAGTGTGCGTGTGCCACCTCTCGTTCAGTCCTTGGAATGTCCGCTGGATGGCGGTGTTTCTATATGGGGAATATATGATGAAAAGATGCGAGATGATGGTACTTGGAGTGTTGAATAGATGGACAAACGGACACACAGACAGATGCATGAATGGACGCATGAACGGACGCAGGGGTGGATGCACGGACGAACGCAGGAACGGACGCAAGCACGGACGGGCGGATGGACGCATGGACGGTCGCACAGACGGAAGGAAGCAAGAACGAATGGACGGACGAATGCTTCGCCCCACTCTCCATCATTCACTTCGTGGATATGCTGCCAATTTTTTTTTGCCGACGCAGTATTTTATAGGTTCTAGATTGCTTGGCCCCATTTGCGGAGCTTGAGGTAGATTCTTCCAGCGTTGAGAAATCTTGTACTCTCGATGACGACGCCTTTTGAGCGGCGACTGCGTATGATTTGTGCTTGAAACACGCTTTGGTCGGGTGATCACCTCCCCACCTTCTGCAGGTTTCAGTGCACTAATCCACAGCGTGTCCGTACGCGCTGAATCTATGCTGTGGCCTGTGCAACACTTTTTTGTCAATGTGTCCTTCATTGTGGCAACGCACACAGACGTGATGCGTGCCACAGTACTCCAACATAAAGCGGCGTCCATGGATTGAAATTAAGTTCGGGGCGGGCTTTGCCTTTTCCATCTTCCCCACTCGTGTACCGAAAAATGTAGACTGACGTCGTTGCAGAGTAACGTATGTTATACTACGTACTTTGCCGAAATGCAGCAAAGCCGAGACTGCCGCGTCATCGGCAGCTTATGGCGGCAGCCTGTACACACTCATAGGTGTACCAGCTGGGGCGGCAAAAAAAAAACGAGAGCCCCCCTCTCCCCCCCCACTGTGAAGAGATTGGGAGCTGAGCCCCCCCCCCCCTTTCGACAGTGGTCACTCTTGGCTGCACGCTGGGGAAACGAGGAAGTAAGGTGTAGTTTTCCATCACGACAGGAATTACTCAAATATGTTCCTACGGGTGAATGACATTGTTACGAGGCTATGTTACTACATAGTAAAATTTCGCCAATATTGCCGCTTATATTATTTTCCTTATATATATATATATATATATATATATATATATATATATATATATATATATATATATATATATATATTGTAATGATGAATGTAGTGGGTCATGCAAATCTCGGCAAACACATTGTCAGTGCTAAGCACGAGACGCTCGGCCCGCACTGTCGCTGATTTCGCTAGCTAGGCCTACGCTCCTACCTGGTCTCGAATAACAGTTTTGACTGTCTCAGTTCTTTATTATAATTGGTGGAGTGTGCAGGGTCTCTTTACAATCCTGGAGGTGCGAAGCCGGACTCTACCTGCTGTCATGACCACTGCATATGCCACAGGCCCTCCTCCTATGGCTTCCCAGGCCATCGTCTGCTCCGGCGCGGTCCGTCAGCGGGATCCTCCCATATTCAGCGGCACTGACGATCACGACTTCGACGACTGGCTGGCTACTAGCGAACTCGTGAGTGTCTTGAACAAATGGGACGAAGCCACGAGACTGGCCACTGTCGGCATTTACCTCAGTGGCATTGCCCATTTATGGCTTCGGAACCATGAGACCGACGTTCCCACCTGGACAGCATTCAAGGTAAAGTTCAGCGAAGCCTTCGGTCGTCCTTCTGTCCGCAAACTTCGTGCGGAGCAGCACCTTCAGTCGAGATCTCAACTGCCTGGTGAGAACTTTACAAGTTACATAGAAGACGTCATTGACTTGTGCAAACGCGTCGATGTGAACATGACAGAGGTGGACCGCATCAAGCATATTTTTAAGGGTATTGACGAGGACGCATTCCAGATACCATTTCAAAAAAGCCCGGCTACTGTCGCTCAAGTTACAGAGCTCTGCCAAAGCTATGATGAGCTCCGCCGACAATGTCTCGTCACCCGCCGTGCTGTCCCACATCAGCAATCAATGTCCGGCTTAACTCCCTCACAAGACCCCATCCTCCTCTTGCAGATCAAAGATTTCGTGCGTGAAGAAGTTGCCCGCCAACTCTCGCTCATCTCTGGCCTACCGGAGCGCAGTGCGCCGCTTAGCCCTACTGTGCGGGCTATTACACGAGATCAAGTGTCTGAGGTACTTCCTCCGCAGCTAGTGCCACCAGTCAATGCACCATTGACGTACGCCGAAGCAGCAGCACGACCACGCCCACACACGTTTCAAGCGCCGCCTCCACTGCCTGCTCCTGTTTATGCCGCCGAGCCGCCACGACCTCCAGTTCGCCGAGTCCCTAATCAATGGCGCACTGCCGACAACCGACCGATCTGCTTTTCGTGTGGTCTACCTGAGCACGTACGACGCACGTCTGTGCCGCCGCCGCCCACTACACTCACGTGAAAACCCACGTCCATATGAGAACGATTACACGTACACTCAATACACTCCAGACCCCGAATTGTACGCTCTTCGACCAAGCCACCGACAAGCTCCTGATCGCCGATCTCCTTCTCCACGTCGACGCTCGCCCTCCCCGATGCGCCGACGCTCCCCTACAATCGACGCGGAAAACTAAATGACGCAGTTCCCGAGGCAAGAACTGTGTCCTCGTCGCAAAGCACAAGCCCTCTTCTTTCGCCGCTGAATGTAATTAATGCCGTTCTTGAAGGTGTACCCATACTTGCCCTTATTGATACTGTTGCCGCAATTTCTGTCATCGCCAAAAAAATTGCCGTTCAATTCGAAAAGTGACAATGCCTTACTTGGGTTTATGTCTTCATACTGCCACTGCACAGCCTGTGCAGCCTGTGGCCGCGTGTACTGCCAGACTTGTAATTCAAGGAGTGCCCTACACAGTGCAGTTCATAGTACTCTCACACTGTTTTCATGATATAATTTTAGGTTGGGATTTTCTCTCCCATCACCAAGCCGTCATAGATTGCGCCCGTGCCGAATTCACCTTTTGTCTTTTTGGTGATGCGCTACCAGTGCACGATCGCCCTTCCTACGCGAAGTTGGTCAATAGTGACGACACCCAGATCCCTCCACGCGCTACTGTCTTCGCACCTGTGTCGTATTCCGCCATCGTCGACGCTACCGAATTCTTCACGCCTTCCGCTGGTTTCGTTCATCGCCAATTATCACCGCTCCCAACCGCTCTCCTTACTCTTCAAGGTGGTGCGACCAACGTGCCTGTGGAGAATCCGTTCCCATTCACGATTACGCTGCTTCGAGGCGAATGTATCGGTTCGATAGAATCACTCGAAACCATCGCTACACTTGACGTTCCTGATGAATCATCGGAAGTCAGCGCCCTCTCCTGCAGTTCCGTGAATGACCCTTCCACTACCGACATTTTCAACCGTGTCATCGACGAAGGCCTAAACCCGTAACAGAGGTGTGAGCTTTCGAGCCTCCTTGACAAGTTTCGGCCATCTTTTGACAGTCACAGCACTAATTTAGGTCGAACATCTACTGTATGCCACCAGATCGACACAGGTAATCACCCACCACTGCGGCAGTGACCATACCGTGTTTCGCCGACTGAACGCCATGTCATCAATGAACAAGTAGGTGACATGCTAAAGCGAAGCGTCGTTCAACTATCAAACAGTCCTTGGGCGTCGCCGGTTGTTTTAGTTAAAAAGAAGGATGACAAGATACGTTTTAGGGGCGAAGCTCCTTAGGGCGTGGGCTGTGCGTCCCCTGTAGCCTGTATGTAGCCACCTCTAGTTTAGTTCTTGCAGTGTTCACTAAATGGCGGTACCGTCCCCTGTATGTAGCCACCTCTAGTTTAGTTCTTGCAGTGTTCACTAGATGGCGGTACCGTCTCCTGTATGTAGCCACCTCTCGTTTAGTTCTTGTAGTGTTTACTAGATGGTGGTACTTGTAGCTGATGATGAAAAGATGCAAGATGTTATAAACTAGAAAGCGGTACTTGTAGTTGATGAAAGACGCGAGATCTTATAAAATAGGAATGATGTCACATATGGCGCGTGTCATTGGTTGAAGGCAATCGTTCGATTTAGTGCGGCGACGTACGCTAGGGGGAGCGATGTAATAAAATCGAGTGGGCAAAATGTACAGAGGATTCATGGTTTACCAGGTTTACCTCCGGAGCTTCGCCCACTCATCATCATTCACTTCGTGGATATGGCGGAATTTTTTGCATAGATTATCATCGCCTAAACAAAATAACACGAAAGGATGTTTATCCTTTGCCTCGAATCGATGACGCCCTCGACTCTTTACAAGGCGCCGAGTTCTTTTCCTCCCTTGATCTACGCTCAGGGTACTGGCAAGTGCCCATGAATCCAGATGATAGGCCAAAACTGCCTTTGTTACACCAGACGGCTTATACTAATTTAACGTGATGCCATTCGGCCTATGCAATGCGCCGGCAACATTTGAGCGCATGACGGACACTATCCTACGAGGTCTCAAATGGAACACGTGTTTGTGTTAGAGGATGTATTCGTATTCTCGCCTGATTTTCCCACGCACCTTCGTCGCTTGGAACAGGTTCTACGCTGCCTCTCTGCAGCAGGCCTCCAGCTCAACTTGAAGAAGTGTCACTTTGGAGTGCGCAAGCTGACCATTCTCGGACACGTCGTGTCGAAGGATGGCGTTCTTCCTGACCCCGCTAAGCTTCGTGCTGTTCGCGAGTTCCCGAGGCCCGCGTCTCTCAAGCAGCTGCGTTGTTTCATTGGGCTTTGCTCATACTTCCGCCGCTTCGTCCGGGATTTCGCCTCGATAATGGCGCCTCTGACAGACCTACTTCAGGGAGACCGCAATCTATCTGCGCGGTCTCCAGCCTGCGACAGTGCCTTTGCGAAGCTCCGTGAACTGCTTACAACACCACCCATACTGCGTCATTTCGATTCAAGCGCTCCCACAGAAATCCACACAGATGCTAGTGGTGTCGATCTTGGCGCTGTACTCGCCCAACGAAAGCCTGGTTTCCAAGAATATGTTGTTGCGTACGCGAGCCGCACTCTTACAAGAACAGAAGCAAATTATTCGGTAACTGAGAAAGAATGCCTAGCGATTATCTGGGCCATTACAAAACTTCGGCCTTACCTGTACGGCCGCCTTTTCGATGTTGTTACCGACCACCACGCGCTCTGCTGGTTATTTTTCCTCAAATATCCCTCAGGACGCTTGGCACAAAGGGCTTTACGGCTCGAAAAGTATGACATCCGTGTCATTTACCGCTCAGGCCAGAAGCACGCCGATGCCGATGCTCTTTCGCGTTCGCCGGTTTCTACTGATATTGCGAGTGTCTCTCATTCAAGACAACTTCCTTTCACTATCAGGACCCATCAACATGTCTGCGGAGCAGCGCAAAGATTCGTGGATTGCGTCTCTGATGGATTGATTACCTATCTGAAACACTCGCCCACCCGCCATCTCGAGCACTACACCGACAAGCCTCTTACTTCGCCATCCGTGATAGAATACTGATAGAATCGCCGCAACTACCACCCTGACGGTCGCAAATGGCTACTCGTCATACCCAGGCATCTCCGTGCTAGCATATGTGCTGCTTTCCATGCCGATCCGCAGTGTGCGCACGCCGGTTTGTTTAAAACTTACGCCAGGCTACGTTTTCGGTTTTATTGGCGCGGCATGTACACATTCGTTCAAGAGTACATTCGATCTTGCACAGAGTGCCAACGCCGCAAGCACGATTCTAGCCGTCCTACTGCACCAATGCAGCCGTTACCATGCCCAGTGCGACCATTCGACCGGGTTTGAATAGACCTTTATGGTCCTTTACCGTATACATCAGCTGGGAATCGCTGGATTATTGTAGTGATCGACCACCTCACGAGATATGCAGAAACGGCCGCTCCACCAGCCGCGACGGCACGTGACGTTGCGTCTTTCCTGCTGCAACGTTTTGTTCTGCGTCACGGCGCTCTACGTGAACTTTTGAGCGACCGAGGCCGCGTCTTTCTCGCGGATGTTATTCAAGAACTTCTTGCAGAATGCCATGTGATTCACCGCTGTACTAACGCATATCGTCCACAAACAAAGGGCTTGACCGAGCGTTTCAACCGTACTTTTGGCGACATGCTTTCTATGTATGTCGCCTCCGACCACACCAACTGGGATCTTATCCTTCCCTACATAACGTACGCGTACAACACGGCACCTCAAGTGACGACAGGCTTTTCTCTCTTCTTTTTACTTTATGGTCGAGAACCATCATCTCCAATCGACACCATTCTCCCCTACCGACCCGACTCACCCGAAGGCACGCCAATTTCTGAAGCCGCGTGGTATGCGGAAGATTGTCGGCAATTGGCTCGCACCCTTAGAACACAAGAACAAGGGCTACAGAAATTTCGTCACGACGATCGACGGTCCAACTACCAATTTTCGCCCAACTCTCTTGTTTGGCTGTGGGTGCCCCCCAGTGCTGCTCCGGGTACCTCTACAAAGTTTGTCAGCAGGTACCATGGGCCTTATCGCGTCATAGAACAAACTTCCGCTGTTAACTACCTCATCGAACACCTCACGGCCACTGTGGACCTGCGTCGCCGAGGCCGCGAAATCGTACATGTGGATCGCCTCAAACCATATCATGAACCACTTGTCCTCACGACACCTTAAACACTTACTTGGCACCATCTTCAGCGAGGGGGAAATATGTAATGATGAATGTATTGGGTCATGCAAATCTCGGCAAACACATTGTCAGTGCTAAGCACGAGACGCTCGGCATGGACTGTCGCTGATTTCGCTAGCTAGTAGGCCTACGCTCCTACCTGGTCTCGAATAACAAGTTTGACTGTCTCAATTCTTTATATATATATATATATATATATATATATATATATATATATATATATATATATATATATATATATATATATATATATTATGACGACTCGGTTGTAGCGAGGTTTATTGGCCGTGAACTCGGGAACGAACAAGCGCAATGGACCCGACCAAGAAGCGCTCGTGCCAAGCAGATGATGATTGTCAGTCAGAACATATGATGATGATTGACTGCTGTTCAGATGAGGATGAAGCGCATAATAGATGCCTACACTGATTCCCCCCCCCCCCCCCGTGGAAGCGGCCAGCCTGACCGTTGCGGGCGGGTAGTCAAGGTGACGAGGAGCGTCGTGTGAAAAGCTTCATGCGGGAAACGTGTACAATTTCGGTGCTGCGGTAACGACGGTCAGTTGGCACGACAAGAGGCGTCACACGATAGTTGACAGGTGAAGTCTGCTCTAAAACAACATATGGGCCGATGAATCGAGGCTGGAACTTGTCGCAGAGACCAGGTGTGCGAATTGGTGTCAATAGCAGCACCTCGTCACCCGGTCGGAATGATACCACACGATGAGAGGTGTCGTAGACGGCCTTCCTTGCTTGTTGCGTAGCTTCCGTGTTCATACGAGCGCGCTGGCGGCACTGGGCAAGGCGAGAAATATATTCTTCGCAAGAAGATGGTGATGTAGGGCCATTGCTGGTGAAGAAGGAAACATCGATAAAGAAAGTAGGTGAACGTCCGTAAACGAGATAAAACGGTGAGTAGCCTGTTGTGCGCTGAACAGCGGTGTTGTAGGCGAAAGTGAGGAACGGTAGAAGTTTATCCCAGTTTCTGTGATCCGGTTGAATGTATACGGCTATCATGTTGGCAAGGGTTCGATGAAATCTCTCGGTCAGACCATTTGTTTGAGGATGGTAGCTAGACGCCATCTTGTGTGTGGTACCAGAAACGCGAAGAACTTCACCTAAAAGCTGTGATAAGAACACCTTTCCACGGTCACTCAGAAGTACACGAGGTCACCATGACGTAGTATTATGGCCTGAAGGACGAAGTCAGCAACTTCCGATGCTGAACCAGTAGCTACTGAAGTTGTCTCGGCGTAGCGTGTCATATGGTCTTCGGCGGTGACTATCCATCTATTTCCAGCACCAGTAACAGGAAGGGGTCCATAAAGATCGACACCGACGACCTCGAAAGGTGTTGTAGGGCACGTCATTGGCTGTAACTGACCAGCTGGGGGAGATGTCGGAAGTTTGCGAAGTTGGCATGGAGAGCAGGAACCCACGTACTTTGCTACGCTGGTAGAAATCCCAGGCCAATAAAAGCGGCTTCGAATGCGGTCGTAGGTTTTGTGAAAGCCTAGGTGGCCAGCAGTCAAATCGTCATGAAAGGCGTTAAGTACATGATGTTGAAGAGCGCGTGGCAGAACAGGTACCCAGCGTGTGCCGTCAGGATGATATATGTGACGATACAGCACACCGTTCTGAAACTTGAAGTGCTCGAGTTGTCGACGAAGGCGTGCATTGGGTGGACGCGTAGCTCCTGAAAGGTGGTCTATAATGCGCCGACAATACGGGTCAGCCTGCTGGTGAGAACTGAAGGGTTGTTCATCGTTGATTGGCGGTTGGTACAGCGAGGCGAGCAAGGCAACAGAAGTGGGAGTCACGTCCGCACTGGTGTCGTTGGAGGTGGCAGCTGGAGTGTCGAACGACGCTGTAGGTAGTGGGCAACGAGAAAGAGCGTCGGCGTCTTGATGTTTTTTGCCCGATTTATAAATAATCTCAAACTGATACTCCTGTAGGCGTAAAATCCAACAACCCAAGCGTCCGGACAAGTTCTTCATTGTCGAAAGCCAGCATAAGGCGTGGTGGTCCGTTACGATGGTGAATTGACGGCCGTACAGATAAGGACGGAACATTTGTATGGACCAAACCACAGCGAGGCACTCCTGCTCAGTGATGGTATAGTTTTTTTCGGTAGAAGTTAGCACTCGGCTAGCATATGCGATGACCCTTTCCCGTCCAGAGTTATCGCGTTGGAGGAGAACAGCACCTATACCGCAGCCGCTGGCGTCGGTATGCAGGAGTGTTGAGGCGGTGTCATCAAAATGGCAGAGTACAGGTTCTGACGTCAAAGCTTTCTTCAATAGGTGAAACGCCGACTGGCATTCCTCGGACCCCACAAAGGGTGCATTAGATGCAAGTAGTTTGTGAAGTGGCGCAGCTATTGAAGCGAAATTTTGTATGAAGCGACGAAAATATGATGCGAGGCCAAGAAAACTTCGCAAATCCTTAAGTCTTGCGGGGCATGGAAATCGAAGGACGGCAGCGATCTTTTCGGGGTCAGGGCGAATACCGTCCTTGCTGACGACATGACCGAGAACCTTGATGGATTTGGTGGCGAAACGGCACTTCTTAGTGTTGAGCTGCAGACCCGCACCGGCGAGGCATGTTAGGACGCCATCCAAGCGGCTCAGGTGCTGAGAAAACGTTGATGAAAAGATGATAATGTTATCAAAGTAGCAGAGACACGTCTTCCATTTCAGACCATGCAGGACGGTGTCGATCATGCGTTCAAACGTCGCGGGCGCATTGCAGAGCCCGAAAGGCATCACGTTAAATTCGTATAGGCCATCGGGGGTTGCAAATGCCGTTTTTTCTTTGTCGTCATCGTGCATGGGAATTTGCCAATATCCCGAACGCAAATCAAGGCTTGAAAAGTATTCGGTGCCTTGCAGTGAATCAAGGGCGTCGTCGATGCGTGGCATGGGGTATACGTCCTTGAGTGTGATGTTGTTAAGTGCCCGGTAATCAACGCAAAAGCGCACGGAGCCATCTTTTTTCCGTACCAAAACAACAGGGGATGACCAAGGGCTAGTTGATGGACGAATTATTTCTCGTTGGAGCATGTCAGCGGCGTTTTCCTCGATGATTTTTCGCTCAGCGAGAGACACGCGGTACGGGCGGCGATGTACAATAGATGTTCCCTCCGTCTGAATGCGATGCGCTGCAGTGGTAGTTCGGCCCAACATTGAAGAGCAGGTGTCGAAAGAATCGGCGTGTTTCGTTAATAACGCAAGCAACTGCTGTGCCTGCATAGCTGTTAAGTCATCACTGATAAGAGCTGTGAAGGGAGAGGATGAGGCACGCTTACTCATAGAACGGTCGTTGGTAGAGGCAGGGTTAAGTGGCGTGACGCTGACGGGCTCAGCATCCACAACACAGGCTACTGCAGTGCCCTCTGGCAGGAGAACGTTTTCTGGCGTTTCATTCGTAGCAATGACGAGCGCGGAGCCATGGTGAAAGCGTACGACACCTGATGCAAGTGCTACGCCTTTTGCGACGCAAGTCGACGAAGGGGACACCAAGACGTCACCGTGGTCGATGTCCTTAGAGATCAGGGTCACAATTCGTTCTTGGTGTGGCGGTAGTTCGAGATCTTCGCGAGCGAACAGGCGTAGAGGCTTGTAGACACCTTCGTCGAACATGGAGTCTGTATTAGTGAGGTGCAGAATCCGTTCACCACAACATATAGCGGCTGAAGAAGAAGATAGGAAGTCCCACCCTAGAATTAGCTGGTGAGAGCACCGGGTAAGCACAGTGAACTCGATGTAGTGCAAAATGTCATCAATAAACACACGAGCAGTACAAAGAGCAAAAGGGCGGATAGCGTTCCCCTGGGCTTCGACGAGATTGGGTCCATTATAAGGTGTCATTACTTTCTTCAGGCGTTTGCACAAATCATACCTAATCACAGAAACTGTAGCACCGGTGTCCACCAAAGCGTCCACGAGAACTCCTTCAACCGTAACAGAAACCATGTTGAACGGGCGTGCTGGAGGAATATGAGTCCTACTGTTACATGCAGTTTCTCCTCCGAAAACTGCATCATTTAGTTTTACGACCGGTTATCAGTAGTAAACGAGGCTGGCCGAAGAGGAGAGGAGGAGCGACGGAAGGGCGAAGGTGATCGGCGTCGGCTTGAACGGTAAGTGTTCCGCGTCTCAGTCGACGCGGGCGGAGATGGAGACCGCTGCTGTCCAGATGAATAACGCCGAGCATAAGAATCCCCTCTGGAAAAGTCCCGTTCGCGCATGTCGTACCCGCGACGCTCGTCCTGCTGGCGCTTGCGGCAGAAGCGCGATATATGGCCACGATATCCACAGTAAAAGCATGTTGGGCGAGACGGGCGCCAAGGCGGGTAGTAGAGGTCGTTCGGCACACCGGGAGATAGCGCACTCAAGTGGACTGACGGAGGGTCGGGTGGGATTGGCCGGAAGTGGACCGGTGGTGCAGCAGCAACCGGCGTGAATGATGGCAGCGGTGAAGTAGAGTTTACGTTGCGAGGAGGCGCGGCCGCAACTTGCGCGTACGTTGGAGGGCCAGACGGAGGTGGCTGGACGTAGGCTGGACCGGTGAATGATGTTAGTTCCTCCCTTACGATGTCACGGAGGGCCATGCTTGAAGGCTGTGTGACAGATGGAGAAGGTTGTGAGATGCCCATTGATTGAAGTTCTTCTCGTATGATCTCCCGTATCATGTCACGCAGGTCCCGGTCTGCGGTACGGTGTTCACTATTGCCCGACTGAAGGCGAACAGAATCAAGTTCGTCGAGACGCTGACACGTAGAGACGACGTCCGTGACAGTAGAAGGATTCTGGGCAACAAGGGCATTGTAGGCAATGCTTCCGATGCCCTTCAGGATGTGGCGCAGTTTGTCCGACTCGGACATCGAAGAATTGACGCGCCGGCAAAGCGCAAGGACATCCTCGAAATAAGATGTGTATGACTCGCCGGGATGTTGTTGGCGAGTATCTAGGGCCCTCCTCGCTAGAGCGGATTGAACGGCTGGCGTGCCGAATACTTGGCGAAGCTGCTGCTTGAAGGCAGGCCAGTCGGTGAGGTCGATCTCATGGTTCAAGAACCATGTCTTGGCAACGCCCGTGAGATAAAGCGATACTCGGCGGAGCTTGTTAGAGTCGTCCCAGTGATTAGTTGCGCTTACCCGCTCGTAGTTATCGAGCCAGTCCTCCACATCTTCACCGCGGAGACCAGCGAAGATCGGAGGGTCACGCTGGTGGTTTACGATGTAAAGAGGAGGGGCTTGCGGCGCAGTGACGGCTTGCGGCGCGGAGACGGGAGCCGAAAGGGCATCCACCCACTCACTCTGAGACATGTTGGCGGACTGAGGGTCCAAGCTTACTCGTCGAGTTCTGTGCGTTGTAAATAGATCATTAAACAAGTTACTCGTAACATTATTGGTGGAGGTGGACGACCCCTGTACCTCGATGGAGACGCGCAGCGGTCGCACCATCGGCGAGCTTTCGACTGCTTCGGCTGCTGGTACTTCTTCTACGCCGCCCTCGTCAGTCCAAGCCACCACCTACGTCACACTCCCGCACCTCCGGGATCCCGGCACTTTCTCTGGTGATGGTACGATCGATCTCGACACTTGGCTGAAGCGGTACGAGCACGTCAGTGCAACTCACCGCTGGGATCCCACGCTCATGCTCGCCAACGTGCTTTTCTACCTGGACGGCACTCCCCGAACATGGTTTGAAAGCCACGAAGCCGACATAACGAGCTGGAATCTCTTCAAAGAAAAGATACGTGACCTTTTTGGCGATTCATCTGGTCGTCAGCTCGCTGCGAAGAAGACTCTTGCCACACGGGCCCAGTCTTCTACCGAATCGTACGTCTCCTACATTCTTGACGTTTTGGCCCTTTGTTCCAAGGCCGACCAGTCCATGTCCGAAGACGAAAAGGTTAACCACGTCTTGAAAGGCATTGCCGACGATGCTTTCAACCTGCTGGTTTTTAACAACATCTCGAGCATCGACAACATCCTTAAAGAATGCCGACGTCTCGAACAAGCTAAAGCCCGCCGTGTAGCCCAAAACATCGTGCGCCTTCCGAACACAGCGGCCACCTCTTCATGTGACGACGTCTTCCACCAGGCCCCTCCATGTGACAACCTCACAAGCATCATTCGTCGAGAGGTTGACCGACGCCTACGCCTTTCCCGACCACGATTTCTTTGATACAAGCCGTCGTTCGTCAAGAGCTATCGAATGTCGGCCTACATGCTGTACCTGCCGTATACTCTGCTGCGCCTTCTTTTCGTCCCCCTTCTGCTCCTCGCATACGACGCAATCCGTCCGAATGGCGTACCCTTGATGACAGGCCCATATGTTTCAACTGTCGACGCGTTGGTCATATCGCACGTCACTGCCGCAGCCGCTGGGCTCCACCGTCCCATTATGCACCTCAGTATTACACCACTTCTGCTCGCGAATCGTCCCCATCACTTTCTCCATCAACGCCGACCACATTTTTAGCTCCTACAGCACCTCTCAGCAGACCTCGCTACGACCAGTCACCGTCCCCTGCTCGTCGTCAGTCCCGGTCTCCCCCACAACGCCGTGCTGCCTCCCCGACCTATTCGCAGCATCTCCCACCGGAAAACTAGGCCGTGCAGCTTCTGGAGGTGGAGCTGCGTTGACGACCTTCGTAAGAAATCCTCGATTAACGTTAACAACGAACCGGAACCTTTTGGACGTTACTGTCGACAATTTTTGTGTCAGTGCGTTGATAGATACTGGCGCGCATGTGTCCATTATGAGTGGTAACCTTCGCCGCCGACTTAGAAAAGTTGTCACGCCCGCCCTCAACCGAGCTGTACGAGTCGCCGATGGAGGAACTGCCGCAATTCTTGGCATGTGCTCTGCGCGAGTGTCTATTGGGGAGAGAAGCACTATCGTTCTTTTCACCGTTATCGAACATTGCCCTCATGAACTCATTCTCGGTATGGATTTTCTAGCCACGCACTCTGCCCTCATAGACTGTTCAGGTTGCTCTCTCCATCTCGATTTACCCCTCTTTTCCGACCCGCCTAGCCCACCGCAAACCAGCCTCTGCTGCATTGATTTCACGCGTCTCCCTCCTAACTCCGTCACACATGTCGACTTATCCTCCACGCCGCCAGTACCTGATGGTGATTACATGGTGGCCCCGATTCCTGCAGTGATGCTTACGCATGGGGTTGCTGTGCCGCATATGATTCTGACGATTAGGAGAAATCGCACCTTCCTTCCACTGGTCAACTTTTCACTCACCACCCTAGTTCTGTCACAGGGTATCTCCCTGGCCAAAATTACTGCTCTCCAAGATGACCATGTCGAGCCCTTCAGAGTTGACGATTGCTGCAGCTCAGTCAGTGGTTCCACTCCATCACGTTCTTGGGGTGCCGACATTGAGCGAATGGTGTCATCGGACCTCACGTCTGAGCAAGCTTCAGTGCTTTGCCACGTTCTTGAGGGCTATCGTAGCATTGTAGACTTTGCCAGCAACTCTTTAGGCCAAACGACCATTGTCACCCATCGCATAAATACTGGCCATGCAACCCCATTCACCGACGCCCCTACCGTGTGTCGGCGTCGGAGCGTGCAATATTACAACATGAAGTCAGTGCTTGCGAAAAACATTATCGAGCCTTCATGCAGCCCCTGGGCTTCTCCAGTCGTCCTTGTTAAACAGAAAGATGGAACATGGCGCTTTTGTGTCGATTACCGTCACCTTAACAAAATTACCAAAAAAGACGTTTATCCTTTACCTCGCATCGACGACGCCCTCGACTGCCTGTACGGTGCCACCTACTTTTCAACTATTGACCTTCGGTCAGGGTACTGGCAGATAGCCTTCGACGAGATGGACCGCGAGAAGACCGCATTCATCACTCCTGATGGTCTTTATCAGTTTAAGGTGATGCCCTTTGGACTCTGCAATGCACCAGCCACATTTAAAAGAATGATGGACTCATTGCTCCAAGGGTTGAAATGGTCTACCTGCTTGTGTTACCTTGACGATGTTATTGTCTTTTCGCCCACATTTGACTCGCATCTTGATCGTTTGTCAGCTATTTTGGACGTTTTTCGTCGAGCCGGACTCCAGCTTAACGCCTCCAAGTGCCACTTCACTCGTCGCCAAATTTTCGTGCTTGGTCACCTTGTCGATGCCCAAGGCGTGCGTCCAGACCCAGAGAAAATTCGTGCAGTCACGAACTTTCCCGTTCCGAGGACCACAAAGGATGTCCGCAGTTTTGTGGGGTTGTGCTCGTATTTCAGACGCTTTGTTAAGGACTTTGCGACCATTGCACGCCCACTCACAGACCTCTTGAAGAAAGACGCCTCGTTTACCTGGGGCCATGATCAAGCGTAATCGTTTTTGCAACTTACGACACTGCTTACAACGCCACCAATCTTGGCTCACTTTTATCCATTAGCCCCAACCGAGGTTCACACGGACGCCAGTGGACACGGCATAGGAGCTGTGCTATTGCAGCAGCAACGCGGACACGACCGTGTTATAGCCTACGCAAGTCGACTACTATCTCCAGCCGAGCGCAACTATTCCATCACGAAGCGCGAGTGCCTCGCCCTTGTATGGGCAGTCGCCAAGTTTCGCCCATACCTGTACGGGCGCTCATTCCGCGTTGTCACGGATCATCACGTGCTCTGCTGGCTAGCCTCCCTGAAGGACCGACGGGACGTCTCGCTCGTTAGGCTCTACGCCTTCAAGAGTACACGTTCTCTGTAATGTACAAAACAGCAGCGATTACATCAGGATGCGGATTGTTTATCCCGCTACACTGTTGACGAAGCAACCGATACCGACGCTATCACGGACGTTTTTTCCGTTTCGCAGCTGTTAAACATTGGCGAAGAGCAACGTCGGGATGCTTCTTTACGAGCCATCATTGACAAACTGGAGTCAACGCCACGCGACCCGTCCCTACGAATGTTTTTGGTGAAAGACGGGATCCTATATCGCCGAAACCTTGATTCCTTCGGATCAGACTTACTTCCTGTCATCCCAGCGCACCTGCGTTCCTCTATCCTGCATCAACTCCATGACGCCCCCATAACGGGCCATTTGGGCGTTTCTCGCATGTACGATCGAGTACGACGTCGGTTTTTTTGGCCTGGACTTGTCCGCTCTGTTCGACGCTATGTCGCCGCTTGTGAGCCCTGTCAGCGTCGCAAAACGCCGTCTGCCCTCCCACCCGGCTACCTTCAGCCGATCGACGTTCCCAACGAGCCTTTTTTTCGAGTTGGTCTCGACCTGTTGGGCCCTTTTCCACTCTCCACAGCCGGAAATAAATAGATTGCTGTTGCCACGGACTACGCGACGCGGTACGCAATCACACGAGCACTCCCGACCAGCTGCGCTACCGACTTTGCGGACTTTCTGCTGTACGACATAATATGAGTGCACGGTGCTCCCCGTCAACTTCTCACCGACCGTGGCCGCACGTTCTTATCAGCTGTCGTTCATGAAATCCTGAGGTCGTGTCATACCAAGCACAAATTTACTACGTCGTACCATCCCCAGTCAAATGGCCTCACGGAGCGCCTTAACAGGTCCCTAACCGATATGCTTGCCAAATACGTTGCGCCAGACCACCACGATTGGGACATTCATTTGCCGTATGTGAAGTTCGCCTACAACTCATCTCGTCACAGCACTGCCGGATATTCGCCCTTCTATCTACTTTATGGCTGGGACCCAACTCTACCTTTAGACACGTTACTACCTGCGGCCACTGAATATGGTAATGAAGCCATTGCCCACGCCGACCACGCGCGCCAAGTCGCCCGCAACCGTCTACAGGCTTCACAGGCGCGCCAACAACAGCTCTACAATTCTCACCATAGGGACGTGCACTTTTCCCCGGGTTCTCTCGTGCTCCTCTGGTCACCTACTCGGCGTGTGGGACTGTCTGAAAAACTGTTGTCGCCCTACACTGGACCATTCCGTATCGTTCGCCAAGTGACAGACGTCACGTACGAGATTGTTCCAACTGATCCAACAAAGTCATCGTCAGCTCCGAGCGACATTGTTCACGTGGCTAAGCTAAAGCCCTATTACCCCCCTTCGACATCATCTGCGTAAATTTAGCACCGGGATGGTGCTTCTACCGCCGGGGGTTATGATACAAAACAGCCGCTAAACACGGCTGCATGAAAGAGGAGGACAAAGTGGGTTTTTCCGTTGGATGCTGGTCTGGCGTATCTTACTCGTCGAGTTCTGTGCGCTGTAAATAGATCATTCAACAAGTTACTCGTAACAATATATGTATATATATATATATATATATATATATATATATATATATATATATATACATATATATATAATATATATACACATATATATATATAAAAGTGTGTGCATAAGTGTGTTACAGTGGCGTAACAACTATTTCGCGAGAGGGGAGGGGTGCAAGCCAACCTCACTCGTCAACCAGCAGAATACATATATATATATATATATATATATATAAATATAAATATATATATATATAAATAAATATATATATATATATATATATATATATATATATATATATATATATATAACAGTTGTTACGCCACTGTAACAATGAACACGCTTGGTGGGCCGATGACTTCCACTTAAACGTTTTACTTCGATAGCAATTATATGGGCACTCCAGGATGGATTTGTCATGCACCGTATATGTATACGTATCTATATATATGAAAACGAAATGTCGTTACACTTCGCGCCAGACAGGGGCACATATCCATGGGTGGGTTTCTGCCACTGGAACGCGGGTATGTGCCACAGGTAATTGACACTTTGTATCTAGCCAGGCACGACGAGAACACACATGGGCAATTTTAAGGCGCGAGCATTAAAAATTCCCGACATCAGAAGGGTCAACCCGACGAATGCAAAGAACAAATGTCAGGGTCCCAGCTGGAGTTGAACCCAAGCATTCTGCGTGGCAATGAAGCAATTTACCACAAAGCTATGCCAGGTCTCGGAGCTACTTTTCGAACAGACGGTAACCTTCGTGAAAGGTCAATGGTGGTTGCAGTGCTGCCTACCAAGTTTTGTGTTAAAATTACATATTTGTTGTTTTGATACAGCCGTCACGTCGGGTTAACGTCACTTGTGGCTAGTTACTATGCGCTGAAGTTGATTCATGTAGGAGTGTCGAGGGTGTTGCGAAAGACGGCGACGCCAACACGGTCCCGAAGGCGCCACTGCTTCAAACTCCGCCGGGAAGGTCACGAGCCGTTTGGTAGCGTAGGTTTCTCAGCTGGCGACTGCTTCTGCGCAGAGCTGATAGACGAGCGGACGAGACGACGGTGAGTTAAACAAGGTTTATGTACAGCATATATACAGAGACGTTACAAATTCGGCACTGGGACCGACAGAGACTCGAAGAGCCGAGCTCTCCTCTCTAACACATAGGTCTGCTCTCAAACGGGTCCGTTCGCGACGCACATGTCAGCTTTCACCTAGGACCGCCGCTCGCGACGCGCCGCAAGGCTTCTTTTATATGCACAAGGTCCAACCCAAACGTCGAACCAGAAGCGCCGCTGGTCGTCAGGGCAGACTCCTCCAATGGGGGTCGCCGCTGGGCCGCGTCCTTCTTTGTCATCGAATCTGGAGAGGCTGCGCTGCAGGTGGCTGCACCCAAGGACGAGTGAAGTCGCAAGCATTGCGTCAGACCCGCCAGACAGGAAGACGCCTGTTGTTTACTCGACGGGCTCGCTTGCACGTGCGCTGACGCACTGCACGTGGGCGGCAGAAAGGCGCCGTCGCCTGGTGACGCCGTTGAGTTGTTCGCGTCAGGCGGACTTGCGGGCTGGCCTTGACACAGATTGCCTTTTTCAGAGGCACGGACGTTCGCTGTCGACTCGCAGGCATAACAGCACCCCCGCCGCCAGACAATGCGCCGAAAAGACGAGCTGCTTCCACGGGGCTCGTATGTCAGGCGCGCTCGTTCGCCAGGTCCCTCCAGGTTCGCCTCCAGGGCCATGGGGAGAATGCAGCTCCAGACTCTGTGCCAGGAACACATACCATTCTCGAGGACGGATCCCAGCTCCACTGGCTTTTCACCACAACTTGTCGACCAGCTTCACTCGTCTCTTCTGACCATCTTCGGTTTCAGCACTTGTCGATGGTTCTGCCACTTGTCAAGAACGGATCGACAACAGACAACACACGACAGAAGCAAATGCCCTCGGTCACCCGACAGAACACCAGACGAAGTATAGTACTACATATACCTAGCTAAGTGTCTATCGGAATTTCGTTCCCTCTACATCAAGAGGCACATGTGGGACAAAAGACTCTTAAAATAAGAACTTGAATTTTTCACACTTACAACAACGCAACGAATTAGAATACCACATAAAGTTGGCCCCTTGAGATCACTCTGAACGAGAGCGCTCAGCCCAGGTCGTGATGAGGTCAAAATTTTGCCCCGAATCGCCAGAGAGAAACCGGAAGGTTGAGAAGGTACTAGCTAGAACGCACTGCTCAATGCACCTGCATTAGCGTATAGCTTCCCCCCCCCCCCTGTTTTTTTTGTAGCGAACGTCAAAGTTGCGCTGTCGGAGTATCATGCTCCATCTCAGTAACCGGCCACTTTAAGGCGACGATACCTATGCGGTACCAAGAGCGGCTCACACTTGCGACGTCCCACAGGAGAACAACGATACGGCTTGCTACGGATTGACTCCTCACCGCTTAGCTCGATATCGTGTTCGATCACCCTCGTGTTTCCGGGGCGGTCCGAAAACACGTCTCCAAACTCGGAAACAATCTTTCTCAGGTCCTCCTTCTGGACTTCACTTTACTTAGGCTCTAGGTTTAACTGCTAAAAGATTACCTCCGATCCCCTTTCGATTACATCACTAGAACTCAAAATTTCTTCTCCCTCTTCCTCTGGAGCATTCAACAGCAGATTTACGACAGCTTGACGTTGAACGTATGGTTTCATCAAGTTACTGTGGTAAATTTTGTTCGGCCGCCTTCCTTATTTCACTTCATAATTGGTATCAGAAAGCTTCGATATTACTTTGGCGGGCCCTTCCCAATGAACCTCAAGCTTGTTCTTTTTGGACGGCCGCAGCAGCATTACTTGACTACCAGTTTCAAATGTGCGCTTCTTCGCCGATTTGTCCTAGTACTCCTTCGACAATACTTGTGCAGCCTTCATGTGGCTTTCCACAAGATCTTTCGTTTTTCCAAGCCTCTGAAGGAGGTCTAAAACATACGCCACTACATTAGGGTCCTCATCGAATTCCTCCCAGGACTCGCGTAGCATTCGCAATGGTGTTCTCAAACTCCTGCCATACACAAGCTCTGCATGGCTAAAACCCGTGCTCTCATGAGGAGATGATCTTAAAGCGAACATAGCGGGAGGAATACACGCTTCCCAGTCACATTTGCGCTCGTAGCAGAGAGCTCTCAGTATCCGTTTCAGAACGGAATGCATACGCTCTACCGGATGAGATTGCGGGTGATGGATCGAGCTGTGCACTACTTTTATTCCACATTTATCCATAAAGGTAGAGGTAAGGCAGCTGGTGAAGACACTACCATTGTCGCATTGGATTTCAGAAGGGAATCCGACGCGTGCAAATATAGATAGCAGTGCATCCACGACATGAGGAGAATTGAGCTCCTTAAGGGGTATCGCTTCCGGAAATTTTGTGGCTACACAGAGAGCCGTCAGGATGTACCGACAACCTTGCCTTGACTCTGGCAATGGCCCGACTATATCAATTACTAGGCGCCGAAAAGGTTCTGTGACAATTGGCACAAGCTTCATGGGTGGCTTCCACTTGTCCGTGGATTTCCCCGCTCTCTGACAAGTGTCGCATGAGCGCACAAAGTCTTCAATATCCTTCCAGCATTTCGGCCAATAAAACTCAAGGGAAACTCTAGCCTTGCTCTTTTTTATGCCGAGATGCCCTGCCCATGCGTTTACATGCGCCAGTTCCAATAGTTGGCGACGATACTTTTGTGGCACTAAGAGCTGCTCATACTTGCGACCTTGCGCATTTGTGTAGCTCCGATACAAAAGCCCTGCTTTCTCAAAAAAAGAAACATTCCTTTTCTTTTTTCCCAAATTTACGCTTTCCATTAGCGCTTTAATCGAGAGGTCCTCACGCTGCTCTCGAATGAGCGTTTCTCGGTCAACCCTCGACAGCTCACTCCAACTTTCCACTACAGGCGAGAGCGTTGCAGCCCTTTCGCTCTGATTCAATTGCGCCATGTCGTCTCCCCTTTCTACGGAAACCGCGCCTGTCGCTTCGGCGACGGGCCGCTCGCGCGACTGCTCACACGACTCACGCGGAAAATTTCCTCTCTGAGGTTCCGTCGACCCGCCGACAAGGTCACTTGAGAGTGAACCGCTTTGAACAAGTTCAAGCTCTTGCGAAAGCTTCCGCGCTTGCGATCGCGTGAGGGCCATGTACGCTAAGTTGGGGAAGAACGATTTACCCTGCTCTTTAAGAAGCTGCTCTGAGTTGTTGGAGAAAAGATAAGGAAAACGATCGGGAAGCGCGGCAGACACAGCCGCTTCGGTGCGAAGCTCACCGAACGGGCCTTCAATGACAACCGTGGCGATTGGTAAGCAAGCACTCTGCTCCTCAGCGACTTGCCTGATCCACGCGCATTCTCCTGTAAAGTCATCCGGAGACACCAATGAAGGATGGACAACATCCATGGTTGCCGCTGAGTCTCTAAGTGCTCGACACGCTTCCCATTCACACTAATTTCTTGGATATACGGCTCCAACAACCGCATGTTCTTTTCCGATTCTTGGATTGTTGCAAAAAGCAAACTTTTGCTTACAGTTTATCGCGATGTGCCCTTTCTTTTTGCAGTTGTAGCAGATTAGCGGCTTCCGTGATTCAAATGCCCGTGTTGTATCAGTGCGTTGTTTAGGAACCTCACTCGATTTCTCCGCTTCTGTTTGCCCTTCCCCTACACTGTCCTTCGTAAGAGACGGGTCCTTCGTGAAATTACGGTGCGGAGCGGGTCTCCGTTGATCAGGTTTCTTTGAAAAGCCCTCTTTTCTCTCATCCTTTTCAACGCGCACTGCCCTGCTCTGCAACTTTCGACGAGTATAATACTCCTCAGCTAACTCTGCTGCCTTGTTTAGCTGTACTTCACCAAGTTTGTCCTGCAGCCAAAGTTTGACATCCTCCTCGATGCAGAGGAAGAATTGCTCCAATGCAACGCATTCCACCACTTTATCGCGGTCGTCATAAACACCTTCGCCCTTGAGCCATTCAATTAAATCGGCTTTAAGACGAAACGCGAAGTCAACGTGTGACTCATTCCCCTTTTTAGCATACCGGAACCTTTGCCTGAAAGCCTCGGGTGACAACTTATAACGTCTTAAGAGCACTTCCTTAACCTCGTCATAGCTCTCAAACGCTTCCCTCGACAAGCAAGTTATCGCGTCGGACACTTCGCCGGGAAGAAGAGCTAACACGTTCCGCGCCCAAAGAGACCGCTCCAAAGCGTTTCGCTCACAGACGTGTTCAAACTTGACGAGATACTTCGCCATGTCCTCGCCTACTACGAACGGCGGCAGTTGGTCCCGAATTCTAAAACCGCTGACCTGAATCGTCGGAGAAGCTACGCTAGGCGCCTGCGAACACTGTAGGATTGCCATTTCTATTCGTTTCAACTCGAAGCGCTCCTGTCTCTCGGCCTCCTTGCGCTCGCGACGTTCGCGCCTTTCAGCTTCTTCGCGAGCTTCGCGCCTTTCAGCTTTTTCGCGAGCTTCGCGCCTTTCAGCTTCTTCACGAGTTTCTCGCCTTTCAGCCTCCTCGCGGCGTGCTTTGATATCCACCCAGGCCTCATCGACTTCCTCAGCCGACACTCCCTCATGCTTCATGATCTCAAGGATCGCTTGCTTTCGTTTCGCACGTCCCAAAGTAATGCCGAGTTCCTCACAAATTTCGATGAGTTCCTTCACCTTAAGGTTCTCCATCGTTCACACTAGCCTCTTGCTGTTTGCCCCTGTTAAGAATCTACTTGCCGTACCCACTATAGGCCTACTAGCAAGACGCGCAAGCAATTTTTCACACTCCCGTTTTTACCCCCTCTGCATTAACTTTGGTTTCAAAGCGCTTCGATTTGGCTTGAAACGATCAAAGCTCACTTCAATGCTTCACACAGCCCTTCTCTAAACTACTACAACCTGAGCTAGAGTAGTCTGGTGAACTGAGGGGAAAACATCAGGCACTCACCGCATCGATGTCGCTGACGCCGGCCGATCCCGCAGCTGCCAACCACTGTTGCGAAAGACGGCGACGCCAACATGGTCCCGAAGGCGCCACTGCTTCGAACTCCGCCGGGAAGGTCACCAGCCATTTGGTAGCGTAGGTTTCTCAGCTCGCGACTGCTTCTGCGCAGAGCTGATAGACGAGCGGACGAGACGACGGTGAGTTAAACAAGGTTTATGTACAGCATATATACAGAGGCGTTACAAATTCGGCACTGGGGCCGACAGAGACTCGAAGAGCCGAGCTCTCCTCTCTAACACATAGGTCTGCTCTCAAACGGGTCCGCTCGCGACATACATGTCAGCTTTCACCTAGGACCGCCGCTCGCGACGCGCCGCAGGGCTTCTTTTATATGCACCGGGTCCAACCCAAACGTCAAACCAGAAGCGCCGCTGGTCGTCAGGGCAGACTCCTCCAATGGGGGTCGCCGCTGGGCCGCGTCCTTCTTTGTCATCGAATCTGGAGAGGCTGCGCTGCAGGTGGCTGCACCTAAGGACGAGTGACGTCGCAAGCATTGCGTCAGACCCGCCAGACAGGAAGACGCCAGTTGTTTACTCGACGGGCTCGCTTGCACGTGCGCTGACTCACTGCACGTGGGCGGCAGAAAGGCGCCGTCGCCTGTTGACGCCGTTGAGTTGTTCGCGTCAGGCGGACTTGCGGGCTGGCCTTGACACAGATTGCCTTTTTCAGAGGCACGGACGCTCGCTGTCGACTCGCAGGCATAACAAGGGCCAGCATCGTCGCGAGTATCAGCGCTTCGTATCAGCTTCTGGTGTTGCTAATGCGCATGTTCCAGTTAGCATCGTTGCTCAAGTGCAAAAAGCTAGTTATATAAACATCTGCCACTCTTGAACATACATCTGTACGTGCAACAGTTGTACATATATTTGCGTCATTTCATGCTGCGTCACTCAATAAAAAAGTACAACAGTCTCCTTCTCTCCGCATGCTTCGCCCAAGGTGGATTCCCAAGTACGTGAGATATGTTGTTTTTTTAACACTGCACTCACACAATAAAAAAACGGCGATTGAGAAAGGGAAGTTTATTGTACACTCAACTTGTACGCACAAAAAATAAACATCGAGAACTTGTGAAGACCATGTATACATCTTACAAGTGATCCCAAAGATATAATTGATCACTGCGTATCCTAATGTTACAAGTCGAAGGAAAATAAAATAAATAAAGTTAATTACATTTTACAGAGTACGACGTATGCTTGTGTACTAGAGAGGGCGCATGACTAGTACGGAACTGGAAACTTCAGCTGTCCCTCTCTTACTCTGAAGAAACATGTGTGCCATCGTCGAAGGAAAGCCTCTTCGTGGTGCGCTTTCAGCGGCTGGTCTATGTATTCCACACAATGAGCCGTATATTCTGGAGTGAGGAATAGGCGCCTATATGAGGCTTGTGCCGTTCTTCCACTAAACAGCGTCGCCGCCACAGTATGCACATGGTCACTGCAAAGATCAGTCTTGCAAACAGCCCACGTTCTGTACTCATGCACACGTTGCGAAAGCCAAAGAGGCGTTGTACCATGTGCCAGGTGCCTTTCGCCACGGAGCACTAAAACAGCGCATGTTGTGGTTAGAAGAAAGTGGGTAACGACTCAGAGTACTAGGTACTCTACTATGGGAGATCACTAAGCCGTCCCGTGGGCCTCACACTTCATGAGGCCATATCAACACGTGTGGGGGGTTAGAAATAAGTGGGTAATAACTTAGAGTACAAGGTACTCTGCTATGGGAGAGCTTAAAACCGTCCCTAGTAAAGTCGACCACAACGTTCTAAGCCTTCCGAGACGGCTTTCAGCTCTCCCATAGTAGAGTACAGAGTACTCAAAATCGTTAACCACTTTTTCTAAACACAAGTCGAAGAGTTGAGCGATACAACTGCTTTGTCTGTGTGTTTAGGAAATATTAACGATTTAGAGTACGTGGTACTCTACTATGGGAGAGCGTAAATCTGTCCCGTCCACGGTAACGATCCCCCTTTAAGCTAAATCTGTGTTTAGAAAAAAGTGTTAGAGACTTTGAGTACGAAGTACTGTACTATGGGAGAGCATAAAGCTGTCCCTGGCGGCATAATATGCCTTAAGGAAGCATTGTTTGTCTGCTTAATATTCCGAAGCAGCGTTTTACTGGCACATCCAACAAGTTCAACGTGGTATTTTAGAGTTAGATAGGGCTTAAAATTCGTCCTTGCGTTGCCAGTTTGCTTTAGTGAGCCTCAAATTAAAGGCTAATTATATCGGAGACTAGGTCATTGATACTAGTCTCTGCGGATAATTTCTTTGGAAACGACCACCCTTTAATTTATATTTAACATAGCCTTTAGACTAACAAATCAAAGCCGCTTGATGTCTAAATAGGCATCACTAGACAACAGCATGATTCTGAGATCTTTGGAGGCAAGAGCAGGCTTCACTACTGCTGGCAAAGCATTTCCGAGGCTTCGACTCCAGCAATTTTTTTAAATGCGAAAAATTTCTTAGTAAACTTTGGTGACACTTAGAGCTTATCTATCTATCTATCTATCTATCTATCTATCTATCTATCTATCTATCTATCTATCTATCTATCTATCTATCTATCTATCTATCTATCTATCTATCTAGCCACCTACGACTTTTAGCTCTTTTGGCCGTTCCGATAATGGTACCAATACCAAACTTGGTATGGCATAACATGACTGTATGAAGAACATATCTGACTAGTCATAACATCAAAATCCTGACATGTATGTCATGAATGTCATGATTTACATTTCATGGTCCTGCAGCTCTTGCGCTGGTTTCTTTCACATGGTATGTTGTAAAATAGGTATGGTATGACATGATTACATGGCGAACACAAGCGACAGACCCTAATATAAAAATTATGACATGCGTGTCGTGTAACAACATGATTACATGCCACGCTCATGATGCGCTCGCGGCCGTTTAGCTAGTGCCACATATATCAAATTCGGTATTACGGTACGTATGAATGACGAAGATATATGACTGGTGCAAATTTGATTATCATAGGACTCGTGTCATAGAAACATGACTACATGCCAAGCTCATGATGCGCTGGTGGCAGTTACGCTAGCTTCACTTATACCAAATTTGGTAATGCGGGACGGTAATGGATGACGAGGGTATGATACTGGTGCAAACATGATAAACATGAGATGCTTGTCATGTAACAGCATGACTACAAGCTACGCTGATGATGCGCTCATGACCGTTTCACTAGCTTCACATGTACCAAACTCGGTATTACGTGACGCCGATGAATGACGAGGGTATGTGACTGGTGCAAACATAATTATCATCAGATGCGTGTCATGTGAGAACATGACTACATGCCACAGTCAAGGCGCGAATACATTTCGACATGATGCGGTGTGCGTGTTCGCCGGCGTTCATTTCGACGCGTCACGCCGGCGTTGCCGCGCCAGGCGCCGGTCCTGCCATATACTCGCATGCGCGCACCGCGCTGCGTTGCTTTGACGCATGCGTGTTTCAGCGCGTCTGTTGTTCCTCCGTCACGAAAAGAGGGAGACGCAGTGTTGCCTGGGTAACGCATCGGCATAGAGCAATGTTACTGTATGGCATCGGCGCGAAATGCTGGATGTCGCATATCGCGCCGTTTGACATCGGGCCGTGCCAACGGATGCTGGTCGCGCCTGGCATCAGACTGTAGAGCGCTCGCGCTTTGCTAACGTAGCGTCGCTGTGCCCAGCGTGCGCGCGCGTCAACGCTACATTGGAGTATACTGGGCCCTTCATGATGCACTCGCGGCCGTTTTACTAGCTCCACATACACCAAATGTGGTGTTAGGTGACGTCAATGGTTGTCAAAATATAACACTAGTGCAAACATGATAATCATGCCACGCGTGTCATGCAAGAACATGACAACATACCACGCTCATAGCATGCTTGCGACAACTTCGCTAGCTACACATATACTAAACTTGGTATCACATGACGTGAATAGATGATGAAGGTAAACGACACATCCAAACATGGTAATCACGACACGGAAGTCAAGTACGGCATCATTTACTACCACTTTGTAACTTTGTGCTGATTATAAAGTGACATATCAACCTTTCCGATTCTCTTTTCACACACCAGCAATGCCCACTGTTTGTGGGATCTGTCAATTTTTTAAACCTCCTTGATAGTTTCCCAATATGATGATGATGATGTCTCCACTATGGCTCTTGCCCGCTCTGGTCGATTGGCCAAGATTTGCAGATATGACTTTTAAGGCCTTTCAAATTATACGTAATCCTAAAAGAAGGAGGATAAAGCACACGTAAATACAGAAAAAGTGACTCTCAGCTGAAAATACAGAAAAGTGACTCTCAGTAGTTCGCAGCAACTTCATTCTTTTTAGAAAGCACTGTTCCACAAAGGAGCTCTTTGATACGAAGACGCCCGCTTCCACCGAAAGCTTTTTGCTAGAAAACGCGTAAAAAAAAGTCTTTGGCACGGAACGTTTCGCACTTGATAGTGCTCCCTAAATTTGAAACAGGCTATATTCTTTGCGGCGATGGCGTAGTGGTTAGAGCATCTGCCTCGCATGCAAGAGGTCCGTGGTTCAAATCCCGGTACCGCGCAGTTTCCAACCGGATAAAAAAAACCCCGCGTATTGATGGAACTGCATTAAGAGGCCTGGGGTGCGGCCTCACCGGCAAACACCGCCGAGAATGCACTCCCTCACCAGAGAAGGATTGGCCACCCTGGTGCAGTATCTGGCCACTACCTCCCACATGCTTACGTCAAATAACTCACGGCCCTCAGTCCCCAGCAGCTGCGAAGCAACTGACCACGGCGGCGGTCGGATCTGCAACGCAGCAGAGGGTGCTAAGAATCTCTGGATCCGGACAGGCCGCCATTGGAACCTGAACTTGGCAACGTTTAACGCTAGAACCTTATCTAGTGAGGGAAGTCTAGCTGTACTATTTGAGGAGCTAGAGGGTGTTAAATGGGATATAATAGGGCTCAGTGAGGTTAGGAGGACAGATGAGGCCTATACGGTGCTTCAGAATGGGCACGTCCTTTGCTACAGGGGCTTGGCAGACAGAAGAGAACTGGGAGTGGGGTTCCTAATTCACAGAAACATAGCTGGCAACATAGAAGAATACTATAGCATTAATGAAAGGGTGGTAGGTATCGTAATTAAACTGAATAAAAGATACAAGATGAAGGTAGTACAGGCTTACGCGCCTACATCCAGATATGATGACGCTTCAGTTGAAAGCTTCTATGAAGACGTGGAATCGGCAATGAGTAAGGTAAAAACACAGTATACTATAGTGATGGGCGACTTTAATGCAAAGGTAGGGAAGAAGCAGGCTGGAGACCAGGCAGTAGGAGATTATGGCATCGGTACTAGAAACGCCAGAGGAGAGCTACTAGTAGAATTCGCAGAACGCAATAATTTACGGATTTTGAATACCTTCTACCGAAAACGAGAAAACCGCAAGTGGACATGGAGGAGCCCTAATGGCGAAAATAAGAACGAAATAGACTTTATAATGAGTGCACACCCTGGAATCGTGCAGGATGTGGAAGTGATTAGCAAGGTACGATGCAGTGACCATAGAATGGTACGGTCTCGAATTCGCCTAGTCTTGAAGAAGGAACGACAGAAACTGATACGCAAGAAGCCAATCAATCAGCTAGCACTGAGAGAGAAAGTACAGGAATTCAGTGTGTCGCTGCAGAACAGGTACTCGGCTCTTAGTGAGGAAACCAACCTTAGCGTAGATACAATGAATGATAGACTGACGAGTATCATTACGGAGTGTGCAGTGGAAGTTGGAGGCAGGGTAGTAAGACAGGACACTGGCAAGCTTTCCCAGGAAACGAAGAACCTAATTAAGAAGCGTCAAATTATGAAAGTGTCAAGTACAACAGACAAAATAGAACTGGCAGAGCTTTCGAAGTTGATTAATAGACGTAAGGTATGCGATGTAAGAAGGTATAACATGGAGAGAATTGAACACGCTCTGAAAAACGGAGGAAGTGTCAAAGCATTGAAGAGGAAACTTCGGATAGGCAAAAGTCGGATGTATGCACTAAGGGACAAAGAAGGCAAAATAACTACCAATATGGATAGGATAGTTAAAATAGCGGAGGAGTTTTACAGAGATCTGTACAGTAGCCGAGGCAACCATGACCTTAATACTATAAGAACTAGCAGTAACCCAAATTACACCCCACCAGTAATGATAGAAGAAGTCAGAAAAGCTTTGGAGAGCATGCAAAGAGGCAAAGCTGCTGGTGAGGATCAGGTAACATCAGATCTGCTGAAAGATGGAGGACAGATTGTGTTAGAAAAACTAGCCACCCTGTTTACGAGGTGTCTCCTGACGGGAAGAGTACCAGAGTCTTGGAAGAACGCTAACATCATCTTAATACATAAGAAAGGAGATGACAAGGACTTGAAGAATTACAGGCTGGTCAGCTTGCTCTCTGTAGTATACAAGCTATTTACAAAGGTAATTGCTAAAAGAGTAAAGAAAACATTAGAATTCAATCAACCAAAGGAACAAGCAGGATTTCGAACAGGCTACTCAACAATTGACCACATTCATACTATCAATCAGGTAATAGAGAAATGCTCAGAGTGTAACCAACCACTATACACAGCCTTCATAGATTACGAGAAGGCGTTTGATTCAGTAGAAATATCAGCCGTCATGCAAACACTGCGGAATCAGGGCGTAGATGAAGTATATATAAACATTCTGGAAGAAATATACAGGGGATCAACTGCTACCATAGTGCTTCATAAAAAAAGCAACAGAATACCAATCAAGAAGGGTGTAAGGCAGGGGGACACAATTTCCCCAATGCTATTTACCGCGTGCTTACAGGAGGTTTTCAGAAGCCTAGAATGGGAACAGTTGGGGATAGGAGTCAATGGAGAATACCTTAGTAACCTGCGCTTCGCCGATGACATTGCATTGCTGAGTAACTCAGGGGACGAATTGCAACTCATGATTACGGAGTTACACAGAGAGAGCAGAAAGGTGGGTCTTAATATAATCTGCAGAAAACGAAAGTAATGTGCAACAACCTCGGCAAAGAGCAGCGCTTCGAGATAGGTAATAGTGCACTTGAAGTTGTAAAAGACTATGTCTACTTAGGGCAGGTAATAACCGCAGAGCCGAACCACGAGATTGAAGTAACTAGAAGAATAAGAATGGGGTGAAGCACATTCGGCAAGCACTCTCAAATTATGACAGGTAGATTGCCACTATCCCTCAAGAGGAAGGTATATAACAGCGGTATCTTGCCGGTACTTAGCTACGGAGCAGAAACCTGGAGACTTACAAAGAGGGTTCAGCTTAAATTGAGGACGACGCAGCGAGCAATGGAAAGAAAATTGGTAGGTGTAACCTTAAGAGACAAGAAGAGAGCAGAGTGGATTAGGGAACAAACGGGGGTTAAGGATATCATAGCTGAAATCAAGAAGAAGAAATGGACATGGGCAGGGCATGTAGCGCGTAGACAGGATAACCGCTGGTCATTAAGGGTAACTGACTGGATTCCCAGAGAAGGGAAGCGGGTTAGGGGGAGACAGAAGATTAGGTGGGCAGATGAGATTAAGAAGTTTGCGGGTATAAATTGGCAGCAGCAAGCGCAGGACCGGGTTAACTGGCGGAAAATGGGAGAGGCCTTTGTCCTGCAGTGGACGTAGTCAGGCTGATGATGATGATGATGATGATGATATTCTTTGCACGCTCTACATTGGTATAGTTCGAATATTTCTTTTGAATCAGTACTATCGACGAGCACGTGACTCCCATAAGCTGAGAAGAAGAAGAAGGAGAACGTACAGCGATCAGTCTGTTGTCCTGGTTATCCATAAGCTAGAGTAAAACGACGCCCTTGTGTGAAGACTTCAAGCAGGAAGACTTCAGGATAGACTTATCGGTATGCTATATTAAGATCAACTTTGATGCTGTGGACTTTGTATGTGCTGCGGTTTACACTGTGCCTAAGTACTATAATATGTGCTCCACACCTTAATGCTTCGCGTTAGTGACGGCTAATAGTGGACAGGTATGTTTGCAGCACTTAGTACATCTCTGAGAAAATTCAGACACACAGTCTTCAGTAGGTATGAAATACATTGGGACAGGAAATTCTAAATGCAAAAGTGACTCGAAAGTATAACCTAGGTATATTTAGGTCGAGCAGATGAAACTGCTAAACTGCGCAGTTCTGTTGTATCCTCCGCGCTGCTAGTGTGCGCTTCGCAACCATGCTTGCCCATGCATCCATTGGCTAAAGTGGAAAAATGGGTTTCGTGTGCGTTTGTGAGATGGTCTGCTGGGTTGTGCACATGGTGGTCGCTGCATTCTCAAGGGCGAACTAAGAAACAGGCCATGGTTACAGGAAAAAAAAATAAAATTAAGACTTCTCTAAATCTAAATATCAGAATGCTCAGGTTTAGATTCACGACAGAGTGACTTTCACAGCTTCTGTGCCATACTTTTTTGAAAATTTCCGTTATATATACTACAGAGGGAATCGATACAGAAATCGCCATACGCGTCATTGGCCTTCGTAGCTTTATGAACGTTCAACATCATTAATGTTCATTAACCGCATTAACGTTCGTTACTGAGTTGAGGAGCTAGTTATCACTTCGCGGTTTCCACTAATTGACCACTATAGATGTTTTCTCTGAAGATTCCCTATGGGCGCCGCCATGAGCCCTTCTGGGCTGTTGTTAACATGTGTGACCACCCAAAAATGCAGGGTGGCCGAAGCTGTGACTTCTCTCGTGCAGTAGCGCAGGAAGGAGGAAATCCTCCTCTCTGGTAAAAATGTCTATAAGTTGCTGTTCTTTTTCAAAAAAAAAAGTAATTCTATTTCTTAGAAGCATGGATTTTGTTTTTAATGCACTATTTCAAAGAAAGAAAGAACGGGAAAACAAAAAATGGAGTACGACATTCACACCAGCAAAATTGCAACCTACGGAGTCACAGGCGACGCGTTAGCCCTCCATGCTACGTAAGAAGAACGGCAGGGATAACAGATTTCTTTCCCAAATCGTCTTGCATATAACCATTTTCAGTATCGGCCTTCTCCATGGTAGATATATCACCACTATTTTTAAAGAGGATAGTTGAAGACGATAGCCTTTTCGGGATTCTTTAACGCGAAAACTTTGGTCTGTGTGCTTAGAACGAGTTGTTAACAATTTAGAGTACGAGGTGCTGTACTCTGGGAGAGCATAAAGCCGTCCCGTGAGCCTCAGACCAGCCTGTACAAGGCTGATTTAACTTCAAGTCAAAACTTTGGTATCTCTGTCTGTCTGGCTATTGGTGTTTGTGCAACAATTGAGACACCTGGCGAAAACTTAAATTTTATGCTCAAAACCCACCCATCTAAATCTGGTCGCTGTGTTCACAATTGTAGACATGGTGAACTAAGAAGTGAATATTACGCCTACTTGAAGCAAAAATCAATACATAAGTATTAGGCAGTGAATATATTTATTTATAAAACGCATAGGTAAGCAATTTTAAATGCCAAAGTGTTTGGCAGGCTGGGCTGAAAATGCGATGCTATCAGCGAGATGGCGGATTTCCTAAAGCTTCACTAAAAAAATTAAGGGCTTTAACTAAAACTCTCAAGTCACTATATATGCTCCCTATGTGAGCAAAGTAGTGAATAAGTTTGCCATATTGCCTGGTTAGCAGCTATTGTTACGCGGCGAAGCCACACTCTGTTTATGCAGGCGAAGCGTGTCACCAATCACCAGGCGACGTGCCTGGCATATCAACCACCGCTGAAGAAAGAAACACGTGCTTTCGAGACATTGCTATGAGAGTTCAAAAGCATTTTTAGTCTGTACGGCAACGAAAAGCGCGAAGGTGTAGCGTGGCACCGAATAACATGCACTGTCGCTGTCACATTGTCAAATGGGGCCTGCTATGGAAGATAAGCAACAACTAACAAACACAAAGTATAGGTCCTCCGAAAGGCACTGTTTATTGCAGTATGTTTTTCGGAAAGTAGTGCCGTATGCACGCAAGTAATTTGCTGTCGAAGCTTCAGGAGATGCATCTAAAGCGAGTAAAAGCACCAGTTTAGCTAACGAGCTACAGAGCGCACGACGATAATTTGATAAATGGCGACCACCTTGGGTGGTGTGGCCTGTGCACCAGCTTCTCTGCAGTGCATGGTTGCTAGCGGCACGAGAAAACAAATGTCCTACTATGAAACCTAAAGGTAGCACAGACAGTCACTCTTACCAAAAGCGCCTTTGTGCTGCCACCTACCAGTGGCTCAGCGTTCTAAAAAAGCTTTTGTCTTTTACCGTTACTACCAGATGGCACCATATCTCACACAGCACCCCCAGATAGAAGACTACCGTCTTTTGACGTACTTTGCGGAAAAACATGAAGATACGCGGCCAGTCTTTTTCTTTAAATCTGGTGGGTCAGAAAAGTGAATTACGTGACCAAGTGAAAAAAAAAACAGTTGTGGCTATGGTGAATTTCTATTATTATCTCACAATATGTACAGCTCAAAAAATGAAACAACTCAAACTTCAAAGGAATTCTTTTTCAGTGGGACAGATGAAACCGGAGGACCAAGAGAACGTGAGACGGCGCAGTGGGGTTCACAATTTACAACACCTTCTGAAGAACAAAAGCCTGGTATCAAAGGTCAGTGCTTTAGATAATCTGCCTGGTTAAGGATGGTTGAAGGGGTTGATGACGATGGTTTTTATGACCACGACGGTACGTTGAAGAACTGGAAGGATCTGGCTGTTTAGTTCCTGGTAAACTTGCCAGTTCATTCACACACTGGTACTAATTTACGAAGACCAGGACAACCACTAAACGGACCACGCCGTAAAATAACCAGGCTGAATACACGAAGGCGTCACCTGCCAATTCACCGACACCCAATTCTCGATGTAATAATAAATCAGAGTCGGTGCCAAGCATGGCATCTGTCCACTCCTCGTGATCTCCTTTTTGAGCACCAAGCTCTCCACCCTTCATTTCTTTCTTTTAAATATATCCCGTTTCACCCAAGGTCGACTTGTGGGATCAACCGCTTTTTGATGCTCCGCCAAGGAAGCAAACAACTTACTTTTTCTCAGAGACGTGTCTCCGCCTCTGCGTTCTCACACTTTGCTGCCCTTATCCTGCAGCAAATCGGCTACAGAAGCAAAGAGCCACTTATTCAAGGTACAGCCTAAATGTATTGTCACGTACGGAATCAACAGACCTCGCTAGACAGTCAATCAGCTTTCTCGAGTTGGTACACATAAGGTGCGGCCGCCTGTTCAAAATTAATGTGACAGCACACAGCCAGGATGGGGATTGTGACGGGGATAACTTTTTTCTCAGTATGGCTCTCTGTGAGAACGCTTACGCCACGTGGGCGGTTCACCAGCGAAAAGAGCGATGAACAAAAGCTCCCGGAGTTCGGCGACAAAGGTGCATGCTAGGGATGATGGCTTAATGACCCGTCCTCAGCAGTAGCTTTTCATAATCTTCCCTTTTCGTCAGGCGCCTTCTACTGACCAGCCATCGCTTGCTTGCCCCGAACATAACTTGCGCTGTCGCGATACATTCCGATATTTAGCGCGAAATTTGAAAAGGTTGAGAAGGGTTGATATCTGGTCCAGTTGATTCATGATACTTGAATGAAGTGGTGTTGGCATTTGCCTCTTTCTCGTGTCCTGTGAAAAGGCGAGACTTTCTCGCGCTTTCAAAAAACGGTAGGTCACAACGAATAAAGCAGAAGAAATATAAATATCTTACTGGTGCGAGGTGCGTCGGTCTCACATAGCTGTTCGTAGGAAATAACAATGGAACTTCTATATTTCACGTTGGAAATACGGGCGCTATTGTGGAACTACATTCACTGGGGATAGGATGCACGTGATTTGACCTCGTAGCCTTCGCTTCGATGCCGAGATAACTTGATATGAGTCCACATTCGCTGCGTGCACTCCACCCATTCTTCTCGCGGCAACGCTAACGTCAACGCCACGATGAAAAATATTGGCAGCATATCCATGGAGTGAATGATGGAGAGTGGGGCGAAGCATTCGTCCGTCCATTCGTTCTTGCTTCCATCCGTCCATGCGTCCGTCTGTGTGACCGTCCGCGCGTACGTCCGCCCGTCCATGCGTGCGTCTGTTCGTGCGTCCGTTCCTGCGTTCGTCCATGCATCCGCCCCTGCGTCCATTCATGCGTCCATCCATGCATCTGTCTGTGTGTCCGTTCATCCATCTATTCAACACTCCAAGTACCACCATCTCGCATCTTTTCATCCTATATTCCCCATATAGAAGCACCGCCATCCAGCGGACATTCCAAGGACTAAACGAGAGGTGGCACACGCACACTTTCTTACGGCTTGCGCTTTGGGTCTACTTCCCACCTTTAACCACCTCCAGCTCATAGTATATACTAGTTCACTGTATTCATGGCACTGCGGTCCAACGCTCGCTAAACTTTTCAAAAACCAAGGAGGTTACGCCCAGCGAGTATAACGTAGCAACCTTTTCCTGTCAGATAGTGCTCGATGTACATGCTAATGGCTGCTAATGAGGAATGAGAGACAGGAGAATTCGGCTGTTGCTTTTTCACGGCTTGCGCTTCGTATCTACTTCCCACCTTTAACCCCCTCAAGTTCATTCATGGTATATACTAGTTCTTTGTATTCATGGCACCGCGGCTCAACGCTCGCTAAACCTTTCTAAAACTAAGGAGGTTACACCCAGCGAGTATGACGTAGCAACCCTTTTTTGTCAGACAGTGCTCAATGTAGATGGCAATGGCTGCTAATAGGGATTGCAGCGTGTGCGTTAACCAAAAGCCAAATGCTCCTGTCTCTCATTCTCCCTTGGTAGCCATTGGCATGTACGTTGAGCAATATTTTTTATTGTTCAACAACGCACAGAAGAAATCTCCCACTGGCACCACCTTGGAGGTCAAAATGTTATACTGGTTACATACCGCAACAGTTACGAGAGATGAACGGGTGCCGTTATAAGAAGCTTCGCCTCTAAAAAACATTGTTATCACTTACACTTCTCGCTTGAGTGGTCGATCTGCCTAACTTTTCGAAGTTGTCTTGAGGAGGCTGTTTTCACCTGTTCCCTTTTCAGGTAATTCCCGTGCGGCGCCGTTCGTCTTCGCCATCGGTTCTCGAGCTAGGAAAAGAGGAGGCCTCGAGGGCGACGTTGTTTAGCGCTATCTTTTTTTGTATTCTCGTGGTGGTGGCCATGACTGTCTTCATCACTCGACAACTGGCGTCGCGACACGCTAGTGAGGAACATGTCTGCACGACCAAAGACTGCATCCTGTTCGGCAGTTCTCTGCTCGCGAGGCTCAACCTCTCGGCAGACCCGTGTTCCCACTTCTACCATTACGTCTGCGGAAACGTAGGTGCACGAAACCTCGTGTCATTCTTGAAGCAATACATCATTGGCAAGCAAGACCATGTTAACTACAGTTATTGCAAGGTGCGAATCGCCACGTAACATCTAAACGAAATTCGTTCGAAGTTCGGCGACAGCAGTCAGTCTCGGCTTTAGAGCCAAAGATGCCTGGATTTCTTCAGATGCATGTTTACAAAACTGTTCGATGAATATATGCTAGAAGTATCTACCGCTAGAGGTACTACGCGTGTCGTAATAAATCTTCTCGCAGCTATCATGAAACTTTTCCGCTAATTACAAAGCATTAGCTACGTGTTTTCTACGCAAGTGCAGCTTTGGGTATGTATTGTTCGCGAAGTCCTATTGTTCATTATGGTTATGCGTTCTCTATTGTTAAGCATTCGTCCAGAAGTTACCGAACTGGTATCATAGTGGGAGCCAATATAACACCTAATCGTTAGGAATTCGCTCGGAACACCTAGAAACAACCTTGAAGTAGCCTAGTAGCAAGGTTAGAAGACTTCAGAATCATCCAGCTTTGCTGGTTCAGACTTTGCACGACTTAACGCCAGTTTCGCTATGCTTGTGTCAACACTTGTAACGTATTTTCAAAATACCTTAACCAGTTTAGGCACTTTCTATCAACTCGAAGCACTTAGCTTTCGCCACGTGTGATTCACATGTGGAAAACGCATTCAATGGCAACGAGTTTTATGTAGCGATTTCGTTTGTGTGGTCTTACGCTATGTCAGTGGCCATGACAATGTGAAGGCCATGCCAAGTTAGGACTCCCGAAAAAAAAAGTGCTAACACGGAAGCAAGGCGCTTTTGTTTTGCTGTCAATCATTTTATGGTTCGCATTAATCCATATATTATTACTATCTCCCATTGGTATATCGTATAAAGTAACAGCACAGCTTCGCTTGTAAACCATAGGCACAGCGTGGGTTAGAGCCCACTTCCATTCACAAGAAAAGGGGGAGGGAGGAGTGTGCAGGCTCGTACAACAGAGAATAGAGGAAAACGATACATAATAAAAAGGTAAACGTTTTTTCATTGTTAGAGTTTTTGTTATTTATTGAACGTTCCCCCACTCCACCCTCCACCGCAGAACACACACAGACAGATGCTTCATATTCGAGCTACTAAGCTTCTGTAATTCTGGCGAATGTCTCCTGAAGCACCCAAGTTAAAGTACTGACATTGTTATACTCATTATCCGCAACGGTGTACTAAGCTAACCAGCGAAGGTTGGATCGCCGGCTATGGTGGCCGCGATTAGATGGGAGAACAATGCAAAAACATCTGTGCCCTTAGATGTATGTGCACGTTAATATGGTCTAGCTCAGGGGTCAGCGACATGCAACCCTCGTGCACTATTATGCTGACCGTGGCACGGCGTCAAACCCTCGGCCGCTTTTCCTTGCCATGTCCTATCGGAAGACTGACATCGCAGTTTTGACGTAAAATGGGATTCACAAAGTGGTTCTAAGCGGGAAATGAAGAGAAAAGAGAGCCCCGTAACTGTCTGCTTCAGCGAGCAACACCTCAACAGAGGCTGACTAGGGATGGGGGTGAGGAGGGATTAAAAGGATAGAAATAAAGGTGTAGAGAGAGAGAAAGAGGCGTGAGGTGGTAAGCCAGAGAGCGACGACATATCGAGGGATAGGAGTTCTAGTAACCTATATGCTTTACTATATCTTTGTGGCACGCGTCAAATTTTCACCCAAACTTTCATTCATGTTTACTTACTTTTGCGACATGGATATTAATAAAGTTCACCATTTTGTGCCCTAAATATAATAAAAGACCCAACTAAACGATGATGTCACTTTAACAATTGATGAAAAAAGGCTTACCGTGTTTTTTTCTAGCATTTATCTGCTAAACATGGCACTAATTTTCTGTATTTCTGCACTAATCACACCAAGGCGGCTTTCGACGTTGACGAAGAAAAGGTGCTAAGAATGTACAGTATAAAGGTGGAGGACTTCATGCACCAAATAGAAGAAGTTCCTCGGACGAACACAGGCATCTCGCACGATTACAAACTGAAGGCTTCGCGGGCGCTGTACATGTGCCTGAATAGACCACAGACTACGGATCCGGCACCATTCGTCCAGTTTATGCGTGAACATGGAATGATGTGGCCTATGGAACCAGAGCTACCCAAACGTGCAAGCAAAGAGTCAGGTGAGTTGTCACCAAAAATTTACATTGCGTCAATAAGCAAGCGTATGGATGATGCATAAACGCTAATACGTTTAAGATGTTTTTCAAGAAGACATGAGGTGCTTAGACACATAGCACTTCTGATTCCCGTTAATCCGTTAACTTTGCTAGCTACTTTCTCTGCTGCTCAGTGATTGTGGCAATATTGATTAAGTGTTTGTAGATCGCCAGACGCACATAACTTATAATATATTGAACACTTGTATATTTATTATTAACAGTTCTTTTTTGAAGCAAAATGCTGCGCCAAATTCCCAATAATGTTCGCGGGAATAAAAATAGACAGGCTCACACAACTATGTTTTCCTTTTTGTGCTTTAGTACATTACTTACAGGTACCAAGTAGAGTAAATAGATACCGCATATTGAAAAGTGAGTAATTGTTACGGGACCTAGCAAAAATTGTTGTAGTTATTCAGTATTTGAAAAGTCATTGACCACTACAATTGTCATATGCTTGTAACGTCAAGTATTAATTTGCATATGATGTGGTTGAGCATTTTAGAAGTGTACTCAAAAGAGCAAACAGAAGCAATTCACTTTGCGGCATGCGGCTGAAAGCTTTGTGTTCTTTTGCTCCCGGTGTTTGCGCCTGCCGGCTTCCAAAGATGCCCATTGGCACGTGAGTTTACAGAGCTACCAGAAGATGGGTTACAGTACTGGGTTGTAGGAAACCCATTGTCTGGGACATTTCATTCGCAAGAAAGGTCTTTTATATTCAGTGTTCATAAATGACACATAAACTGTTATGCACAAGACTTTATCGTGACTGTTTTGGTAAAAAAAATAACGGAAACTCGAAAAAAACATTTTTTGAACGCAATTTTTCTTCCCTGGAGCAGTGATGAGAGCTTGTACAATGCAGCTGCAATGTTGTGCAATATCCATAGGTTTGCCACTAAAAAAATGCATACATCGAGCTATCTCATGGCTCTATTGAATACGCACGCAGACAAGCACATAAGAAATAAAAACAATATAAAAAATAAGAGAAGATTGGTGACAGCCATGTTCGCCGTGGCAGTTGCATTTGCTGGGCATATTTTTATTAGTAGTATTTTAAGAGTCCCAAGGAAGATATACTATTATTAACGAGAATATTCACAAAGAATCCGGACTGTTCAAGGTGCAATGAACGCAAAAATGACGACGGGGGCTAAGCGATCGTGCATGGATTTTACGAGTACGAGTTTTACGAATACAGCTCGTAGTAGGAGTTTAAAGACAAAATAATCAGTATCGAGATCACATAGTGGGAGAAGTTCATTTTATCACTAGAAGTAATCTAGACCATGAAAGCGTACAAGTATTAATTTCTTAGTTCCCGGGTTACAAATGCTTACGAATGTATTTTGCCGTGACGGGTGCATTTAACGGCATGTTTAATTTTGAACATTTTTCAGGTTTTAAATTTTACGTGCATACGGCGGCTTTCGTGCAATAAAAGGAGAAGTTATGGAATAGCATAAACTATTCTGCTTCATCTGCTTTGCAAGATTGTATCGTTGATTGCTTGAAACACTAAAACGATGCTTCCCGTTAATTTTTAACATCTACGAAACTTCACCCAAGCAAAGCTTCCCTTATGAAGGTGAAGCAAGCTTCACCTTATGCAAAGCTTCCTAGGAAGGAGGCCTTTTAGGTAATAAGCTGAACTGAAATGAACCTGTAATTTATACAGTAAAGAATAATAAGTGGCCTTGTGTATCCACTCATTGTTTGTTCATATACCTAGGTGAGCAGAGACGGAAGGTACTCGCAGGCCACATGGTGCAGATAGATAGATAGATATGTGGGGTTTAACGTCCCCAAACCACCATATGATTATGAGAGACGCCGTAGTGGAGGGCTCCGGAAATTTCGACCACCTGGGGTTCTTTAACGTGCACCCAAATCTGAGCACACGGGTCTACAACATTTCCGCTCCATCAGAAATGCAGCCGCCGCAGCGGGATTCGAACCCGCGGCCTGCAGGTCAGCAGCCGAATACCTTACCCACTAGACCGCCACGGCGGGGCCACATGGTGCACCTCTGCATGTGGACCTCTGAAGAAAATCAACAGTATGTGTCAGAGGTTTCAACATTTTTGAACACTAGCCTGTGCTAGAGCATGCCATACAGAGCATCTGCATTCGTGAGTAGGCAAGTATCCACTCTTTTTATTGATGTGCAATGCACCTCAAGTTACAGTGGCTTCCACTCGCTAAGTGTGGAAGCAAGCCGGACGGCTAACGCGAACTTAGAGTGACATGTGGTGTTTTGGAAGGCTCGTAGTGGAAACAGTGAAATGAAGTTCAGTAAGGTGAGAGCTGGACTAGTTGGTGACTGATCAATATACCGTACAGTGCAGTAGCACACTTAAACGAAACATTGAAGACTAAGACAGGACACTTGCTACTCTTGAAACTGAATTTACGACTTTAGAATGGCTTGCGAAATCGGCTCATTAGAAGGTTAGGATGGGTTATAGGCGGACTTGACACATATTATATCAGCCAATAAAGCTCACGTCCATGGTCACGCCGAGTCAGGCCAGCGCACGAGAACTAGATCGGGCTGGTGTCGTGAAGTTGCAAAAGCTTACGCTCAGCGCAGTTATAGACGAAGACCTGGATAGAAGTATTGAGTGCATGAAAAACTGACTTAAATCAGGTGCTTTGAAAGTGTAGAGGAGCTACGTGTGAACGTTTTCAGAAAAAGGTCCTCAGCGAGAAAGTTCAGTGAGCATATGGGTGCAGACGAGCTAACAAAGGAGCCGCCCAGATATTTGTTGCGTGTACCTGTTATGACGAGCAAAGCCACAGGCCTCTGGAGTGTCTCTTTAGGTATCTATGCAGCATGAGAGATTGTTTGAGGTACTGTAAGAGTTAAGTTCATTGGACAGTGGGTGATAAGCTGTAGTGATGAAAGGTGTCAATACGGGGTGTGTCAGCAGCTCATCGAAGCGTACGAAATCTAACTGCTGACTCCGCGTGGTGACTTTTATTGACAGGTAGCCAAACCGCACAATGCACGCGGGAGCTTAGGCTCTTGCGACAGTGGGTGCCATGACGCCACAGATATATGCGTAGCTTCTGCTCAATGCACCCGATTGTGACACGCAGGCCTAGACTTCGATATGCACAAACGAAATTTTGGTGGTATCGTCATGGAATTGTGATTTGACAGATCAAAACCTTATCCAATGCACCGAGTTGGTGTAAGCTTTCGTGTGTTGAGACGACAAACCCCGTCGTGAAATTTTACGTTCAGCTCAGGACAAACAAAGCTTCGTGATCACAGGTATCGGCTTTGAGAATGGAGAAAAAGAACGCACCGGTGCGCATTCGCTTGCGCAGGTAACCCGATCTTTCCCATGCTGGTGGACTTGTCCCTGAACTGGCGAGTATCTCTCTCGTTCGACGTGAACGTTATGAACTTGGACCGTGAAGAAAGCTTCATTGTCACCCTGGACGACCCAGGACCTGTGCCTGTGTTCCGCATGGCGCAGCTTTCGTCCCTTGGAGATGACGCATACGACGGAGTTGTACAGCAGGTCGTTTTATAGAAACGTAGTTCCTTTGCATATGAGTTCGCTGGTTATGTAGAGTAAATACATGTGCTCATAATGAAATTAAACAGGAAGTTTTTAAGCACAGTTCATTACGTGAGCGTGAAGTACCGCAACAGACTTGAACGACGACGGTCGCATGCTCTTACGGCTTAGGTCAATGTTTCACCTCTCGAGTGCTTCTCATGGTCTTCTGAAACGTGCGCTGTCCTGCAGGTATCGGCTTTTCGACACGTTGATTGAGTTGACAGGACTGTTGGCGATTGAGCGTATTGCTTAGCTTAATATTTGCGAATGCTGCTTTTAATTTCATTCCTTTCTTCCTCGGAAAACTTTGCTTTATGAGAGAAGGTCAACAAATGAACAGTGTAGAAGAAACAAAACGGCGCCTTTCGTGTCGAACCCTTCTTCATACGTTTATTCGCTTTGCGCCTGATATTTTATAATGCTTTTAAATTTAAAGGTAATACTAGAGTAGAGACACATCTTTGGGGATCAATTCCAGCTAGATGCGCCCAATCCAGCCGCTCACCACCCTCTCCTTTAGCCCCTTTCCTGCTCTCGCCCATCGTCTAGCCTTCCCGTGTGCTTTGCTGTCATGGGGGAGGCAACCCCCTCATGCAGTGCCTGACGAAGGAAATTGTACGAATTCCTCGTTCAGTTGCGTACAGAGCCGTGGGGTGGCGTCTTGCATTCCTCTTGTCTATGTTGGCTGTCGTGCTGCCTCTGTAAAAGATACGGTTTTGAGATAGTGTGTCGCCATTCGTGACACTATGCGAGCAACCAATGGGGATGCATCACTGCAATGATACTACATGAGCTGCGCCGTGATGCGGTGGCGGCGTTGCTTTTAGCGACAAAAAAGGAGCACAAAGGAACGAATCTGACAGACGTACGTTATTGTGGTGAGAAACACGTCTGTCGCATCTGCAGAGTGAAGCACTCGGAAGCACGTGTGACGCAAGAAGTGCGACCTAGGGAGCCTACGTGAGACAGGTGGTCATGTAGGCTCCCTAGCGCGACCCCTTATGCAGCTTCGAAATACGACCATTCCCTGTACGAAGGCGGACTGACGGCTCCGTTGATAAGTGCGCGTTTTCACTGTCACTGAAAGAAATATAGGAGGCGTTGTCCGAGAGCATGTGGTCCACAGCATTGGAGTTCCTAAGGAGTAATCATAAAAGTACCATACATGAATTTTAAGTGCATAGGGCACGTTTTGCCAAGATGCTGATGCGTGAATGTTATTTTTAATATAATTTGCAAGCTTACAGACAATCAGCAAAGTTACGTTGCTTCTTGCGCGGTGAATAAAAAAAGGCGAAATAGGTAAGACATTACTTATTTATGCTTGAAGGACGCAGTAAAGAGCAAAGTAGTCATGAAGACTAGAAAATCAAACAGGTTCTACAGTTGAACATACGTTATGAGCCTGATAGGTTAATATGAAAAAGCAGCCTGGAACACAGTGTGAATGGGTTGAGCTATAAAATGTGGTGGTGGGACCATCAAGCGAGCCAGGTACGGTATAATCACGAGTGTAGTTTACCACCTTTGTTTATTTTTATGCAAGCAATAGAGTGAACGTCTTGGGTTCTTTTAATCAGGCTGTTTTAGCGGATCAGATAAACTTCTTGACAATCACGTTTTTTACATTAGATTCATTGGTAACAAATATACAAGCCAGAATCGGAAAATATAGAGACGGTATTGGAACTTTAGTATGTGTTGCGCATACAACACCCACCCCAGAAATGGGCAGCTTAATGAGACTCTCAAAATACTGCTATTTCTTGATGATATTTTAGAGCTTTACTGCATCCACCTGTACCTCTTGTGATTGAATCATTTGTGACTATAACATTTATTTCTACAGCGGTAGAAACAAAGTATTAACACATAACCGTATCTATAGCATCAGAGTATTATAACAGTTTGAGCAAATTTATCAATTAAGCTCAAGTGATAGTCAAGCCAGCCTCAATAATAATTCAGCTTTTAGATTTTTGATTTCTCGGAAGGCGGAAAATGTTGGTGACATAAAAGTATCTTTGTAGCAGAGATTCAGGGGAAAATGAAGGCCTGAGCAGGTGAAAAATTCTGGAACAGAGGTGTGCCACTGCAGCCAACGGCTGGCAAAGTGGCCCTGCCCTCATGAGCACCTTCATGTAAGCAAGGCCCGTTACCGAAACGCTGGCTCGAGAGACACACCTCGTTTTAATGTTTTTCACCGAATATGTTACTGTTGTGTATCAAAAAACTAAGATTATTAGAAGAGTACTTCGGGCAGTTGTTTTGCTCAAAAGTGGCAAAAATTTCCGGAATTCGAGCTTACAAGTTTGGAAACGCATTGCATTGTTTACATGAGGCGACGCCAGTATACATTTGGCATAACACGATGCCAGGTACAAGAGTCAAAGACTGATTGCAGCCAAAAATTCATTTGGCGGAATTCTGAGTCACCTTCGTGGGCTTAAAGTGTCCGCTGGCAATCGCAGGACGTACAATTGACCCAAGAAGCTGTAATAATGACAAACGTCTTTTTTAATCTAAAACACGCAAGAGTCATGTACGTCGAATATATATGGCAATGAAACTGCGCTGCTTAACAATCTTTAGTAACTCCACACAGCCTGCTTAAAAGCGCTAACTTCTCGAAGAGCCAAAGACGAAGTAAAAAAAAAGGAAGCTCAATTTTAAGGCTCCTGCATTTGTTCTGCACATACGTTTCTGCCCGTGCTATATAGGGTATGTTCAAGTTGTCGATTAGGTATATCTTTGAAGCCATGCTTTCGAAAACACTTTCAATGGAATACAACAGTCTCTTGAAACGTGTTGATTTGTAGCGTCAATACACTCCTTACTGAACATTTAATCAGAAATATTTTGTGCTTACGCCACCAGATGGCGTCTTTCCTTTCTGGAGGCACCGTGACGCTCAGCGAAACAGAACTGACCGACCTGCGTCTCGATGAAGGAATTGTGCGGAACACTTTGTCCTTTCGCCGGGATCCGGAGGGTGAAGAAGCAGATGAAGTAGACGTAACTCTGCCCATCGCAGAAGTCCATGTCCTGTCTCGGAGTGTGGGTTCTGACCAGTGGCTGGCCGCATTACGGAACTCACTTCAAGACGCTTTCGGCATGACCCTTTCGAATGAAACTAAAATACTCGCCTTTAACTAGGCGACAATCAACGACGCTTTCACCATGCTCGAAGATCTACCGTATGAAGTAGCTCTAAATGTGACGGGGTGGATGTTCGCTTACATCTACGGGTGGACGATGGGTGCCAGCTTCGACACGTTCTATTCTGGGCATGGAAACCCTGAAACATTGAGCTCCAGGACTCTGTGCTTCTTAGCTGTTCACGAAATGCACGGTCTCGCTATTGTCGCTGTTTACATGTCAAAACTGTTCAACGCATCGCAACGAGCTGACGTGAAAGCCATACTGGATTCTATTACTAACGCCCTGCGCGTTGTCATTACAAATACTAATAGTATCACTCCATTGACAAGGCTTAGGGCGGAAGCCAAGATAGCCGACGAACTAGGCATTTCTCTTTGGCCTCCCGAACCATTCTTCAGCAGGCCGATACTCAACGAGATCACCACAGCGTTTCCCGCAGAAGGCACGTCACTGTTCTCTCTACGGCTTCAAACGATGAAAGTGCTGCAGGAGTCGAGGACCAGCCGCTATTACTCCAGCCTTTTCACGAGGCGCGTCCGCTGGTTTACTCGTAGCGTCCGCTACCTGTACAGCCAAAATTACCTTGAAGTCGGTGTGTGGGCCCTCCTTGCACCTTCCTATAGAAGGTGAGTGGGATTACCAACAGTACAACAGTTGGCTTTCGAAGATGTTAAAGAGACACTAAAGGCAAATAACAATTATGTAAGAGTGAAAGCTCACTGTCAGACAACGTCTAAAACGGCAACATTTTCAACTGCAGTGCCCTACTTACCGAGAAATTAAGCTAAACGTGCCACACGACTGGCCCCATGAGTGGGATAGTTTGAAAATAATCCCGAGGACGTCAGATCATCCGACTACTATCATTCACTAGTAATCAAACTAGCTGCAATAAAAAGAATCTTCTGTGCATAAAAAAGACATAGTAAAATGCTGCTTGTCCATTTCTGTTTGCTTTATCGAAAATAGAGCCGCCTGGCGTTACTATGGGGATTCGCGCGAGCGGTTAAAAGTTTTGTTTTTGCCTGGTTATGCTAGATAGGCGGTGCCATCTAGCAGTGTTCAATTGAACGAAGCAAAACACGCCGTGCGCTGGCCATCACAGAGGCCATGGTAGAAAATTGTTCAATTGCCGTGGTTGCTGCTGTGGCTCCCGCTACTGTTGCTCTGGAGTTGGCTGCCAAGCGATCTGCACTGAACGCCTTAACCATGCATGCCTTACGGCTGAACAGTACAATGATCGATTCACTTCTAAACCAGTGAGCATTAAGAGAGAGCCTCGGCCAGTTGCCATCTCGAGGATGAGCTGAGGCTGGTCGCGAAGAAGCAGAATGCGACCCGAGCTCAACACATCCGGCAATATGAAGGCCCCTGCTGTTCGCGCTACTATCCCTGTCTCTCTTTCATGCTCCAGAGCCAAAGAAATACACAACAATGTGGCACAGCGGTGCAATGTAAAAGCAGCTCATGCTTATACTTTGAGGTATGCAAGAACGAAGGCATTCTTAGAATAGGTGGTCCAAACTTCTGCATGCAGATTCTTTTAACACTTGGAATGCGCCATACTCTAGTTGTATCTTCAACGAAAACCAGCAGACGATGAAGCCAACGAAGGATTGGGGAACGTTTACTGTACTGTTCTAAGTGTATCGTGAATATTCTGGATGTAGACGTGAAGTAAGTGAAGTGGGCGAAAAGACAACTTGCCGTCAGTGACCTTCGGATCCGAAGGTCACACATAAGGAAAGAAAGTAGGCTAGAACTAGAGGGAAGTGCACTAGGTGATTACTGATGACATGGATGATATCTGCGTTGGCGTAGCTTGGCCCCTCTGATGTCACGAAGCTAAGTACAAAAACTTAAGATAGATATCTGGCTACCGCAACAGCATTAAGATGGAGACGAAATGCTGAAACACTTCAGTGATGATATTCAACTGAACTGTAAATATTTACGATGGAGAAAGCATACTGAAATCGCCCCATAACGCCTACTTATCTGTAAATAAAAAAGCGTACCATTATGGTATATTTTTATCAAATTAGAGGTGGGAATGCACTTTGGTGTTGATGAAAGCCTGAAACGATCACGTTGTAATATTAAATTAAAGGTCTTTACTAGACTGCCAATGAGTGGTTTTAACCACTCAAGAAAACGTAGCAGCCAGGAAGGCACACATACACTGCGTTGAGTATGACCTAAAAGCAGTAAATGCACTTCACTGGATTGCCTGTCTTTGTGTGCTGTGAAATTCTTTCATAACTGTGAAACAACTTGCCCAAACATTTGCTTTAACCTGGCTTCCGCTCCCTTTCTGCCGCTGGCTGTACAGCACTGATGACGTGTTCACCTTGCGGGTTTTGAATGCAGGAATGGCTCCAGTCTCATGATGTTCAGCGGCCTGGGTTTCGAAATCGCCCGTAGCCTGGTTCGTGCACTCGACAGTCACGGAAGAATGCTCGACGGCAAGGGGCAGCCAGATTCTCGATGGGCTCAGAAGCTGAAGTGCTCGCTCTATGATGCGAAGACCAGACGCGAGAAGCGAGCACTTGCAGAGGTCCTCGCCCTGAACGTGACTCTACGGGCTTTTGAGGACAGCAATTCCGCTACGCAAGGCTATTCCAAGCTCCGATTCCTGGAGTCAATGAGTGAAGACCAAACGTTCTTTGTGAGTTTGTGTAGCCATTTCTGCGGAGACAAAGAACGTACAGAACTCTGCGACCTGGTCGCAAAGACGGTGCGTTTTCGCAAGGCATTCCGCTGTGAAGACCGCACGGTGAGCGGGAGCCCGTGTGAGTTCCTCTGAGTTATTGCGAATATCTACGATCTAGACATTGTGGTTTTTTTGAGTAGATTTTATGAGCAGAAATAATTTTAATAAAGCTTGTTTTATTGCGTAGGAAAGGCGGACTTTTGAAGGCTATTGCATTGAAAGGGTAATAAAGGCATAATGAACTCACTTGCGTGGTACAAGTACCAGTATGAAGCCGCTTGTCGTACGCCGAACGAGACGTCACCATGAAGCATCCTTAACGCCTTATATAACGAGAAATAACGTTTTTAAATATACTGTTTTTTTTCTGTGCCACTACTTGCTGAAAACTCAGCCGTGGCTAATTCATGCGCTATTGATGCAATAACTTCTTGATTACGTCGTTGCTTTTGGTGCACCTTTTGGATAATATAATAAACTGGCAATCTTTTATTTGCACTTTTAATAGTGTCGTCTGTTCACATTATTCTTTTATATTTTAGGTTTCGGACTGTTCATGTACGCACCATTTTTTTTCATCTTGTTAACAAATTGTGTTCTTGCTTAAACAAAACATGTTCATTTCTCTTTCCCCTCTTTTTACATATGTTAATATTGTGTTCCTATTCTCCTCTTAGTTCGGCCCTTACTGGGTATGCAGTGAGTTGTTAATAAACAAAATTACATAAATATGAACCTAAGGGTATCTTTCGTTGGTTGCAATTTTCCTTGTTTGCCTTGACGTTGCTTTGACAAGCTGGAAGAGATCTCACTACAACATTTTGTATTGCCTTCTGGTATAATACGGGTCCTAGATGTGTAGCGCAGAATATATTGTGTGCTGACGCCATTATTGACAACGTTTCGGGAACACGAACGCAGTGTCAAGCAGCGTAGACGCTAGGACGTGTTAGTAGTTTTTAGCGATAACCTGCCAGCACCGAATCATCATAGACTGAGGAAGGACGGCATTTGTCTGTTCTTCAATAACTAGTAGTGTCTCCCACTTTTCACAACAAGGTATACCTATAGTTCAATATTTTTAGGTTTCGTAGGATAATATTACGTCACGGCGCGTACCAGACGAATGGAGTGCTTGTGCTGCCAACCAGAAACGTTATTCCAACTCTGGAGTGACTCTGAAGCTTCCTGGCTAATGCTCCCTCGTCACCGCATTGCTTAGAACAAAAAAGAAAACAGAGATGGAAGCACTGTGGTATGCGTGAGTGTGTGTGGTCAGGGCGACGGATCTAGCCATTGTAAATTTTGGGAGATGGGGACGATTGCTTAATTGGTATTTAAATGTCATGTAAATTGCTCACACAGCCTGTCGCTCTTTTCCTCATGTGCACTCATCACTCAATGCATCTTTCAGTTTACAGCACATTAAGAACAATTTTGCCTTTTTATATATGTCATAGCGCACGGGGCACGCTTATCATGCTATTCATGTCTCGACGAATGGCAAATGCATGCTATACTGATGTCACAACTCCGAAAACATGTTGATCATGCATGAACGGTGTACCTATAGTATAAAAAGGGTCGATCAAACGGCCCCCAAAACACTATTTTATGTCCTGACGGGCATCACATTAAAGTTACGCGATGTGAAATATTTCTCTTACTCCGACGTCGTGTGCTATGTTAGTTCAATTGCGTATTAAGTAAATGCAATGGCCGCGAGAATACCAAGATTTTGCATAGACGCGCAATTCATTGCGGTAAGTTTTGCACTAGTTATCGATGGACAAACTAGCCGACTGCGAACTAAGACCTCGTCCTGACGTGAATGATATGTGCTACACAATATTCATGCCAGTGTCTGTGATTCACGTTGTGCGCACAATGATGGCATTCGATGGCATGTTTAGTACATAGTAAATAAATTATAGTTCGCGATGGAGTAATGATTATAGTATAAGCCTCACATAGAATAGGTCCTGGTTCTAATTCCGGTGCTGCGCAATGCCCTACCAGATTAAAAATAAGTTATCCGCGTGCTGATGCAATTGCATGAAAGACGCCGGGGGTGCGGCTTCGCCGGTGACCATCGCCGGTAACACAATACCTCAACAGAGGAGGGATATACTGCACCATGGTGCAGTATATGATCACTACTTCGCTGAAGCATACGTTAAATAGTCCTCGGCCCTCAGTCCCCAGCAGCTTCGAAGCAGCTGACCACGGCAGTGGAAAGATCTGCAACGCAGCAGAGGGTGCTGAGAATCTCTGGGTCCATACAGGCCACAATTGGAGCCTGAACTTGGCAACGCTCAACACTAGAACTTTATCCAGTGAGGCAAGTGTAGCTGTCCAATTCGAAAATCTAGATGGTGTTAAGTGGGATGTAGTAGGGCTCAGTGAGTTTAGGAATACAGATGAGGCCTATGCAGTGCTACAAAGTGGGCATGTCCCTTGTTTTCGTGACTTGGCTCCCATAAGAAGGGGTGTGGGGTTCTTTATCCACAAAAATTTAACTGGTAACATAGAGGAATATTATACCATTCCCGAAAAGGTGGAATCATTTGTTAATTAAGCTTATTAAGATATAAAAGATGAAGGTGGTATAAGGCTAGGCGCCTACATCCAACGTTTTAGTTGAAAATTTCAATGAAGATGTTGAATCGGCAATAAGTAAAGTAAAAACACCGTATACCAAACTGATGGGCGACTTCAACGCCAAGGTAGGAAAGAAGCAGGCTGGAGACCACGCAGTTGGGGATTACGGTACCGGTACTAGAAATGCCACAGGGAAGTTATTGGAAGAATTCACAGAACGCATTATTTACGGATATTCAACACCTTGTACTGCAAACGAGTGAACCATAGGTAAAAATGAAGGAGCCCTAATTCTGAAAGTAAGAACGAAATAGACTTCATACCGAGTGCAAAGCCAGGCACAGTGCAGCATGTGGAAGTGCTTGGGGAGGTACGGTGTAGTAACCATAAAAGGGTGAGGTCTCGGATTCGCCTAGACTTGAAGAAGAAACGACAGAAACTCATACGCAAGAAGCCAATAAGTGAGGTAGCACTCAGAGGGAAAGTACATGTATTCGCAGTCTCACATCGGAACAAATACTCGGCTCTTATCGACTACAACAGTCTCCCACGCAACCTTTCACCACAACGTGCAGGTCACTGTCGAATAGTATAGGTCACTATTTTAATTCTAGTGTTTGAATCATACATATTTTATTCGGAACAACTATACGCAAACTTCAAGAATTGAACATTACTATTACTTACAAAAGGCGTGAATTGCCATTCCGCAAGGTGATGCATGCTGACATATAGTGTGCCCTCTAGAGCCTTCGAAATGTTTGTAACTGTAGGCAGCAACACAGAAAATACTGCAGCATTGATGGTGGTATTTAGCACCCAGGCTGTGAATGAAAGTAAGACATAAAGTTAGCTCATCGGTGAAGTGAACACGCAGACACACTGTAGAGCACAAGATGGAATGAAATTGATAAATCGTGGAACGCAGCATGAGATTCAGCAGCAAAATAAAGTAGTCAGCGTTGAATTACGCATTTGAAAGAACAATTTACGTGAACTCAACTTTTGCGCCTTTAGCTGTAGAAGTAAGCGTGTAAAGTAATAACTCTTCTGAAGCTGTTCTGCCATGTACCCATGATCACTTTATACAAGATAAATGTCAGAACGGGTCGTTGGACAGCAGTCGCATCAGAAGAAAAACTTTGCACCATTAAACCTCACATGGTAATAACACATAAGTAAATTTACAGAAAAAGACCACGCAAGTGCCAATATCACTGGAAATGCAAAACGAAGCAAATTGATACTTGATGTACTGTCTACTTTATGTCGTGGTGTTTTGTCACGACTCACAAATGAGATCAACAGAAACAGCAACCTGCCCCACCACGGTGGTCTAGTGGCTAAGGTACTCGGCTGCTGACCCGCTGGTCACGGGATCGAATTCTGGCTGCGGCGGCGGCATTTTCGATGGAAACGAAAATGCTGTAAGCCTGTGTACTCAGATATGGGTGCATGTTAAAGAACTCCAGATGGTCGAAATTTCCGGAGCCCTCCACTACGGCGTCTCTCATAATGATATGGTGGTTTTATAACAATACTAATAAGTGATTTATTTCAGACACAGAGTGAGTTCTGAATGGCAAGGCAAAAGGGAGAACATTGTCTGCCTTATTGAGACCTTGCCACCCGTACATTGCTCCAATAGTGGGGCAGCAAGCGGTGGCATAGAACACCAAAAATACTCAAACTTTGTTTAATAGAGTAACAAACATAACTATGTTACATGGAAATGACAGAAAAGAAACTAACACATTTCAGAAACAAATATTTTGTATACGCCAATAAAAATTGTAATAACAAAAAAGAAATATATACAAGCACAAAGTGGCACTGACAGAGTAGCAACTTAAAAGGATAGTTAAGCATACAAAACTGAACCAAACCAATACATCCAAAAGAAGAGACCTAGTAATATATTAAGTTACTAACATAAAGGAAGTACCTATTCATGGTATTTCTAAAGTAACTAAAAGGCACGCTGTTTCGGGCAACACTGATAGTACAGGGATGTGCATTTATAAAGGGTAGGATTAGGTATGTAAGTTGTTTAGTGCCGTATAATGTTCTACAAAAGAGAACTTTAAACTTATCGTGCCTAAAATTGCATTGATGGTTAGTTGAAAGGTACTTTTGAAAAAAAAAGATGGCATTTTTCTCGAGTTAACCTTGTATGTATATTGCGAGCATAAGATATTATAGATCAGTAAGTTTTAGAAGACGATGTTTTAAAAATACATTGGCCACATGATCACGATATCCAAGGCTTTATATTAAGTGAACAGTTCGTTTTTGAAGATTTATGAGCCTATTCAGGTTTGGTTGGCATGTGGTTCCTCATATCAGGCAGTAACTATTGAATTGTTGCGTGATACAAGCGATGTGTTAACCAAACGGCAACAAAGTGCTTGATCCTAAACAATCTACCAGTTTACTTACAGATGGTGGAATGAACCTTCACGATATGTTTTGTGAAACCGAGGTTTTCATCAACGAGAACTCCGAGAAGTTTAAAAACTGAAGTCTGTTTCATTACAGCGTTATTAAACTTTACACAAACAAGACTGCCATATACAGTTTATTTACAGGCTTAAAAACAACATATTTATTTTTACTGACATTCAGCTATAATTGGTTTGCAGAGAATCAATTATAAAATTGATTCACTCAATTATTAGCTGTGGATTTCAGCCCACCTAGACTGTTACTAAAAAATAAACTTGTGTCGTCAGCATACAAAACTACATTTGGAGTAAGGGGTATGTCGTTTATATATATTAGAAAAAAAGAGGGCCTAATAATGTTCCTTCTGGGACCCCAAGAGTTATTTCTTTCATCTGTGAATATAACCCATTATAACTTGTGCATTGTAATGTCGAGGTGAAGTAATTTTGAATCATGCTGAGAACAAACCCCCCAGAATTCCGTAATACGTTAGTTTTCTGAATTAGATGGCATAATTAATCAAATCTTCTGAAATGTTAAAACGTACATATCACTTATCACAAACAGCGATCTCATGGTGATAAACTTAGATTAATGAGGCTTTCTCATCGGTGACACTGGTGCTCTGAACAAAGAATAGCTTCATCCGGTGTTTATTAGGACGTCGATGGTGTAAAAGCCGGCGCTGCACATTTGTAAATTCAATGACGAAAGCGACAAAAAGGACGTCTGGAAGCGCCGGCATTTTGTTGCTTTCACGGTTTCCTGTCGGTGCTGATTATTGAAAAGATATTCGGTGTTTTGAATATACACTGGGCGATTCGAGTAAGCATTGGATGCAACGTTATTGAAATTGTTGGGCAAAACTTTTGAATATTCGCAAACCTTCATTTCAGAAAAATTAGAGGTATAATGCTCACAGGACGAAAAAGCACTTTTGCTTGAGGAATTGTGCTGCATATATACGTGTACACTGTTTATATAAAATGACGTAATTCACACCCGTGACACGAAAGTACAGTATTAGATACATTGCCTATAGCCCGTCATCCTTGCTCCCTCCTGTCCATATGTACATCTGTCTGTGTGTCTGTCCGTCCGTCCATCATTACATCTAGTAAACACTCCTAGTACATCCCTCTCGTATCTTCTCATCATACATTCATCATATACAAGTACCGCCATCCAGCGGACGATCCAAGGACTAAAAAAGAGTTGTTTGCCTACTACTATACCCCGCGACAACTTTCTGTGGCAGCACAGCCAAGGCTACAGAGCCGAAGCACGCTTGTCTTACTGCGCCACAGCATGTAGTCCCTCAACGAAAACGTTTGTATACTGTTCTGGGTAACTAAGATTTTACCATTCGTCACTTACATTTTTCGCGGATTTATTTTTTAATTAGTGAATAAAAACGTTGCGCAGTAGAAAAAATTTTGTTTCACGCTCTCTCAGGTTTTTTGGGGGTTTTTTGGCTTCCGTCGACTCGCGTTTCCTGCGACTCGCGTTTCCTGCAGCGAAACGCGAGCAAACGCGAGCCGAAACGCGAGCAAACGCGAGAAATCGAAACCGAAACACCCGTCGAAGCGGTCGGACTAATTGGCGCAGTAGCACTTGTGCATAGGCTCCGCCCACGTAGCCTTGGCCATGCTGCCACAGAAAGTTGTCGCCGGGTATACTACATACATCGAGGACGCATGACCCAAGGCTTAAGGTGCTTCACCCATACAATAGTTATGTAATTACCTGACAACGATTAAAGATCCTGCACAATTTGCTGAGAGTACAAGCGCCCTTTTTATTTTCATTGTTTTATTTACAATAACCTGAAAGGTTCTGCGTAAGAATGCTGTAAAAGAGGAGAGAGAGAGGGGGAGACTTCATTAATTTTCGGCGAATTGCTGGGCGGAGCTCCCACCATCGAGATAATGAAGAGACCGTGTCTCCCGGCAGCTTCCTTGGCCTCTGGATTGCCCAAAGTTGCTTGTCCAGGCTCGAACTGAGCAGCGTAGTCCACCAACGCGCCCGAAGGTCTTCATTGGAGGCCGCGACCCCAGAATTTCTGACTAATGCTGGACATTCCCTTAGAATATCGTCAAGAGTGGCTCCAGTGGTACAGTTCTGGCATAGATTTGGGCTATAGACACCGAGATATATGTGATGCATGATGACAGGGTTCTTGTGTGTGCGTGTTTGTAGCGGCCGCCACTGAACGAACTGGGCCCGATTTAGCTTGGGGTGAGGCGGAGGGTACTCCCGCCTTTGCAGGGGATAGTGTTGTCATGTCATTAAATTTAATGAGCCGATCATCCCATTCCCACACCGGTGCAGAAAAGTCCGTTCGGGGGGCCGCTTCGTCTGACGCAACTCGGAACGTAAGACCTCAAGCCACGTTGTGCGTCACTTCATTCGGACTGTCCTCTGGGTTACCTAGTGGTGAGTGGGCAGGGAACCAAAGGACTTGCACGTATTTGTTCTCCTCGTGGATTTTGCCTGCACTAAGAATCCGCCATGCTTCGGGGGGGGGGGGGGGGGAGAGATTCTGCCGCTGGCGTAGTTTCGAACGGCTGTCTGCGAGTCGCTGATTGCACATGAGCCATTAGTGTGGGCTATGGCCATCGCGATAGCCACTTCCTCTGACTTTTCTACGTTCCGTGTGATAATTGACGCGCTGTTTTTATATTGTTGAGTGTGGTCTACGACATCGGCCACAAAGCGGTCACGTTCTTGGTAGCATGCTGCGTCGACAAAGGGGACTATAAAATAATTTTAGCCAGAGCCCAACACGAACAAATTGAAAAAAAGTTATGTTCATGAACTTTTCAGTGTCTTGACCTACATGCGATAACAAGACAGTGCTTGATATCAGTAAGAAACCTCACAATTGCTGTTGAACTTTTTGCTCGTTGGTACACATTGATGAGGAGAAAAGATTGCGCTGGATTAACGAGAACATCAAAGCAGGACACAAAATACAAGTGCTGACTTCCAGCATAACGTTTATGACCACACTCTGTTGCTTGTATTACCCAAGAAAAAGCAACGCATGACATTTGATGCGCACAAAATTAAATTTATAACAGTTGATCACTTACTCTAAGTAAAAGATTGATTGATTTATTTGTGGGGTTTAACGTCCCAAAGCCACCATTTGATTATGAGAGACGCCGTAGTGGGGGGCTCCGAAAAATTTTGACCACCTGGGGTTCATTAACGTGCTCCGAAATCTTAGCTCACGGGCCTACGACATTTCCGCCTCCATAGGAAATGCAGCCGCCACAGCCGCGATTTAATCTCCCGACCTGCAGGTCAGCAGCCGAGTACCTTAGCCATAGACTACCGCAGTGGAGCTAGATATAAAGAATGAACAACGATGAATATAGTGTGCACTTACCTGAACTTTCAGGTAGAATTTAGATATGCGTCATGAAGCTTGCATGGAAAAACCAGTGCCGATCTGGCATTTATTGGCACTATTAGTCTAGAGATGGGTAGCTATTCAGATACATACATAACTAATATATAGAGGGCCATAAGTACTGACGCTGAAAAGTTGATGGCATGGCTTATCTGGAAATATTTGTGCGACGAACTACAAACTATAGCAGCCGATGGGGTTACCCACTTAGTTGTCTGTCAGATTGAGAACTCGATTCAATGTAGATTTGAAGTTAGCACAAGGACAATTTTTCTCATTACTCAGACAGAATCCTTTTTATTATCTTGGAACTCCTGCATCCTCTGTGTTTTTTTCCGATATTTTGCCTGTCGGCCTCTTTGCAGTGGTGGCTAAGGTGCTCGGCTGCTGACTGAAGGTCACGGGTTTGATCGCGCTCGCGGCGGTCACAGTTTGATCGAAGCAAAATGGTAGAGGACCGTATTACGTGTGATGTCAATGCACGTTAGAGAACACCAGATAGTCGAAACTTCTGGATCCTTCCACTACAACGTGGCTCGTATTGATATCTTAATCTTGGGACGTATAACCTTTGATACTACAATTTTTTTATTATGCCGTTCATTATTACCGTTCCTGTGGTATTTATGATGTTTTGTACATGATTACGAATTTGGCTTCCATCACAGAAATCATACTATTCAACCAAGCTGCTAAAGTGTTTAGTAGTGATTCACAGCAAAACAATCAAGAAGGTTACGCATTCAGGCAATAAAACTTATGAATTGTGACCCCAAACCCAGGAGAAACTTTGCCATAGTTGAAAAGATGTTCATTCAAGAATTGTATATAGATAACAATATCGAATGCTGAAGGGTCGCGTCAGTTATTTTATTATGTTATGCCTTCGTATTGAGGTAACACTGGCGGATCATGTAGAAATACTGATGGTTTAGCTTTATATATATATATATATATATATATATATATATATATATATATATATATATATATATATATATATATATATATATATATATATATATATATATATATATATATATATATTGGATAGATTTTGTCACAGGAACAGTGACAAGACTCGACTAACAGGTAGACAGAAACATTATTTCATTGTAGGTGAATATTAAAGCTTTTTCTGGAGTCTATCGAACTTTTAATGGCGACAGCACACACGAGGCCGGATGCATTTTCAAGCCATTTCGTCGAGACACGTCACTGCACATTGTAAACTTCGTGTTCTATTTAGTGATAGTTAAGTGAAAAATTATTCTCATGTGCCGGGAAAGTGCAAGAGACCGGAAAATGAACGAGTCAATACTCGCCGCTGCTCTTGCACGTGTAGCTTTTGTTGCCTATTAATATTCTACAGCACAGGTATAAATTAACCACTCAAATACCAACTTTACTGAGAACTGAGAGTGTTTGCGTGTTTTCTCGGCTTTTAAGCAAAGCAGTGCTTGCTGATAGAAAGCTGACTATGTTGTTCTTTGTGTTATCCATCGCGCTAGTGTGCTCTAACTTGGTCGCAGCTTCAGTACAGTCGCCTACGCTAACATCATGTTCCAGTGAGTATAGTAGTATACTAAGGTGTGCACATGCACTCCTCATTGCTATATTCAGCTTTTAAATTTGTATAACTTGTTGTGACACTAATAAGAGTCAGTATTAGGTAACATGACGTTCTGCGTATATCTAAATTGCAGTATGAGATCAGTATCTTTAAGTATAGGCTAAATTTTACTGAAAGTGAAACTTGCAAACAACCTCTAAGAGCAGGCTAGAGGACATAACTGCAACGACTAGAAGCGTGTTAATAAAATAACATTTATCACTGGGGTTAAAACTCGATAATTCGAGATAAGGTTGCACGAAGCTCGTAAGCTAACAAATATTGCTATTTGTGCCCGAACGGCCGGACAAATTCCTGGTCTCATTTATGCAGGATGGAAGTCTTCAGATAAAATGTGAGGGCTTATTAGGCTGTGGCCAGCATGTATAGAGTTTATGGCCTACGTAGTACCAGCCGACAAAAAGATTGTTCTACACTCGGCGTTATAACTATGAGTGGCGGGGAAGGTTTGTAAGCACAGGTATTGAAATTGAACGAGTTGATTAATGCCACTGCAGCTAAGTGGGTAGATTACCGGACGTGTTAACTAGAGTTTGCAGGTAAGGTCTCAGCCAGCCGGATGTTATTTTTTTGTTCCTTTTTTCTGTATATCTATATACCAATTAAATACAGCCAGAAAAATACAAATAGCCTCCACCCTATCAACTTTAACCTAACTGTTTGTTGATTTTCATTAAAGTTGTAACTAAAGAAAAACGAGACTTTAACCTTTAGCCTTTTCCGCTTTTACGTAGGCGTGTTTCATTATGGCCGTTTAGAGGTTAAAAGATTTTAGAGAATTAAGAGCTTTATCTGTTCATTGGAAACGTGATGTTTTGTCGCAAGTGCAGTCAGTGAACAATACTTAAACTTTAAGTTTGTAATGACTGATGCACCGAGTTGACGAAGTTCGCCGGGCTCAGAAATATTTCCCGAGATGAACATTAATCAGCAAAAAAATACATGTACAAGATCTACAGTTTACTGAGTGGTTGATTCTAAGCGCATTTCGCGTGGGGAATCTGAGACGGTTTTTAACAAAACATAAATCACGTCATAGAAAGCAACGTGCCATATCTGCTTATTGAACCTTATGAGTTGTTGATGGAGAGGAAGACAGAGAGAGAGAGAGAAAAAATCTTCATTAAAAATAATCGGTCAATCACGCAATGCATATCCAGTCGCCCCCAACCTTTGGCTGGAATTTCTTGAGACAAAGCAGCAGCAAGGATGTGACTGTTTGTGTTTTGCCAAACGCTCGGGTATAGGCTGCTGAGCAGGGCCTCTTAGAGTTCAAGAGTGTGTGAACCATCGTTCTTACTCGGACGTGTCTCCATTATGCGAACCCGAAAATTCACAGCATATCTACGTAGTGACTGATGATGAATGGGGTGAAGCTCAGTCCGTTCGTCTGTCTGTCTGTCTGTCTGTCTGTCTGTCTGTCTGTCTGTCTGTTTGTCTGTCTGTCTCCACGCCGCTTAGTTATCACTCACGTACTGCAACGGCGCAGTGCCATCAAGTGAACACCGTGAAAAGTAAGGGGTGGCTATGGAGGAGTTACTGAGCCCCAGCGTAAGGAGCTTCGCCCCGAAAACAAAGTTATTTTCGCAGTGCCTAATATTCACAGGGTAGGATGGTTGGGGCCTACAGTTACTAGTTTTCTTTAGGCAATGTACGTGTAGATGAGCGATACTTGGCAGTCTACAAAGGCGCTGTGAGCAGTGTGGCCCTACACTGCGACGTAGAAATAGTGACTAATTGTTCAGTACATCTGCCTCGGTGGTACAGTTGTTATGGTTCATGGCCTTGAAAGTCACGTGTTCAATCTTAATGGCGGTGGTCGCATTTCGATGTCAGTGCACGTTAAGAAACACAAAACACTCCAAATGTCTGAAGCACTTCACTAAGGGATCTCTCTTAATCAAGCAGTGGTTTCTGAATGTAATACCCAGCATACCATTCCAAATTTACGGAGCAGTTTTACAATACCCTTGTGTATACAGGAAGCTTCTCAAGGAATGCTAGTTACGTAAGTGATTGTTCGGAACTATTATGTTTTTTATTGTACTTCAAGATTCTTGGTCAGACGTACTCTCATCATGGAAAGAAAAAGGTGATCAGTGGCAAGCATTTCAAATAAAATAGCGTTCTTCGTGCAGCCATCACCATGGACAGGCATGGATATGCACACTGCTACCAAAATGGATATGAGCGCTTGTTACTAGAACAAATAGAGTATGCTCATTATATCACTGCTAAGGCTTGTTGCCGTTCGCGCTTTATAAGACCCCAATTGGAGAAGAATACTTCATTGTTTCCAGAGTTTTCTTCTTAATAGTAATGCAATACATATTGTTCAAGGTGTATCAAACAGCTTTTGTATGTATTGTAACGTGATCGTGACGTTGACGAAGGCAGTAGACTGTATGTCCAAGAAGAAATTGTTTAAGAGTCCGAACTTGTGGTCGGTAGATGGAAAGTTACAATACAGTGATACGCGCTGGCACTAATATGCTAATACAATGAACAGACCATCGTTCACCGATCCACTGATCTGCGGTGAGGCGCGGCCGCCTTCACACGTGTCCATGTGGCAGTCAAAATTTGAGTATTACCAATAGTAGCTGTGCTCGAAAATGAACGCCGCTGTTCTAGTTTTCGTGCTCAAGCCTACCAAATGCCAGACACTCTGGCATGGTTTGCGTTAGACATTATGAAGACGCGAAGCTCTATATTGATATTGCTGTTTTTTCCTGCTTGAGTGTCCGCTCAGGTGCTAGGTTACCGTCTGGGAAAACACATACACCTTGTGTCCTTGTCTCCAAGACACCTTTGTGTGAATTGAAGGGGTGAAAAGCATATGAATGACTAACCATGTAGGAAGTAAGAAACAAACTTATCCGCCTGGTTGCTCAGGTTATCTAGTTGCTCAGGTACTCGGTTGCTGACCCGCAGGTCGCGGGATCGAATCACGGCTGCTGCGGCTGCGTTTCCAATGGAGGCGGAAGTGTTGTAGGTCCTTGTGCTCAGATTTGGGCGCACATTAAAGAACCCCAGGTGGTAGAAATTTCCGGAGCCCTCCACTACGGCGTCTCTCATAATGATGGCGTGGTTTTGGGACGTTGAACCCCACAAATCAAAATCATCAAACTTATCCGCCTTGAATATAACTGTATTTTTTTTATCGTAGAGGCGCATGAAACTTCATGTAGGAATGAACAGCTATATGTACCCTGATATGCACCACAATGTTCTCCCCTCCCATTCAGGCGCCCAGAGCGTCAAGCTTAGCGGCGTAAGCATAACGGACGCTCAGATTGGGAAAACTATGAAAGTGAATTTTTCTATGATCATCACCACGCAACTAGCGTCGAGCCCAACCCTGAAGATAACGATTAAAACAAGCAGTGGTTCCACAGTTCCATCCATCAACAACGTTGGTTCATGGTAAATACCCTTTAATTGTTAATTATACATTATTATTATTATTGTTCACCTAGAGAATGCTCAGTTTTGAAATACTGTTAAAGAGATGACATTAGTGGATGCCATTTTCGCGCTGAACGCCAGCATTTTCAATGTGGTTGGACATGAAGTCCACAAGATATTTTACAATACTTAATAAATATACAGGTAAGAAATATTTCATCTTAACTGAGTGCGCGAAAAAAATTAAAGTACAAAAGTAAGACACCTGGGCAGTGTGCTGTGTCCTTGTGTCTTTCTTTTGTGCTTCAAATCATATCGCGCACACAATTAAGATGAACTATGACCTCGCCCAGCAGTTCGTGGTTCTTAAAAATATTATTCTGTCTCTTGTTGCCCCTTAGCTCACAGCATTGATTGAGGAGTGTGTTGTCAGGATATTAAAGATACAGGTTAGTCATTACTACCCCAATGACACACTGAAAAGAGTACTCCCCGTGAGGCGGCGTCAAGCTAGCAATGACTATTGTACTTGCACCAATGCGTTTAGGTAATTTCCTCTATGCTTATGCAGATAATTCACTGATCCATGCTGAAGATATCTACAGCAAGTCTTCTACCAAAGTTAAATCTTACGTACACATTTATTTACGTTCTGCCAAGAGCAATTCCCCACATACAGCGCGACTTTTAAAGACGATAGTCTTTCTTGGGGACCTTCGATGAAAAAATTTTGGTCTGTATGTCTGTACATTTGGCTGTTTGTCCGCCCTAACGATATCTCAAACGGCAGCAAAAAGCCAATCCCATTCGCAGCGCCCACCAATATTACTCAAGGTTTAGCGTTCATAGTTGTGCGACTGTAAAATTAAAAAAAAAAGCAACTATTGCGCATATCTGAGGCGCCATAACAACACCTCGAAGTTTTGTATGATTGCCTTTAAAATGGAAGAGGCACACACAAGTAACTCTAAGGAATGTAGCGTTTATCGCACTGCGCTGACAGTGCAACGCGATGCTCGAAAAGGTGTTTCTAACGCTTTGCTACGACGTCACGGTGGTGGGACCTGCCCGTCGTTTTGCGTTCTTCACCCTGTCACCTCCGAGACTGGTGCGCATCTTTCCCCGCGGGCTGCACGCCTTCGTTTTCGAAGATAACTGCCAGATGGCGGTTTTGTCTGACGTGCCTCGATGCGCTCGTTCACCTCCGCTACACGTTAGAGGTACTCTAACGCAGCACCTCCAGAATACCCTTTACCGATTTTCTCGAGCAGAACATCAAATAAAAGTTTTGTTCACTCTCTCCAGACGCAAGACTATTGTCTTCGACTTCATTTGCGGTTTAACATGCAGATTTGGAACCAATTTGTTAGGGGCAAAGCTTATAGCGGCACCCGTTCATCCCTCGTAGTCTGTAACAAGTATAACATTTTGACCTCCAAGGTGGAGCCGGTGAGAGACTTTTTTTGTGCGTTGTTGAACAATAAAAAATAGTGCTCAATGTACATGTCAATGTCTGCTAATGGGGAATGAGAGACAGGAGCATTCGGCTTTTAGTTAACGCGCAGGCTGCGATCACCATTAGCAGCCATTGGCATGTACATTGAGCACTATCTGACAAGAAAGGGTTGCTACGTTATACTCGCTGGGTGTAACCTCCTTAGCTTTAGAAAGGTTTAGCGAGCGTTGAGCCGCAGGGCCATAATTAGAATGAACTAGTATATACCATGAATGAATTCGAGGTGGTTAAAGGGGGGAAGCAGATACGAAGCGCAAGCCGTAAGAAATTAAAAGCTGAATCTTCCAGTCTCTCATTTCACATTAGCAGCCATTGGCATGTACATTGAGCATTATCTGACAGGAAAAGGTTGCTACGTTGTACTCGCTGGGCGTAACCTCCTTGGTTTTCGAAAGGTTTAGGGAGCGTTCGGCCGCAGTGCCATGAATACAGTGAACTAGTATATACCATTAACTCGAGGTGGTTAAAGGTGGGAAGTAGACCCGAAGCGCAAGCCGTAAGACAGTGTGCGTGTGCCACCTCTCGTTTAGTCCTTGGAATGTCCGCTGGATGGCGGTGCTTCTATATGGGGAATATATGATGAAAAGATGCGAGCTGGTGGTACTCGGAGTGTTGAATAGATGGACGAACGGACACATAGACAGATGCATGGATGGACGCATGAACGGACGCAGGGGCGGCTGCATGGACGAACACAGGGACGGAAGCAGGAACAGACGCACGCACGGACGGGCTGATGGACGCATGGACGGTCACACTGACGGACGCATGGACGGACGGAAGCAAGAACGAATGGACGGACGAATTCTTCGCCCCATTTTCCATCACTCACTCCGTGGATATGCTGCCATATTTTTTGCTCCTGCTTTGTCCGTTCTGACCACATGACATGCGCATACAATTCGATGACATTTGCACACTCGTCTTTTTAACCTACAAATGCTGTTAACTGGTGTAGTCGGGAAATATGCTTCTATAGCTATAATTTCTGCGTTGAAATTTTTTTTTCGTCTACATATACACTGTACGGAATTACAGTATAGTGTCAGTAATTTAGACCACTGCATGCAATGACGGTTTTAGTGTTTACAGGCTCATGTCCTGGAAGGCTTCTGGTTTGCCCACCGACGTAAAATACTTGAACTAGCAGGAAATCATAGTCTTGAGTAGCTCACACACACCAACTTCTCTGTGTCTTTTGACAAATAGCTCCAATAAATACTCTTCTACCCTACACATAAGCTTATAACAGGTATACTAGAAACTTATGCGCCTTTAGTATATTCAAAAACGCAAAAAGAGAGTTTCTTTACAACGAAGTAACGTAAAAAATACGGTTCATGCTTCAGTTGTTAGAGAAGGATAAATGAAGTGACCGGGCGTTTCTTGTTGTAGACCACTTGCTGTCTCGGCAGTACGCACTTTCATAAGACGCCCCATGCCGTGGCGCAGCCTGATAAGGGTGAGAGGGTGCTGATAGGGCTACCGCCTCCTCCCTTCCCCTTCCTTGATTGTTTTCCGTACTTTCGCGCAACGCCGACCAATGCAGCCACTTGCACTGAAAATTAAACGGACTTCTCCAGAGTTCTTTTGCCCAGCCAAAAAGACACTTCGGTGCGAACATTGTTAATTTGGGCTAGCTGCCTTCACCACGTATCGCGGCACAGTGGATGACCATCCAAAATATCCTGCAAAGAGAGGTGTAGAGCCACGAATCGTCATTTCACGAACCAGCAGTGCGCAGAATAGCGGTCTTCACTCTGCTACGCTAAGCCGTGCTACCATGAATGCTTAATCATTGTTGACAAGCCAGACGCTCGGGTTTACGTTATAGAGAGCATATTGTGAATACACCGCTGTGACAAAGACATATTGAACATCAAAATATCATTTTCTATCTTCCAGCAAACTGCGCAGCAGACGGGACACAAAGATGAACGAAACTAGAAAGACGAGGGCACAGTTGCGTTCCTTCCTTGTGTCCCGCCTGCAGCGCACACCACGCCTGTATGACGTTAGCGGGGGATTCACGTGCTTTCGAGGCACGGCGCCGTACAGAAACTACCATCGTGGTTAAACTCGACAAAGAAGGAGTTCAGTTGGTTATCTTGTATGTGGTGGCTACCGACGCTGTTCTGACAAGCATGGGACACCGCTTTTAAGGCTCATTTGAATATCACAACGCTTTGTTTCTTAGAACTTTGGCCGCTTGCATCCGCGACGAGTGCCGTGCAATGGTGAGGTACGGCTCTGTGCCTCTATATGATCACTCACCCGTGAGAAAAGTGTTAGCTTTCAAAACTATCCTAACGACCCCAAGCTGAGGAAGCAGTGGATAGTCAAACTCGAAAAGGGAAAGCACCCGACGCCTTCATCGACTGTGTGAAGCAAGCACTTCGCTGACTGTGAGTTCTGCTATATCCGCCGTACGCGCCATTCTTCTGTAAAGCTTGTGACCATGTTTGAGTGCTTCGCCAGTGTTTCAGTCATTTATTGCAAGGAGGCTACAAGCATAGGCGAATTATACCAGGTGCAGTGCCGTCACGGAACCTACCGCTAGGCCTCTGGACAGAGAGCTGAAGACGTGGCCCCCAAAAGGCGCAGGATATCTGAAACTATGTCTCTATACGTAGTTCACTGATAAAGACAGGCGTGTTCATAGCACACTGCTTGAAATATACACTTATAATGGAAACCTGCTGCTGCTGATTGTGATATGTGGGGTTTAACGTCCCAAAACCACCATATGATTTTGAGAGACGCCGTAGTGGAGGGCTCCGGAAATTTCGACCACCTGGGGTTCTTTAACGTGCGCCCAATTCTAAGCACACGGGCCTACAACATTTCCGCCTCCATCGGAAATGCAGCCGCCGCAGCCGGGATTCGATCCCGCGACCTGCGGGTCAGCAGCCGAGTACCTCAGCCACTAGACCACCGCGGCGGGGCAATGGAAACCTGCTGTTGCTGTGGAGTGCACATGCTCAAAGGGCGTTTCGCAAGCTGTATCTACGTACTTGTAGATTCTGAAGAAAGGTACGCTTATTTAAACGTTGAAAGAAACATTCGAACAGTTTGTATACCGTGATGAGAATTGCAGACGACGAGGAAGAACACTCGTCGGCCATCTGCGAAATTTCTTGGCCTTGTCGATTGGGCCGCAACTAAAACAAGCTCATAACTGCACTCAAAAGCATTCGTTGGTATTGTGTATACAGGAAGCTTCTCAAGGAATGCTAGTTACGTAAGTGATTGTTCGGAACTATTATGTTTTTTATTGTACTTCAAGATTCTTGGTCAGACGTACTCTCATCATGGAAAGAAAAAGGTGATCAGTGGCAAGCATTTCAAATAAAATAGCGTTCTTCGTGCAGCCATCACCATGGACAGGCATGGATATGCACACTGCTACCAAAATGGATATGAGCGCTTGTTACTAGAACAAATAGAGTATGCTCATTATATCACTGCTAAGGCTTGTTGCCGTTCGCGCTTTATAAGACCCCAATTGGAGAAGAATACTTCATTGTTTCCAGAGTTTTCTTCTTAATAGTAATGCAATACATATTGTTCAAGGTGTATCAAACAGCTTTTGTATGTATTGTAACGTGATCGTGACGTTGACGAAGGCAGTAGACTGTATGTCCAAGAAGAAATTGTTTAAGAGTCCGAACTTGTGGTCGGTAGATGGAAAGTTACAATACAGTGATACGCGCTGGCACTAATATGCTAATACAATGAACAGACCATCGTTCACCGATCCACTGATCTGCGGTGAGGCGCGGCCGCCTTCACACGTGTCCATGTGGCAGTCAAAATTTGAGTATTACCAATAGTAGCTGTGCTCGAAAATGAACGCCGCTGTTCTAGTTTTCGTGCTCAAGCCTACCAAATGCCAGACACTCTGGCATGGTTTGCGTTAGACATTATGAAGACGCGAAGCTCTATATTGATATTGCTGTTTTTTCCTGCTTGAGTGTCCGCTCAGGTGCTAGGTTACCGTCTGGGAAAACACATACACCTTGTGTCCTTGTCTCCAAGACACCTTTGTGTGAATTGAAGGGGTGAAAAGCATATGAATGACTAACCATGTAGGAAGTAAGAAACAAACTTATCCGCCTGGTTGCTCAGGTTATCTAGTTGCTCAGGTACTCGGTTGCTGACCCGCAGGTCGCGGGATCGAATCACGGCTGCTGCGGCTGCGTTTCCAATGGAGGCGGAAGTGTTGTAGGTCCTTGTGCTCAGATTTGGGCGCACATTAAAGAACCCCAGGTGGTAGAAATTTCCGGAGCCCTCCACTACGGCGTCTCTCATAATGATGGCGTGGTTTTGGGACGTTGAACCCCACAAATCAAAATCGTCAAACTTATCCGCCTTGAATATAACTGTATTTTTTTTATCGTAGAGGCGCATGAAACTTCATGTAGGAATGAACAGCTATATGTACCCTGATATGCACCACAATGTTCTCCCCTCCCATTCAGGCGCCCAGAGCGTCAAGCTTAGCGGCGTAAGCATAACGGACGCTCAGATTGGGAAAACTATGAAAGTGAATTTTTCTATGATCATCACCACGCAACTAGCATCGAGCCCAACCCTGAAGATAACGATTAAAACAAGCAGTGGTTCCACAGTTCCATGCATCAACAATGTTGGTTCATGGCAAGTACCCTTTGATTGTTAATTATACAATATTATTATTATTGTTCACCTAGAGAACGCTCCGTTTTGAAATACTGTTAAAGAGGTGACATTAGCGGATGCCATTTTCGCGCTGAATGCCGGCATTTTCAATGTGGTTGGATATGAATTCCACAAGATATGCTACAATACTTACTAAATATACAGGTAAAAAATATTTCATCTTAACTGATTGCGCGAAAAAAAATTTAAGTACAAAAGTGAGACACCTGGGCAGTGTGCTGTCTCCTTGTGTTTTCCTTTTGTGCTTTAAATCTTTTCGCGCACACAATTAAGATGAACTATGACCTCGCCCAGCAGTTCGTGGTTCTTAAAAATATTATTCTCTCTTGTTGCCCCTTAGCTCACAGCATTGAGGAGTGTGTAGTTAGGATCTTAAAGATACAGGTTAGTTAATACTACCCCAATGACACACTGAAAGGAGTACTCCCCGTGAGGTGGCGTCAAACTAGCAATGACTATTGCGGTTGCACCGATGCGTTTAGGTTATTTCCTCTATGCTTATGCAGATAATTAATTGATCCATGCTGAAGATATTTACAGCAAGTCTTCTACCAAAGTTACATCTTCCGTAGACATTTATTTACGTTGTGCCAAGAGCCATTCCTCACATATAGCGCGACTTTTAAAGACGATAGTCTTTCTTGGGGACCTTCGATGAAAAAATTTTGATCTGTCTGTCTGTACACTTGGCTGTATGTCCGCCCTAACGATATCTCAAACGGCAGCAAAAAGCCAATCCCATTCGCACCGCCCACCAATATTACTCAAAGTTTAGCGTGCATAGTTGTGCGATCGTAAAATAAAAAAAGCAATTATTGCGCATATCTGAGGCGCCATAACAACACCTCGAGGTTTTGTATGACTGCCTTCATAATGGAAGAGGCACACCAAGAAACACTAAGGAAGTTAGCGTTTATCGCGCTGCGCTGACAGTGCAACGCGATGCTCAAAAAGGTGTTTCTAACGCTTTGCTACGACGTCACGGTGGTGGCACCTGCCCGTCGTTTTGCGTTCTACATCTTATCACCTCCGAGACTGGTGCGCATCTTTCTGCGCGGTCTGCACGCCTTCTTTTTCGAAGATAACTGCCACATGGCGGTTTTGTCTGACGTGCCTCGATGCGCTCGTTCACCTCCGCTACACGCTAGAGGCGCTCTAACGCAGCACCTCCAGAATATCCTTTACCGATTTTCTTGAGCAGAACATCAAATAAATGTTTTGTTCACTCTCTCCAGACGCAAGACTATCGTCTTTCGACTACATTTGCGGCTTAACATGCAGATTTGGAACCAATGTTTTTGCTCTTGCTTTGTCCGTTCTGACCACATGACATGCGCATACAATTCGATGACATTTGCAAACTCGTCTTTTTAACCTACAAATGCTGTTAAGTGGTGTAGTCTGGAAATATGCTTCTATAGCAATTATTTCTGGGTTAAAAACTTTTTCCGTCTACATATACACTGTACAGAATCACAGTATAGTGTCAGTAATTTAGACCACTGCATGCAATCACGGTTTTACTTTTTACAGGCTCATGTCCTGGAAGGCTTCCGGTTTGCCCACCGACGTAGAATACTTGCGCTAGCAGGAAATCATAGTCTTGAGGAGTAGCCCACATACACCAACTTCTCTGTGTCTTTTTCCAAATAGCTCCAATATGTACTCTTCTACTCTACGCATAAGCTTATAACAGGTACACTGGAAAATTATGCGCTATTAGTATATTCAAAAACGCAAAAAGAGTTTCTTTACAACAAAATAACGTAAAAAATACGGTTCAAGCTTCAGTTGTTAGAGAAGGATAAATGAAAGACCGGGCGTTTCTTGTTGTAGACCACTTTCTGTCTCGTTAATACGCACTTTCATAAGGCGCCCCATGCCGTGGCGCAGCTGCTAGATAAAGGTGAGAGGGTGCTGATAGGGCTACCGCCCTCCCCTTCCCCTTTCTTGATTGTTTTCCATACTTTCGCGCAACGCCGACCAATGCAGCCACTTGCACTGAAAATTAAACGGACTTCTCCAGAGTTCTTTTGCCAAGCCAAAAAGACACTTCGGTATGAACATTGTTAATTTGGGCTAGCTGCCTTCACCACACATCGCGGCACAGTGCATGACCGTCCAAAATATCCTGCAAAGAGAGGCGTAGAGCCACTAATTGCCATTTCACGAACCAGCAGTGCGCAGAATAACAGCCTTCACTCTGCTACGCTAAGCCGTGCTACCATAAATGCTTAATCATTGTTGACAAGCCTGACGCTCGGGTTTACGTTATAGAGAGCATATTGTGAGTACACCGTTGTGACAAAGACATATTGAACATGGAAATATCATTTTCTATCTTCCAGCAAACTGCGCAGTAGACGGGACACAAGCATGAACGAAACTATAAAGACGAGTGTGCAGTTGCGTTCCTTCCTTGTGTCCCGCCTGCAGCGCACACCGCGCCTGTATGACGTTAGCGGGGGATTCACGTGCTTTCGAGGCACGGCGCCGTACAGAAACTACCATCGTGGTAAACCTCGACAGAGAAGCAGTTCAGTTGGTTATCTTGTATGTAGTGGCTACCGACGCTGTTCTCACAAGCATGGGACACCGCTTTTAAGGCTCATTTGAATATCACAACGCTTTGTTTCTTAGAACTTTGGCCGCTTGCATCCGCGGCGAGTGCCGTGCAATGGTGACGTACTGCTCTGTGCCTCTATATGATCACTCACCCGTGAAAAGGGTGTTAGCTTTCAAAACTATCCTAACGACCCCAAAACTGGGGAAGCAGTAGATAGTCAAACTCGAAAAGGGAAAGCACCCGACGCCTTCATCGACTGTGTGAAGCAAGCACTTCGCTGACAGTGAGTTCTGCTATATCCGTCGTACGCGCCATTCTTCTGTAAAGCTTGTTACCATGTTTGAGCCACTCGCCAGTGTTTCAGTCATTTATTGCTAGGAGGCTACAAGCGTAGGCGAATTATAGCAGGTGCAGTGCCGTCACGAAACCTATCGCTAGGCCCCTGGACAGAGAGCCGAAGACGTGGCCCCCAAAGGGCGCAGGATATCTGAAACTATGTTCACTGATGAAGACAGGCGTGTTCATAGCACACTGCTTGACATAAACTCATAATGGAAACCTGCTGTTGCTGTGGAGTGCACATGCTCAAAGGGCGTTTCGCAAGCTGTATCTACGTACTTGTAGATGCTAAAAAAAGGTACGCTTATTGAAACGTTGAAAGAAACATTCGAACAGTTTGTATACCATGATGAGAATTGCAGATGACGAGCAAGAACACTCGTCGGTCATCTGCGAAATTTCTTGGCCTTGTCGATTGGGCCACAACTAAAACAAGCTCATAACTGCACTCAAAAGCATTGGTTGGTATTTACCCTCACGAGGCTGTTCGTTTGACTAAGTTTCCACCAGAACCAGCCAATCCGCGCATAGGAGTAGCGGCTGCTGTAGCACTGTTGAAAGCGGGGACCCCGCGCTGACATCACGCGTGAGACGGTGCCACTCCAAGATATCGAGCATAAAATTGGTTCCAAATCTGCATATACACCGCAAGTGTTTTCTAAAGATGATAGTCTTGCGTCTGGAGAGAGTGAACAAAACGTTTATTTGATGTTCTGCACAAGAAAATTGGTGAAGAGTATTCTGGAGATGCTGCGTCAGAGTGCCGCGAGCTTCTAGCGGAGGTGAACGAGCGCATCGAGGCACGTTAGAGTTACCGTATATGCTACCTTTAGGAAGCAGAGTTGCGCCACTGTTTTCCGGGCGCCGTTTACTCCGCCTACAAAAATTCAGCGCCCCTATTCACCGAGCGCCATCACGTGGTCATAAGTGGTTAAAATGCACTGCGGAGAAGCCAACGCTAGGATGATTCCGGGCAGATCAAGCGTGGTTGACATCGGCTGTCGTTTCACATCAGCTGTCGTGAGCCGCGATTGTAATAGGAGCGCAATAGAGAGCCATGCGTATTATGGGCGTCGCATGGGCACTCTCGATCGCTGTTCAGCTCGATTCAGTTGAAGGCGATACAACTACCCCTGGCTCCCTCACGCAGTTTCCGAATGAGTCCGACATGATGACAAAATTTCTTCCCTAACTGGTTTGACTGCATTCAAAAGTGCAAAACTAATTTCATTGTTGCGAATGGGAAAAACAGCGGAAAAGGCGAAGCTAGTGTAACCAACCACAAATATGTATCTCACTGGTTCAACGAGCTACGCACTTTGCTTTATTATTACATACCAAGAATTTAAGCATCAAATCAAGGCTTCTAGGTGTGACCAGAGCAACCGAGTTTCTCTCATACTTTAGAAAAATTAAAGAAAGCGAAAAAATAAATAAAGCAACGCTTGTACCAGAATCCCTGAATATTGAGGCACTATGTATCACTCTGAAGCGCGAGCGTTGCTTCTACGTGGGTGGTGAGTGGCTTTCCCGCAAGACATTTTAACCCAAGATGGCGTATCTTGGCGCAACTCTGCTACCTAAAGGTAGCATATATAGTAACTCTAAGGCATGCTAGACACAAGCGCCATCTGGCAGTTATCTTCGAAAAAGAAGGCGTGCATCCCGTGGAGAAAGATGTGCGCCAGTCTCGGAGGTGATAAGGTGTAGAACGCAAAGTGACGGCCAGGTGCCACCACCGTGACGTCGTAGCAAAGCGTTGGAAACACCTTCTTGAGCATCGCGTTGCACTGTAAACGCAGCGCGATAAACGCTACATTCCTTAGAGTTACTTGTGTGTGCCTCTTCTAGTATAAATGCAGACATACAAAGCTTCGAATGTTGTTATGGCGCCTCAGTTATGCGCAACAATTGTTTTTTAATTGATAATCGAACAACTATGAACGCTAAACCTTGAGCAATATTGGTGGGTGCTGCGAATGGGGTTGGCCGTTCGGTGCCGTTTGAGGTATCATTAGGGTGGACAAACAAACAACTGTACAGACAGACAGACCAAAATTTTTTTCGTCGAAGGTCCCCAAGAAAGACTACCGTCTTTAATGAAGCGGAGGTTGCGCTCGATGTCTCTGTTGGGGAGCGTAACTTAGCTATTGGGCACGTCCGGCTTATCCAGGGGGTGTGGTATCTGCTCACAATGCTGGCTTTGTTTTTTTTTGTCTTAATATGTCTCTCTTTCACTATTCTTACTTTCTGTGTTTCAGCGTTTATTTCTATTTATTTATTCCTTCCTAAACCTTTCATTGCTACGCTATACTCTCTCTGATTCTTCTTTCCCTCCTCCTCACACTCGCTTCCCTTTCTCGCTCTCGTATTGCACAGTACTGTGCAAACTATGCAGTGATCTATTACCCTGCCTGAATAGCCGAGTGGTAAAGATGGCTCATGCTCATTTCAAAGGCTACACTATGACGATTATTAGATTTTTATTGCTATTGATGGTGCATAAACTGGGCACCTCAGTATCTCTTTTGCGCTTGGAAACCTGCTTGCAGGCTTGGCGCGCTGTATTAGCGAGCATGTAAGTTGTTGGCAACTATGCCTAAGAAACATTGGCACAGTGTTTATGACTTTATATGAGCACACCCACCCTTTCATTAAAAAAATGACTTTATTCAGCACGTACAAGCTATGTGGAGGTACAACTAGCCTTGAACAAGAGTTTGGTATGCCGTGGAATAACCAGTGTCCCATAAACCCAATCACTGTTCAGCAGTCGATAACAGCAAATCTTGACCCGTCGATACAGATACTTATCGGGGTAAGTACATTGCGGTTTGTTCCTCTGCTACGTCAAAGTTATCAATGAACGCTTAATTGTTATTTTGACATTATTATTCTTACTCAATGAATGAAACAAATGGCAGATCCCATGTACTGTAGCAATCGATAATATGCGAAGCACGAATGAGAAATGTTGATATGCCACTTTAAAATAAGCAAGACGTTACGAGGTGGAGGTAAATGATTCCGCACATGAGTTCCGTGTCATAATTACCATGTTTGGATGTGTTGTTTACCTTCGCCATCTATTCACGTCACGTGATACCAAATTTAGTATATGTGGAGCTGGTGAAACGGCCACGAGCGTGTTATGAGAGTGGTATGTTGTCATCTTCTTACATGAAATTCGTGTCAGCATTATAATGTTTGCATCAGTCATATATTTTGTCATTCATTGACGTCACGTACCACCAAATTTGGTATATGTGGAGGTAGCAAAACAGCCGTTAGCGCATAATAAAGGGCCCAATATACTCCATTTAACGTTGACACGTGCGCACGCTGGGCACAGGGACGCTACGTTTGTAAACGCAAGCACTCTGTAGTCTGATGCCAGGTGCGACCAGCGTCCGTCGGCGCGGCCCCACAATAACCAAGCGAAATGCGACATGCGGCATTTCGCACCAATGCATTACCCAGACAACACTACGTCTCCCTCTTTTCGTGACGGAGGGACGCCAGACGCGCTCAAAGGCGCATTCGTCAAAGCAACGCAGTGCGGCGCGCGCCTGCGAGTATAAGGCAGGACCGGCGCCTGGCGAGGCAACGACGGCGTGATGCGACGAAATCAGAGCCGGCGAGCACGCGTACCACGTCACGTCGAAATGCATTGGTGCTTTGACTGTGGCATGTAGTAATGTTCTCATATGACAAGCCTCTCATGATTATCATGTTTGCACCAGTAACACACCTCCGTCATCCATTGGCGTCACGTAATACCAAATTTGGCATATGTAAACCTAGCGAAACGGCCGCGAGCGCATCATCAGTGTTTTATGTGGTCATGTTGTTACATGACATGCATGTCGTGATTATCATGTTTGGATACGTCATTTACTTATGTCGTCCGTTCGCGTCGCCTAATACCGAGTTTGGTACATCTGAAGCTAACGAAACAGCAGCGAGCGCACCATGAGCGTAGCATGTAGTCATGTTGTTACATGACACGCATCCTATGATTATCATGTTTGCAGTAGTCACATACCTTCGTCATCCACTCACGTATTGTATTATCAACTTTGGTATATGTGACGCTTGCGAAACCGCCATGAGTGCATAATGTAGTGATATTGTTACATGACAAGCATATGATGATTTTCATGTTTGGTTCGGTCGCTTGTGTTTGCCATGCAATAATGCCAACCATACCAGTTTTGCAACATGCCATGGGAACGAAATCACCGGAAGAGCTGCAGGACCTTGAAATGTAAATCATGACATTCTTTACATATATGTCATAATTTGGATGTTTTAAGTAGTCAAATATGTTCTTCATACAATCATGTTATGCCATACCAAGTTTGGTATCGGTACCATTATTGAAACGGCCAGAAGAGATAAAAGTCGTAGGCGGATAGATAGACAGATAGATAGATAGATAGATAGATAGATAGATAGATAGATAGATAGATAGATAGATAGATAGATAGATAGATAGATAGATAGATAGATAGATAGATAGATACGCTCAAAATAGCTGAAGTTCTCTAAGAAATGCTTTGCCTTTCAGAAGCGTTGCCTTCAACGAGGGTTGATTGATTGATATGTGGGGTTTAACGTCCCGAAACCACTATATGATTATGAGAGACGCCGTAGTGGAGGACTCCGGAAATTTCGACCACCTGGGGTTCTTTAACGTGCACCCAAATCTGAGCACACGGGCCTACAACATTTCCGCCTCCATAGGAAATGCAGCCGCCGCAGCCGGGATTCGAACCCGCGACCTGCGGGTCAGCAGCCGAGTACCTTAGTGTCATGATATGCGCGGTAGGTTCATCTGGTGCGCGATGTTTGTGAGTTTGTGCTGTGCCGTACGCCGACGAAGATGACGATGAGACAAGGAAAAGGCGGAATCGTGTCGTCAAAGTCAAGCCAAGCCATGGGGAGAGAGAAGAGGAAGACGACGATGGGGCGTTCGAGAAGAAGGATCGGAACGAAACAGTGGCAGGCTGAAGCGCTCGTCGGGTCGTGGTCCCGAAGCCTACCTGTGCCTGTGGTCCGCACGAGCCTGGCTCCCTTCTACCGTGTGATCCAGCAGCCGGCGCCGGTCCGTTGTACTCGGATCCGGGCGTTTTCCAGACCTGGGCCTACTACTGGCTGTCCGGGACGTGCTTGCCACACATCGACTCTGCCTCACGCTCCGCTCCGACCATGCCTGAGGCATCGCTGATGTCGGCGTAAGACGCAACGCAACGCATCGACTCATCTGCCTTCGACGTCACACGGTGAAGTGTTTCAAACCTTGTGTAATGCAGTGGGGGACTACGCTAAGCGTCAGACCTTGTCTTTCGAGAACGTGTGTCGTGCTCGTACTTAAGGCAGTTCTTCGCTGTTGCCATGTAACACGCCAAGCTTCTTTATCGTTTTTTTTTCGTGGCATTAAAGCCTTATAACTCAAGTTGCAAATGTCTTCGTCAGTCTCGACAACGATTATTTAAGTTGCAGTGATTGCCCGAACCTTATCCCTCACAATTGGCGTCCGCGCGACAGGACGAAGCCGTTTGCACTGGGTTGAAATCTATAGGGAAGATGAGTGAGCAAGAGCTTATAACGCTAGCGGAACACATGGGGCTTCAAGGAGCCGAGCTAAAGACGTGGGTAGACGCGCGGTTAGAGCGGGCTCATGAGGAATCTGTGCAAGCGCGTGAAGAGCGTTCCGCGGAAAGGCAGGCGGCGAAGGAACGTATGGAGATAGAAGAGAGAACTCTTCAACTGCGAATTCGACTAGCTGAGGTTGAAGGTAGCCGAGAGCCAACAGCGCGGGACCGCGAACCTGAGAGGAGTCAAAGCCGCCCGTGCTTGATCAATCCTCACAACCTGATCCCAGTGTTTGACGAGGGACGTGACGATCTCGATGCGTATCTCAAGAGGTTCGAACGCGTAGCAGTTGGTCAAGAGTGGCCTGAGGAGAAGTGGGCGACAGCGCTTAGTTTATGCCTCAGTGGGGAAGCATTGAAAGTCTTCGGTCGTCTGTCGCCAGAAGACTCAATGGATTACCAGCGTACGAAAGTGGCCTTGCTCCAGAGGTTTCGTTTCACAGCCGAAGGCTATCGCGAAAAGTTTCGGCAAAGCAAGCCTGAAGACGGCGAAACTGGTAAACAGTACGCCACGAGATTACAGAGTTACTTCAATAGATGGCTGGAAATGTCGGAAACGAACGAGGACTTTGCATCCGTGCGCAACCTCATTGTAGCTGAGCAGTTTCTGAATAACTGCCACGATCGCCTGGCACTTTTTCTAAGGGAGAAGAAATGCAGGACGGTAAAAGAAATGGCAGAAGCAGCTGATACCTTCTTGGAAGCCCAGCGGCAAACAAACTTGTTGGTATTTCGTACCAAGTCTGCAAACAACATTCCCAAGGAGCAAGAAGGATTTACTTATACCCAGCCTCCTCTTAGATGTTTCGTCTGTGATCGACCCGGCCACAGAGCATCTGATTGCCGCACGAAACCCCAACGAGTCTTCTGTGGGCACTGTCGGAAGCCCGGCCACGATGCAAGAGCATGCCCAAGCAACGGCGGGTCAAAGAAAATGACATCTTGCATCGTGTCTACTGACCAGAAGTCCGAGACGCCACGATGTGCCGATGATTCATCACAAGATGAATATGTTGCTAGTGCACTCCGAACGCGCACCGCAACAGCTACACGAAACTTGCCGGTGTTACAGGGAGAAGTGTTTGGACATACTGTATCAGTCTTGAGGGATACTGGAAGCAACACCTTGGTCGTGCGACGTTCCCTCGTTCCCGATGATGCGCTGACGGGTACTACCGCCACTATTTTATTGGCCGATGGTAGTTGCATCGAGGTACCGGAAGCAGAAGTACGGATTCTATAGCCCTATTTCACCAGAAATGCGATAGTCAAATGCATGACGTCGCCACTTTACGATGTCATCGTAGGAAATGTTCCCGGCGCCCGTGACGCTAATGACCCCGACTCAACGTGGAAGGAGTCAGCGAGCCTGAAGTCGGAAACTAATCAGGCATTGAATTCTGAAGAGAAATCCAAGGATGGATGCGGGACGAAGAGCACAGTCATGGTTGGTGTTTCAAGCAAAGGACATCGCCGGAAGCTCACGACTGCTAAATTTGGAAACTTAGAGGTGACACAGGAGTCATTTCGCCAAAAACAAGAGGAAGACCGGTCGCTGGATGTTTGTAGGACGAAAGTCGACACCCTCATCCGCGGTAAAGGAGCCACATACCACTCATTTATGTTCGAGAAAGGAATCTTGTACCGCGTTTACCACTTGACTCCGGGTAAATCAGTTCAACAAGCGGTGGTTCCAAAGGCGTTGCGTGTCCATGTGTTGCACTTGGCACATGAATCACCGATATCTGGTCACCAGGGTATCAAGAAGACGAAGGACCGAGTTTTGGAGTCGTTTTATTGGCCAGGTGTACAGGAGGAGGTACGAAGATTCGTAAAATCATGTGACGCATGCCAAAGGACCTATCCCAAAGGCAAAGTAGGCAAGGCGCCTCTTGGACGAATGCCTTTGATTGACACGCCATTCGAACGTGTGGCCGTTGATATCATTGGACCTCTGACGCCGATTTCAAAGAAGGGTAATCGGTACATTCTTACCCTTGTGGATTTCGCCACTCGGTACCCGGACGCGGTGGCTTTGCCCGCAATTGATTCGGCAACAGTAGCAGATGGACTACTGGAGATGTTCTCTCGAATAGGATTCCCACGGGAGATCCTCTGTGATCAAGCATCTTGCTTCACGTCAGGCCTGATGGAAGAGGTGAATGCTCTGCTTGCTATTCGACATTTGAGCTCGACGCCTTACCACCCGATATGCAATGGCTTGGTCGAAAGGTTCAACGGCACTTTGAAACAGATGTTGCGCAGGTTGTGCCAAGAGAAGCCGAAGTCATGGGACCGATTTCTTGCGCCTCTGTTATTCGCCTATCGAGAAGTACCTCAGGCCAGTATGGGCTTCTCGCCGTTTGAACTGATCTACGGCCGGCACGTCCGAGGACCCCTGGATATATTGAAGGAACTCTGGACAAGGGAAGACCTAGAGGAAGATATCAAGACTACTTACGGTTACGTGCTTGATCTGAGAGAACGTCTTGAACGCACCTTGAAGCTGGCTCAAGAGAATCTCTCCCGAGCTCAACACTCGCAAAAGAAGTATTATGACCGAACCTCCAAAACCCGACAGCTCAAAGTTGGTGACCGGGCTCTTATATTGCTCCCAACCAGGGAAAACAAGCTTCTTATGCACTGGAAGGGGCCATTTCCGGTTACAGGAAAAAAGAATGACCACGACTAGTGGTTGGACCTTGGGCACACCACGAAAATGTTTCACATAAACATGCTCAAGCGCTACGAAGAACGTCAACCAGAAGTCACTAGTCAAGCTTCATCGTTCGTTGTAGTCGAAGAAGGAGAGTCGGATTCACCCCTCCCTACATTTAAAGTAAATGAAGGGAAAGGTATTGAGTCGGTCACACTCGGAAGTAATTTAGACGAAGCACAACGCGATGATATGTGCAATCTCTTGGAGGAATTCCGAGACATATTTTCCGAAGTTCCTGGGAAGACGAACCTCCTAGAGTGCCGGCTAGAGCTTACTACAACAAAACCAATCAGCACGTCACAGTATCCGTTGCCGTTTGCAATGAAGGAAATAGTAGAGAAGGAGGTTCAAGATATGCTGAAGTTGGGAGTTATTGAACGATCCCATTCGCCGTATAACTCACCCTTGGTCCTGGTTAAGAAACCGGACAACAGCTTTCGCGCGTGCATTGACTTCCGTCACATTAATGAGGTTCTGGTGTCCGATTCTGAACCCATACCCAGAACTGACATTATGTTTGCTGAAGTCGGCACGAAGTCGGTTTTCTCAAAGTTAGATCTTACAAAGGGCTATTGGCAAGTACCCTTAGAGGAAAGTTCTCGTCCGAAAACAGCTTTTTCAACGCAATCTGGACACTACCATTTTCTCTATATGCCTTTTGGGATTAAGACAGCCTCGGCCATATTCACACGATTGATGAGGACATTACTGCACGGCATTCCAAACACAGTGCATTACATAGACGATGTTCTAATTGCCACAGCTACGTGGGAGGAGCATCTAGTGACATTGAAACAGTTGTTTCAGAGGATCCGAGAAGCAGGCCTACGGATCAAACCTCAAAAATGTGAGATCGGAATGACTTCTGTCATCTTCCTTGGGCATCACCTCGGCGATGGTACAATCCGCCCAGTAGAAAGCACGATAGCGAAGATCGCTAAAGCCCCAAGACCCGAAACGAAGAAGCAACTTCGCTCTTTTCTCGGCTTGGCGGGATATTACCGAGACCTCATACCTCACTATGCCCAGAAAGCGAAACCACTGACTGAAATGACAAGAAAGATGGAAAAGAACAAGTTAGCGTGGAATACCGAAAGAGAAGAGGCATTTGAAACCCTCAAACAAGCTCTAGCATCTACGCCAGTAGTCAAGGCTGTTGACATAAAGAAACCCTTCGTATTACGTACAGATGCATCTGATAGGTGTATAGGCGCTGTGCTTATGCAGGAACACGAGGGTCTTCTCCACCCGGTGTCATATGCCAGCCGCCAACTTATGCCCCGGGAAGAGAGATACTCTGCAATTGAAAGAGAGTGTTTAGCGTTAGTTTGGGCGATCGCGAAATTTCATATCTTCCTTTATGGAACCTCCTTCGTCGTTCAGACTGACCATCAACCGCTACGATACCTCTCTCAAGCCAAGCATTTGAACAGCCGGATCTTGTGCTGGAGTCTCGCATTGCAAGAGTACACCTTTCGCGTTGAGCATATCAAAGGATCAGAGAACGTAGCTGCTGATTATATGAGCAGGCTACAGGTGTAGGTGCTAGCTATACCACATTAATGTAATAATGTACCATATGCCTAGGGACTCTCACATACAGACTATTCTCTTGGCGCAACAGTTCTGTACATTTGTTTGTCGTAAGTCTTGTCTCCCGCGCACTTTGGACAGTTTTTTTTTAAAAAAAGAAAAAAAACTTTTGAAAGGGGGGACTTTTGTCATGATATGCGCGGTAGGTTCATCTGGTGCGCGATGTTTGTGAGTTTGTGCTGTGCCGTACGCCGACGAAGATGACGATGAGACAAGGAAAAGGCGGAATCGTGTCGTCAAAGTCAAGCCAAGCCATGGGGAGAGAGAAGAGGAAGACGACGACGGGGCGTTCGAGAAGAAGGATCGGAACGAAACAGTGGCAGGCTGAAGCGCTCGTCGGGTCGTGGTCCCGAAGCCTACCTGTGCCTGTGGTCCGCACGAGCCTGGCTCCCTTCTACCGTGTGATCCAGCAGCCGGCGCCGGTCCGTTGTACTCGGATCCGGGCGTTTTCCAGACCTGGGCCTACTACTGGCTGTCCGGGACGTGCTTGCCACACATCGACTCTGCCTCACGCTCCGCTCCGACCATGCCTGAGGCATCGCTGATGTCGGCGTAAGACGCAACGCAACGCATCGACTCATCTGCCTTCGACGTCACACGGTGAAGTGTTTCAAACCTTGTGTAGTGCAGTGGGGGACTACGCTAAGCGTCAGACCTTGTCTTTCGAGAACGTGTGTCGTGCTCGTACTTAAGGCAGTTCTTCGCTGTTGCCATGTAACACGCCAAGCTTCTTTATCGTTTTTCTTTTTTTTGTGGCATTAAAGCCTTATAACTCAAGTTGCAAATGTCTTCGTCAGTCTCGACAACGATTATTTAAGTTGCAGTGATTGCCCGAACCTTATCCCTCACACTTAGCCACTAGACCACCACGGCGTGGCTTCAACGAGGGTATGGGACGCTGATGTGTGATCCAGTGCACACCCTACGTGGTGGCTCATGAAAGGTTGTGCAGCCGGGCAGTCGGTATTTACTAGCAGAAGCTGAGTGCATCGACCTTTCGAAGCGAGGGATGGTTTGGGAATGCCTAATTGTTATTTAGTGTTTATTATTCTTAATTACTGAATGAAGAAAAAGCGTTGCCTTCAACGAGTGGTGCGACGCTGATGTGCGATCCAGTGGCTACATATACGGTTTGGCCAGTAAAAGGTTGTGCTGCTCGACCACTTGGTTTTTACTAGTACATGCTATCTGCGTCGGCCTTCGGAGGTGACAGAAGGGGGAGGGGGGAGGAAACAGTTGCAACGAGACACAAGCATGCGGCACAATACGCGGGGCGCGAGCATGTGCAGTGGAGGTGTAGATGTAGCGCACTCGCCCCACGAAGGCGCGAAAAGAAGGCACCTACACTCCTTGAAGTTTTGGACAAGACTACTTTATTTTCCCAGAAAAACCGGCTTCGAAAGCGACAACCAAAAGGGGCATGGCTGCGTATCTTCCGCGGCCCTCCAGAGATAACGTGAGGCATGTTGGCCGCGTCTTCGCCGTGCATCTCGGCATACGAATTGGTATGCGCACACAAATAAAATTATCGCGATCACCGGCGTCATCGCCCGCTACAAGGGGTCTCCCCAAAGACAGCGGAGCCTGGGAAAAAATGGCAACATATCCACGGAGTGAATGATGGAGAGTGGGGCGAAGCATTCGTCCGTCCATGCGTCCGTCTGTGTGACCGTCCATGCGTCTGTTCGTGCGCCCGTCCCTGCGTTCGTTCATGCATCCGCCCCTGCGTCTGTTCATGCGTCCACCCATGCATCTCTCTGTGTGTCCGTTCGTCCATCTATTCAACACTTCAAGTCCCACCATCTCACATCTTTTAATCATATATTCCCCATATAGAAGCACCGCCATTCAGTGGACATTCCAAGGACTAAACGAGAGGTGGCACACGCACACTTTCTTACGGCTTGCGCTACGGGTCTACTTCCCACCTTCAACCACCTTGAGTTCATGATATATACTAGTTCACTGTATTCATGGCACTGCGGCCCAATGCTCGCTAAACCAATCTAAAACCAAGGAGGTTACGCCCAGCGAGTATAACGTAGCAACCCTTTCCTGTCAGATAGTGCTCAATGTACATGCCAGTGGCTGCTAATGTGAAATGAGAGACAGGAGGATTCAGCTTTTAATTTGTTACGGCTTGCACTTCGTATCTGCTTCCCCCCTTTAACCACATCGAATTCATTCATGGTATATACTAGTTCATTGTATTCATGGCCCTGCGGCTCAACGCTCGCTAAACCTTTCTAAAACTAAGGAGGTTACACCCAGCGAGTATAATGTACCAACCCTTTCTTGTCCGATAGTGCTCAATGTACATGCCAATGGCTGCTAATGGGGATCGCAGTGTGCGCGTTGACTAAAAGCCGAATGCTCCTGCCTCTCATTCCCCATTAGCAGCCATTGGCATGTACATTGAGCACTATTTTATTTTTTATTTATTTATACAATACTGCAGACCAATTCAATGGTCCAAGCAGGACGGGCAGAAAAAAAGAATGTTCATGCACATACAATGCAATGCAAAAAAAAACAATGAAGCAACAACACTATTTTTTATTGTTAAACAACGCACAGAAGAAATCTCTCACCGGCACCACCTTGGAGGTCAAATGTTATACCTATTTCGGGTATGTGCCACTGGTGGTTACGTACTACAAGGGACGCACAAGCCACGCCTTAAGGAGCTTCGCCCCTAAAAAAAAAACGAGCAAATGGGCGAGTTATTCCATTAGGTGAGCCGGTCTAGGGGGGGGGGACCCCTTGTAGCTGGCGATGACGCCGGTGATCGCAATAATTAGACAACGCCGACGCACGCCTCGTGACATCGTGCGACTAAGAGATGTTCCGCGTTTGAAAGACAGATTATTGTCCGACAAGATGCCATCACCCTTTCTAGTCAACAAGGCACACAAATAAAGTCAATGTCTCGCATTCTGGAAAGTCTATGTTCGGAAGGGACCTGAGCGTCTGTGCCTTAGTAAATGTGCGTGTTAAATTTTCTCTAACAAAGCTAAAGTACAAGTGGCAACCACCTCCCCCACAACGTTTTCTACGTTCATGTTATTTTACAACCTTGCCTATCTTCGTTTATGTTCTTTCTACCTGATTCACTATTTGCGCCTGTTAACCGCATCCACTTAGTATACATACTTAGTTGTACGATTTATTGCACACAGTATGACCTGCCTACATGAATGTTTCGTTTCTCGTGAATCACCCATCCCATTGCACACACAGCATATATATTGCATAAAACACAAAGACCAGCACAACGTTGACGAAGAATGTTGTCGATGAAACACCTATAGTGAAGGAATGAGTTTACCAAAGCTGCCTAAGCAGGTCTTCGTTAAGTATGAAGCAGTGGGTCTGCAAAGAAAACAGAACACATGTAATTAAAATTAGGCAATCAGGTGGGCGACGCATTCAAGTGTCATCCCATAAAAACTTCAGTTATTCCTGGAGAATTTAGTGACAAATGAAACTTTCAGGATGTAACAGAGCATAAAAGTTTCGTAGATATATAAGCTAAAATAGCGTTGCAATGCAAACCACAAGGACGCAGTTCTGACTGATAGCTTGGCGGACTCATTTTAATAATGGCAAGAGGCAAATATTGTAATGTAACTTGATTACCGTTAACGTTATGGAATCCATATCAAAATTAATCCCAGGTGCTTCTAAAACACCAAGTCCGGTAATCATATTAGGCTTTCAATGAATGAAATTGGAGAATATGACATAATTGCAAAGAATAATATATATTCAACAAGTGAATTGAAATCCCGTTGTAAGCAGGAAGGTTTCCAATCCAGAGAAAAAAAATTAAATAAAACTAAACATACAGAGGAATGAAATTTTGGTTTATGACATTGTTGTGCACTCAGGTCACACTCTCGTGTTGCATTTGTACCTGGCTGTACTAACCTGTAAATTATCTTTTACAGACGGCGCCAACAACACTCACTATTCAGATTGCAATACTGAACGGAGGAGTTACGGTTGGATGTCAGTCCTTTAAAGTGAATATAGCTGCTGCTTGATTTTCATCAAAAAGAACGAAAATGAAGTTGCACTGCTTGGTTGAAGTAGATTTCGAAGCTGACCTTTTGTCTTGCAATAAAATTCAACAATCAACTTTTTGAATTTTCTATTCACTACATTGTATATGTTAGTGTAAAATCAGTGAAAATTAGCAATAGAATAAATCTTCAGTGTCTCAGCATACACAGTCGTTACGGGGCAAATAAACGATGGCTCGTTGATTCAGAACTGATAGCTATACGCTCAAGACTCTTGTTGTTTACTATAGGACAGAAGTAGTCTAAGAATAGCATTTGCTGTGCCTAAATATCCTGAATGCTATAAATCATTGCCTCCTAGGTTATGTACGAAACGTATCATATGAAATAAGCTTCAGGAATATGTCAAGTTCTCGAAATAATATTAGGAATTATCTAGAAGAAAAAAAAAAGACATGGTTGTTTCAATCCTGTAATGCAAATGACACGCAAGTGAACTTGTGACATTCCCTCGAGCATTGCTCGTAAAACGTCTCCTCACGTTGATCAAAGAGATTGAGAAATCTGAAATTTACACTGTTTTATTTATTTATTTTGCGCATAAAATATTTAGCTGCAAAATTGGATCAGCCAATGCTTTTTGGGAAGGCCGCGCATAATTACAAGATGCCACCGGAGATTATGGTCGGATCCAGGGAGCGTTCATTGGAGAAGAGCACAGAAAGGAAATACTTGAGCGTGCCGATGTGTTCTAGGAACGTCTTATTTTTTTGTTGCCCATGGCGTCCGAAGGAAGCTACGCACTGAGGCGAAAAATATATAGTTTCGTGGTGCATTAATCTGGATGATGGGTGCTTATGGTTCAGAAGGCCAGCATTCGCGTTCAAGCAATAGCCCACAGCTGGACACGACTTGTCAACACTCGGACACACTAGTCAATATTAGCCCCGCCGCGGTGGTCTAGTGGCTAAGGTACTCGGCTGCTGACCCACAGGGCGCGGGTTCGAATCCCGGCTGCGGCAGCTGCATTTCCGATAGAGGCGGAAATGTTGTAGGCCCGTGTGCTCAGATTCGGGTGCACGTTAAAGAACCCCACGTGGTCTAAATTTCCGGAGCCCTCCACTACGGCGTCTGTCATAATCATATAGTGATTTTGGGACGTTAAACCCCACATATCAATCAATCAATTAGTCAATATTAGACGCTGATTGCCAACAGATTTAGCCGACTCTAGACACCATTACAGAACGCAAGTCACGAGTTGACCACCTCGCTAAGGATTCATTTGAGAAAGCAGAGTACATGCTCTGGCGTGAACGTCATTTTCTACCGCTCACGCTATCACAGGCCTCTGCCAACTAAAAAGTGACCATGGCAACATGTGACTTGTGCAATTATTCTCTTGCCACTCGCGACATAGCTTACCATTGATATGATGTCATTCATTGTGCTATGTTTGTCAAATACGCATACACATTTCGGTATGGTGGACAATCTTAGTCGAAATTTTGCCAATAAATTATAGTTCCATGTTAGTAAATGCAGTGCCCATCAAAGAATGCATGGAACATCATGGTGTTTTTTTATATGTCATGCATTTTGAGGTATCAGAGCTGTTTAAGTGAATACAGTGACATATTTTGATTTATGCCATTCAGGTTGTGTCTTATATGACGTGTATACTTTCCTCATTTAGCACATTAGCTGCGGCGGACAATGGCTGCAACCAATAATACCGCCAAAAAGACTTGTATAAGATGGCCAGAGATCAGGCTGTAAAGCGAAAGTCTTCGTGGAGTTTCTTCATGATTTGTACAAATTTGGTTGTGAAACTCTTTTGCAAATGCTTCGTTGTGTAATCGGCAGAAAAGAGTGAGAGAGTCAGAGGAGTTTTATTGGTGGAAGCTTGTTACTTGCTCATATTGTGTCGTGCCACACCTTTCGCTAGTGGAACATTTGCAGGATGCAGTAAAACAGCCTGAAGAAGCCGATGTCACTGGAGGTCGTGCGTAAGGGGTGCGTAATTAGACCACGCTGTTAGGAAAAGAGAATAGATTATCCAAGCAGTTTGCGAGCCTTAGTCAACCTATAATGAATCTGTACAAAAACGTCAGGCCTGCGCAGAAGGCGCAGCACAGTCACAGCGAAAGCTAGAAGAGCGGCCTTTCAGAGCCTTTTCTCAACACTCATTGGGTAACTTCTGCAAGGGCACTTGCTTAATAACCGCTACGAAATAATAATGAAAATTTAGTTTATAAGGCCAGCATTCGCTATGCTATTTCTCGTCACACTTTTGAGAAGTTTGGTGTCCACTAAACACTTGCACAAAATTTTGTGAGAATAGTTCATGTAGTAGCTGACGACAATAATTGCAGTGGGTTGCATGGTTGCGACGATTGCATTTATGCCTGCAATAGGTATGCGCCACTGTTAATAGGTGAACAAGAAGCAGCTTTAGAAATGGGTTGGAGCATTGGACGATCCACACGTTACGCTATTCGCATTGTGCGACGAGTGGTTGTTCTTTCGCTGCTGTAAAACACTTTATAAGTCGAATTAACCCGATGGATTTCCCGGCATCAAGCCTGCCTAAGGCAAGCTTGTCAACAAGCCCTAAGTACCGGCGTAGCTCAGTGATATATTACTGGACTGGCACCCAGTGCGTCCGGATTCAAGCGCCACTGTGTCATTGGTACTAAACTTTTTTTCTAGTTTTGTGCGATGGGATTACAGACACCAGTGGCGGCGGACAACTATGGCTCCTCGCGCGACTTAAGTTTTGATATCATAACAGCTTTCGCTGTAAAAAATTTGCGCCATTTTTTATACATTACAAAATCAGCAAAAGGACGTGTCAACCGCACACCTTAAGCCCACAAGAAAACAAATGGTGTTGTTACAAAAACTTCGGACTGTGAGATACCCTCAAGGTTCCATCTTTTAGTGCATGCGTTGCGCAAGCTACCGAGGAAAATATAACTTCTGTTCAGCAAGAAATAGACACTACCATATGGTATGAGCGGGCGATAGTGACCTCATATATGCTTCCTATCACAGCATCTAGAGCACCTAGAACAGTGGGAGAGACAACTAACAAACTCAAGCCTCAGAGACTAGCAACGTGAGGTGAGCCGGACCAAAATCTCAGATCAGGACCATGGCATCCTAAACTTGACACTATAATCCCATTGAACAACTCCGTCGTCAGCTCCCTTTTGAGTAAAGATAATTGCTGTCTAAGAGGGAAGTAACGTCTGCGAGTGTTGTAAACTCTCCTGCGGCGCTGCGGAAAAAACCGCTGTGATGTACCCACTACCTTTACATGAAGCAATAAGTGCACTTACGTACCTGCACACTTATTTCATGCTAAGGTTGCTCTTGATGAGGTTTAGTCACAGCTGAGGCTTTCGTAATGGGATTGAGAGCAATTAACAGGGTGTTTTGCCTCGTGTTGTTGTATGCTTCTGAACACCTATGTGACTATGCACCCGACATATGACCCCTCTACAAGGCCTATTTCTGGACCAGCTTAGAGAACTGGCATGAAAACGACACAAAATATTTGTGTTGCATTCCGGCTTCAATTCTGGGTTTATTTTTTGCGTCCACCCAGATTTCTTCCTCATGGACAACATCTTCAAGGCTGAGGTCGAATTTAATGCGACAATGCTTTTTAGCGCTGTCACATTAAAACAAGTGCAAAGCAGCTATTAAGTGAGAGAACTAGTTTTTGGGTAACGAAACTACTGAGGTACATAAGACGCTGAGAGGCAAATAAGCTCAATCTTTCCAAACATGGCGACGTAGCTCACCTAAAACTACTTAGAGGCCGATATTACAAACTACCAAAGATTGTGGTAGGCCGCTTGTCTATACTTGTACAAATGGAAACACAATAAAGTCATCATCATCATCATCATCATCATTAGCCTGACTACGTCCACTGCAGGACAAAGGCCTCTCCCATGTTCCGCCAGAATCGGTGCTTGCTGCTGCCAATTTATACCCGCAAACTTCTTAATCTCATCTGCTCACCTAACCTTTTGTCTCCCCCTAACCCGCTTAGCATCTCTGGGAATCCAGTTAGTTACCCTTAATGACCAGCAGTTATCCTGTCTACGCGCTACATGCCCGGGCTATGTCCATTTTCTCTTCTTGATTTCAGCTATGATATCCTTAACCCCCGTTGTTTCCTAATCCACTCTGCTCTCTTCTTGTCTCTTGAGCTTACACCTACTATTTTTCTTTATATTTCTCGCTGCGTCGTCTTCAATTTAAGCTGAACCCTCTTTGTTATTCTTCAGGTTTCTGCTCAAGCTAAGTGCCGGCAAGATACATCTGTTATATACCTTCCTCTTGAGGGATAGTGGCAATCTACTTGTCATAATTTGAGAGTGCTTGCCAAGTGTGCTCCACCCCAATCCTATTCTTCTAGTTACTTTATTCTCATGGTTTGGCTCTCGGTTATTACCTGCCCAAGTAGACAGCAGCTGCGAAGCAACTGACCACGGCGGCGGTCAGATCTGCAATGCAGCAGAGGGTGCTGCATTGCAGCACCCTCTTGGCAACATTTGGCAACATTTAACTTGGCAACATTTAACGGAACTTGGCAACATTTAACGCTAGAACCTTATTTGGTGAGGGAAGTCTAGCTGTACTATTCGAGGATCTAGAGTGTGTTAAATGAGATATAATAGGGCTCAATGAGGTTAGGAGGACAAATGAGGCCTATACGGTGCAACAGAATGGGCACATCCTTTGATATCGGAGCTTGGCTGACAGAAAAGAACTAGGAGTGGGGTTCCTGACTCACAGAAACATAGCTAGCAACCTAAAAGAATACTATAGAAAAAATAAAAGAGTGGTTGGTATCGTAAATAGACTGAGTAAAAGATACAAGATGAAGGTGGTACAGGCTTACGCATTTACATCAAGCCATGATGACGCTTCGGTTGAAAGCTTCTATGAAGACGTAGAATCGGCAATGAGTAAGGTAAAAACACAGTATACTATACTGATCGTAGACTTTAATGCAAAGGTAGAGAATAAGCAGGCTGGAGGCCAGGCAGTAGGAGATTATGACATCAATACTAGAAACGCCAGAGGAGAGCTACTAGTTGAATTCGCAGAATGCAATAATTTACGGGTTTTTAATACCTTCTACCGAAAACGAGAAAACCGCAAGTGGACATGGAGGAGCCCTAATGGCGAAAATATGAAAGAAATAGACTTTATAATGAGTGCACACCCTGGAATCGTGCAGGATGTGGAAGTGATTGGCAAGGTACGATGCAGTGACCATAGAATGGTACGGTCTCGAATTCGCCTAGACTTGAAGAAGGAACGACAGAAACTGATACGCAAGAAGCCAATCAATCAGCTAGCACTGAGAGGGAAAGTGCAGGAATTCAGAGTGTCGCTGCAGAACAGGTACTCGGCTCTTAGTGAGGAAACCAACCTTAGCGTAGATACAACCTAGCGTGGATCATTACGGAGTGTGCAGTGGAAGTTGGAGGCAGGGTAGTTAGACAGGACACTGGCAAGCTTTCCCAGGAAACGAAGAATATCATTAAGAAGCGTCCAATCATGAAAGTCTTAAGTACAACAGACAAAATAGAACTGGCAGAGCTTTCAAAGTTGATTAATAGGCGTAAGGTATGCGATGTAAGAAGATATAACATGGAGAGAATTGAACACGCTATGAAGAACGGAGGAAGCGTCAAAGCAGTGAAGAGGAAACTTGGGATAGGCAAAAATCGGATGTATGCACTAAGGGACAAGGAAGGCAAAATAACTACCAATATGGATAGGATAGTTAAAATAGCGGAGGAGTTTTAGAAATATCTGTACAGTAGCCGGGACAACCACAACTATAATACTATAAGAACCAGCAGTAAACCAGATGACACCTCACTAGTAACGATAGAAGAAGTCAGAAAAGCTTCGGAGAGCATGCAAAGAGCCAATGCTGCTGGTGAGGATCAGGTAACATCAGATCTGCTGAAAGATGGAGGACAGATTGTGTTAGAAAAACTAGCCACCCTGTTTACGAGGTGTCTCCTGACGGGAAGAGTACAAGAGTCCTGGAATAACGCTAACATCATTTTGAATACATAAGAAAGGAGATGACAAGGACTTGAAGAATTACAGGCAGATCAGCTTGCTCTCTGTAGTATACAAGCTATTAACAAAGGTAATTGCTAACAGAGTAAAGAAAACATTAAAATTGAATCAACCAAATGAACAAGCAGGATTTCGAACAGGATACTCAACAATCGACCACCTTCATACTATCAATCAGGTAATAGAGAAATGCTCAGAATATAACCAACACAATGAAGTATTGCTTTATAAATACAGATTGAACATGAACGCAGAATGCTCCTCTTATTGTGCATTTCTTTTTATCGACCTAATAGATAAACGTACTTATTCCGTCAGCATATTAGGTAACGTTCGTTTCTTGTGATTTTTGGAAGCCAAAGAAGTGTGTTTTGAATAGGAGCTACTTCTGCTAACTACGGCGTATTTCAGTGGTAATTTAAGTCTGTTGATCGGTTTTCGCTGCTCCCTTGGAGGTGATGAATGTAGACCACCCCGGGCGCCGGCCGGCACCAGCGGTGTCAGCGGCGGCCGCCTCCAGGAAGCGGATGGGACAAGCGAGTGACAGTGACAGTGAAAATACTCGTGCTTACTATCTCAGCAGTGATTACTTTTCAGAAGACGGTTTCCAACCTGTGCTGAGCCCCAAAGCGAAGAGGAGGAACACAAGGACACCCTCATCTTCAAAAACTGTAAGTAAAGTGCCAAAATCGAACACTTATACCATCCTGTTTCTGCCTGCACTTCCTCCCGTCAGCATGAAACGCCTTAACAGACAGTCTGTGTCGAGGTCTATGGAAACGCTCCTGACAAATGAGATCACGGACATAAAAGTGAACGCCAGAAAGAATATACTGGCAGTTGACGTTTTGCACGCAAGTGCGTTGGGCGTTCTGCGCAGTGTAACTGACTTGGACGGCAACCAGGTGCGCTCTCATGTTCTCTTGGGATGTGATGTAGTAACCGGCATGATCTACGACATAGATGTGGCTTTTTCCAACAATGACTTACAATTTCTTGTCAAATCAACAACTGATACTCCAATTGTTGATGTCACCCGGCTAGGCAAGTGTCGCTGTGTGAAGATTGCGTTTAAGAGCACATCACTCCCCTCTCATGTTAAGGTGGGGTACTTCAGACATGCTGTGCGGCCTTTCATTCCAAAGCCTCTCCAGTGCCGTAAACGCATGAAACTTGGACATGTGAGCAGCGTCTGCGAGAATTCGGTGGTATGCCACCGCTGCGCCGAGCCCCATGAAGCGGATAAGTGCGTCGCAGCTGTCAAGAAATGCTCTAATTGCAATGGATCCCATGAAGCCACATCGAAGGACTGCCCGCGGATTCAGTAGGAAATTGCCATCTCGAAGGAGATGGTGCGCGATCACTCATCTGATAGAGAAGCCGCAGCTAAAGTCAGAAGGCGTCGTTCACGTCGACGTCGGTCTTCAAAAACGCCCGCTACCTCCTCGACACGTTTGCCAGATCCCTCATCAGTACCACCTCCTTTGCCTCCCAGACCACATGCCGTGGGAAATGCTGTAAAGGACAAAGCCTGTGAGCATACCCTAACTGCGACAGAGTGGCCTGCACTTCAAAGGGAAGCAGCATCAAGCGAACCGAAGGAGTTTCATGACGGCCAGTCCGCGATCCCGGTTCGAGATCTTTCCAACCAAGACAGGCAAGTGACTGCAATTGTGCAATCATTAATTGCCACGATTCGCACGCTATTAAGCAGCATACAATCTCTTTCTGCTAAGAGTGCACTGCAAATACTGGATGCACTGAATCCAGTTCTTGCTAACGTCGTATAAGCACAATGGCTCAACAAAATCTCATATTCCGCATTGAAGTTAAAAGTGCGTCGATTTTTCAGTGGAATGCCAAAGGCATGAAGTCCCGTATCTCGGACTTTCGCTAATTTGTTCAGGCAAATCAATTCCTTATACTTGTCATATGTGAACCAAAGTATCAACGCCTTATAGATTGTCCGGTTATGAAGCTTTTTGTTCAGCCGCTTGCGAAGAACGAAGCAAAGTAATTGTTTACATTCGCACAGATTTGACTTATCTTTCGCACCCAATAAGTTCAAATGACGACAATCAGTACGTGTGTCTTCGTCTAAAGAAGAATTCAGCTTCGTTCATGCTTATTGGTGGATATATATCTCCGTCATCGCAATTTGACTGCGACAGATTAAAAGACATCCTAATGAGGACCGATGGGCCTTGGATCATCACCGGTGACTTCAACGCCCATCACATGCTTTGGGAGAGCACTAGGATGAATGCCAGGGGCCGGAACGTTGTTACATTCGCTTCCGATTACGACCTTTCCGTCATGAACGATGGTACCCCAAGATATCTGCGGGGTCTCACGTATGGCAGATGCCTTGACCTGACATTGGTGTCATGGTGCTTCTCTCACAAGGTAAATGGTTTTTCGATATTGAGATTCATGAGAGTGATCAGATACCCACCTACGTGACGATCGATGGTATCATAGAAAATTTCTCTTCCGCTGTTGTAATTGACACTGACTGGTCGATGTTTACATCGCGTGTTGAGGACGCTTGCCAAGAAGGCCTCGCCTGCAGCATGGAAAATACCATAGCGGAAGCTATGCAAGCGTCCAAATGTAAATTACCATTTTCGTCTAAAATAACACAGCTTGACATCGAGCTGGAAAGATTACGAGCTATACGAAGGCATGCTGTACGACGATACAGACGCACAGGATCAATTCACGATCTGAGGGAAGCAAGACGGCTCCAGAAAAAGATTCGACGACGCACTTACAAGCTGGAAAGCGAACGCTGAAAAGCATTCTGCGAATCTCTAGACCCTCATAAACAGCTGTCATATATCTGGAGAACAGTTCGTGGGCTTCGCTCCTCTCCGCAACAACGCCACCCTTTTAAAGCTTTGGCACTCCATCATGGAAAAACAGAACTCGAGGTGGCTGAAGAATTTTGCACAAGAGTTGCCGGGAATATTATGAACGAGAGCATTGACGCCGTGATCGTTCCTGAGACGCGATTACCAGAAATGGACATTCCATTCACCATGGAAGAACTGGAAGGTGCGTTAGTCGCTTCTAAACTCATGTCATCGCCAGGTCCTGATGGTATTACTTATAGTGCGTTGGGACACCTTGGACAAAAAGCCAGAAAAGAACTTTTAACATGTTTCAACAACTCCTGGCTCAGCGGCAGTGTTCCCCGAGACTGGAAAATAAGTCGATTAATACCACTTTTGAAACCGGGAAAATCACTATTGGACTTGGCAGCGTATCGCCCTATTGCCCTCGCAAGCTGCCTCGGAAAAGTGATGGAAAGAATGGTTCTATTTCGTCTCGAGTGGTACTTGGAACGATACACCAAATACCCTTCTTGCCTGGCAGGCTTTCGTCGGAGCCGCTCCTCCATCGACTGTGTCCTTGACTTATCGACATTTGTTCAGCAAGAAAAAAGTCGCAAGCGCATATCAGTGGCACTCTTTCTTGACGTAAAGGGTGCATATGATAATGTAGCTCACGATGCCATCCTCACTTCTCTCGCAGCAATGGGCATTGGTGGACGAATGTTTCAATGGATAAAAGATTATATAACTGGCAGGGGTTTCTTTGTGCAAACATATGAGAGTACAACTGCTGAACATTACACCTACTGCGGAGTACCTCGGGGAGGTGTTTTAAGCCCTACATTGTTCAATGTTGCCCTCATCCATTGGTCTGGTGAAGGTTCTGCCAAAGTCGGTGTGCCCATCCATATACGCCGATGATATTTGCCTCTGGAGTGTTGCAGTTACTCGCCCTCAGGTGCGTGCACGAATACAGTGGGCAGCAACCCTCACAACAGCCTACCTTCAGAAACAAGGCCTAACTACATCAACTGTGAAGTGCGCGTTAATGGCGTTTACACGCAAACCAATCACGCCATAACCTGTTTACATCAATGGGCAGAGTGTCAACTATGAACGGACACATCGTTTCCTGGGCATAATAATCGACAGAAGTCTTTCATGGAGCCTGCATTGTGCGTACTTGAAGAAGAGACTGCTATATATTGTGCATATAATGAAATTCATGTGCGGGAAAGCATGGGGAACTTCTGTGGCCTTCATGCTACAGCTGTACAGGGTCCTATTTCTGGGTCCATTGCGCTACAGCTTGCCGGTACTGACTAACACTTGCAAATCCAATACTAATTCATTGGAGAGTTTGCAGGGTCAGGCACTGCGTATCTGCCTAGGACTGCCCCGATGCGCTTCTACTTATGCCACAATCATGCTTGCCAAAGACCATCCGGTCAGAACTTACAGAGTTGTGGATTGCCTCAGAGCGCACCTTCGACGTGCTAGCCTTGTCCCCGACCACCACTTGGCCCTTCTACCCTCCGGAAGACCACGTGCTATGTTTTCAGACGTCATAGCCAAGCACCTAAACAGCATTCCATCAGGATATACACCAGCTGCGAGAATGGCATGTGCTTTGTGGTGCCTCGACCAGCCGCAAGTACGTCTAGAAATTCCAAAAATCAAAAAGAAAAGCAATCACTCCAGAGTAGCATTGAAGCAAGCACCACTGCTATTAATACATGAGTTGTACTTAAACCGAACGCAGATATACACTGAGGGGTCCGTCTCGTCCAGCAGCTCATCAGGTGCCGTTGTAATTCCGGCTGCAGCAATGACAATCAGGTTTAAGTTGTCGCATATGACTACATCTACGGCATCAGAGATTGCTGCTATAAGGGCTGCTTTACAATATCTCGTTCGAGAACGTCCTGGAAAATGGGTCATATTCTGTGATTCGAAGCGCTTCAGAGTTTGCAGTCTGCCATGCGTAGGAGGAGTCATGAACAATTGGTACAAGAAATAAGAAATTGCCATCATGAAGCTCTGACACGAGGGCATAATATTATATATCAATGGCTGCCTGGATATATTGGTATTACCGGAAATCAATTAGCCGATGATGCAGCCCGCTCAGCCCATGAAGGAACCCGTGTAGTCCCGATTACTCTATCAAGGAATGATGCAGCAAGACAACTTCACCTGCTGGCTCGAGATCTCACACGCACGTTCTGGTCGTCTACCAGCTTCCAAAGGTGTCAATTTTATGAACTGGATCCTTCGGTGAAGATAAAGTTACCATCACAACTTTCCCGCCCCGATGCGACACTGGTGTGCCGCCTTTGGTTGGGTGTTGCATTTACAAATGTGTACTCCTTTCGCATTGGTATGGCAGACACTCCTACATGCGACTACTGCGGAGCTGAAGACACCATCGAACACGTGCTGTGCAGCTGCGCTTGCTACGACACACAGCGATGCCAGCTCCGGATGGTTTTGAATCAACTTGACCCCGGACCATTTTGTGTGCAGAAGATACTAGGACCTTGGGCATCTGCCTCAGTTGCGCAGAAAGCGACTAAAGCACTGCTACTTTACCTAAAGTCAACAAACCTGAGCGACCGCCCGTAGACTGTGTATGCTCCGCGGGTGTGCTCATGATTGTGTGTACCTTCTCATTTCTCTGCAACCTCTTTTCTCCCCTTCATCCCTTCCCCAGTGCAGGGTAGCAAACCGGATGTGCGTCTGGTTAACCTCTCTGCCTTTCTTTGCATCTTTATATATATATATATATATATATATATATATATATATATATATATATATATATATATATATATATATATATATATATATATATATATATATATATATATATATATTTATATATATCTTGTGATTTTAGCAAATTTCACTCTCTTATAATTATTTAGTTCGTCGCAGTCATTGTATATTTTCTAAATACGACGATTTTTAACAGGCTCTTTAAGTGCTCAGTAGTGATTGATCGTGAAATGCTCCTGAAGTCAAAGCTGTTTGGCGCTAAACTGCATCAGATGCGAACTAGGCGTAGTAGCAAAAATATTGCGAGTCAAAGTACGTATATAAATTACCATATGAAGGCAGAGAAAGTGTAAAACGTACAATTCAACGTCTTTCCTTTTCTGCCTGTAGTACAATCTAACAGTGCAACCACGTAGGGGTTCCACTTACAGATGGAAGACGAAAACTGGCTTTACAGTGAAGTGACTCACGCTTTTCTTTTTCATGAGTGCACTTTTAAAGTTCAATAAATTAGTAAAAACTAGTATGGTGTTTGTTTTGCAAATGATTGTTAATTCTTTAAAAGGCAATATTTAATCCGAAAGTGATGGAAAAACACCTACCAAACAAGCCGGGTGATGCTTAATGTCGTTTCGGCCCGAGTCGTCATAGCACAATTTAAGTTCCACCCGCTAATCTGTTGTGCAGAACACAGATTTAGATCAACGTGTCTGAAAAGTGCATGACTGCTTGAATACAGAAATTACATGCAGGAACTGTGAAGAATCAAAGATGAATCCTTCCAGCTACTTGGCAACACTTAGCCTTTATTGCGCATTATTTTATGAGGCCGTTATAAAATAACCAGTGAAATACCAGTACTTCAAAGAGCTGAAAGCATTGACCTGTTCTCTTAAAAAACTTAGTGGGGGACGACATCTGAAAACAGAATAATTTGTTCATAGTTCTACTTTTGCGTCAGAGTGCTCAAACTTGGTCACACTTTACTGCGGACGCCAACGATTATGTCGTGTTTTGGTGGATATATTGTTAGAACTGGTTCAGAAGCACAAGTCATCAACATCTCCAGCTTTAAAACTTGAACGGAAATTTGTGACAAAGAATTGAGTTGCTTACAAGAGAATGGGGTACACTGCCCGTATGAAATCAGCGCGTTACGATATTGAAAACAAACAAAAAAATAACACTGAACATGTTAGGTTTGTCGGTTTATATGGATTATTGAAAGAGCAGTTGCTAAAGATTCCTTCTTTAGCAACTCCTAAACACAGCTAAAGGCTGAGTTATCGCCTGACTATAGGTCGTACCACCCTGGCAGCAAAACAGAAGAAGCACATCAGCAATTATTAGTAGCACAGAATTCAATAATTTGCAATTGAACCCTTCTTATACATCGGTTACAAGAATAGGCAGAATTGTGAGTAGAGTTCGCAAAAATATGAACTATGCTGTCATTACAACGCTGGTGACTAAAAAACGCGGGCTAATCATCAAGGTCTGAGCAAACGAAAATAATAAAAAAAAACATACTCGGTCATATTGCGAGTACAGCGAACCGAGATATAAACACATCACTGATTCAAGTGATGAGTTCAGGCTTGTGCGTGACGTGTGAATGTTAGAAGGATGTGTGATTTTTGGAATACAAACAAATATGTGCGCGCAACTGATTTGATGCAAAAAAGAAATGATTTGAGTAGGCCATAAGCGTGCCCTAGTAAAGTCATTCCTTGAAAATAATAAAGAATGACGTCGCGATGTCATGTCTGAAAGCTTCGCTCAAGAAATCTTGCCCGCATCGCATGTACGAAACTATTGCTAGATAAGTAGAACGACTCAAGCAGTCACAGTTCTCTGAGTGCCATCAAACCACCCTAGCCAAAAGGATTTCACTGAAGATGAAGATTGATTTGAGGGGTAAAAATCAGGTTAAAAAGCGAACTTGAAGCTACTTTTGCAGGTATCCCGTACCTTCATGACATATTTCATCAGTTGAAAAAAGTGGCCTCAAGTTTCAGATGCTGCCCCGCCGCGGTGGTCTAGTGACTAATGTACTCGGCTGCTGACCCGTGGGTCGAGACATCGAGTCCCGGCTGCGGTGGCTGCATTTTCGATGGATGTGAAAATTCTGTAGAATCTTCTGCTCAGATTTGAGTGCACATTAAACAACCCCAGGTGGTCAAAACTTTTGGAGCCCCCCACTATGGCATCTTTCATAATCATATGGTGGTTTTGGGACCTGAAACCTCACATATATATCTAGACATTTATTTGTTTATCGTAAGTGATATATAAAGATCTTGATTAGATTACGTGGAGCTATCCGTAACAGGAACACACGTGGACATGGGGCCGGATGCTGTCAATGACATTTTGGCCCAATTCATCGCAGCATAGTGTAAACTGCATGTGTTATTCTGAGGAATATCCTTCAAAAATAGATCGCACGTGCGATAGAAGCACATGAAGTAGGTCTTTGAAAAGTGTAAAACAGGAATTGGAAATGGCTTACTTTAGTACTGTCTGCCGTTTTCGTGCGTAAAGCTTTCATAGCCTATTAATCCTCGATCATTCGGGTATATAAAAGCACCTGCTTTACGAATGCAACGCATATCAATTGAAACGTTCACAAAATAGTGCTAAGAAGATTAGTATTTGCTTTTAGAAAAGTGGATATGCTCCAAACAGTATTGTTCACCGCGTGAGGATGCTCGGTCTTGGCAACGGCTTCTGTACAGACACCGACTCTAACGTCATGTTCTGGTGAGTACAGAGTTGGATGTTTCTCACAATGTTATGTAATCGTGACCTTCGGCTTTTTCTTTTCATTGCAATGTAATGAAGTGGAAACCTGCTGGTGTTTACATAACACGACACGCTCCGAATTATTGACAGTATGAGATGACCTTATTACAGTATTGGTATAGAAGAAGCAAACGAGCTTTAATACGCAAAAAAGTGGTAACAGACAACAAGAGGAATAGAACGCAAGGTGGGCTAGCATTAATATTTTTAACGAGTACAAACAGACCATTGTACTTACCAAAACCAAAGTGAAATGAATATGAGCCGGACAGATTTGGCAAAGCATTCCGTCTTGGTGTTTAATCCTGTAAGTGTTCTCCTCACTTGCAATTGAACGATGCACGTTGCGAATATCTCATCTTCAGCGTAATACTATGATACTTAAGGCGTTGGTGCTGGTTAAATCTTGAATAAGGTTTAGGAACGACAGGCGTGTGCTGAAAGCAGCCCTTCATGGGCTGCTCCTAACGAATGCTAGGTTGAAGTCTTTCATTCGAGACGCATGGGGTGACGGCCGCAACCCGTGCGTGCTCGACTATAGCTTGTTAGGCCTATAGATTGTGGCAGCCGAGCAGGGTCGCCTTCTGAGTTTGCTTTGCACAACAAGGTAAATTTGATAACAAATTACCCGCCAAAAAACCCGGGTGTTCGAAGTATTGAACCTTCGGCGTTTTTAGTGAAACTATTACTGCTGTAGCAACACAAGCCCTATCTGCATTATTTGTTGTCTCTCGTACTGTGCGGAGTAGTGCTGATTTTCTTTTTTTGTTGTTGTATGAAACTCATGCATTTACTTCATAAAGTGTGGATTACAACAATACTGCACTATCAGATATAGCCTGGAAGGAGACAGATAACTTTATACAATAATGGTCACACCGGCGGATGACAGAACTTGTCATAGCTGTTTCAATTCACAAGGGGACACGAAAAAAGTAAATATTCTGTTCTTTACTTGGAGCAGCTTAAATTGTAGCAAAAAGATTGAGTACAGGTTTTTTCAACCTTTACTTCTCTGTAATGAACGAGTGCCGTTATATCCGCAATTCGTTAAGTGGGTGAGGCTGTCGCATATCTCACAGGACGAAGAGTTATTGGCAGGGAAGCAATGACAGAAAGTTAAAATTTACCACGTTGTTCTACATATAAGTGTTTTACTTCGCGTACCTAAATAAAGTACACAGGAAGGTATCACCTAATTGCCTCTCTAAAACATAACCTGACATGGCAGCTGCATTGTGCATTTGAGTGAAACAGACACAAAGATAAAAACTGCCTGTCCGCAGGGGTTATCCGGCCTTTATAGACAGTGGCTTCTGTTAACCCATATGTTTTCTTGCGTTATCCAAGATCCACACATGCAAACTAGACACTCGTTGAGCAAAGTGGTCCGTCATTGTGCCATTCATTCACGGTCTCGTTTCAAAAAGTAATTAAGCAATAGGAGCAGCTTTAAAAGCCCCCATCTGTATCGGTTGAATCTTATTGAGGCAATGCTTTATCACCTGTTCCTTATCCTAGTATGTTATGGATTTTTATTGAGGACTTGTTTTTGACAACCATTTGGTACAAAGTGAAAAGCAGACTTTTGCATTTCTAATGACTGCATTTTTTAATATTGATACGTTTTCAAACTATGGTGGATAATTAGAAGCTACCTACGCCTCGACAGGCGCCACGTTTTCCTGGACTCTCATTCAGGTGTACAGGACGTCAATGTGAGCGACGTCAGCATAACAGATGCCCAGATTGGGAAAGCAAGAAGAGTGAATTTTACGCTCACCATTAGCACACAGCTAGCATCAAACCCGACGCTAAAAATAACAATGAAAAAGAGCAATGGCTTGACAATTCCATGCCTGAAAAACGTTGGTTCATCGTAAGTACTCCTTTGTTGTTTGTTTACTTGATGATATGTGGGATTTAACGTCCCAAAACCACCATATGATTATGAGAGACGCCGTAGTGGAGGGCTCCGGGAATTTCGACCACCTGGGGTTCTTTAACGTGCACCGTAATCTGAGCACACGGGCCTACAAGATTTCCGCCTCCATCGGGAATTCAGCCGCCGCAGCCGGGATTTGATCCCGCGATGTGCGGGTCAGCAGCCGAGTACCTTAGCCACTAGACCACCGCGGCGGGGCTTGTTTGTTTACTTGGACCATTCTAAGTTAATAGACTGTTACAGTGGCGATATTGAGGTTTATTTCGTTAGCGAATCTGATCAAATCGGTCACCTCGGCATAGTGTCTTGTAGTGTGTGTAGGAATAGTGCTGTAAGACATTGAATTTGTGTCTGACCACTATTTTTTGACACAGCGGCGCAGAAAACGGGATGATGAATATGCAGGACACATCGCTGAGTATTGCCTTCATTTTCTTGCCTGCATTGTTTAGTCATAAGGTAGTGCTAAGACACAAATTCAATGTTTCCTACATGGCATTATTTTACTTCGACCCTAATGTTCATAAACAAACTTGCCCTCCTAATCACCGTCGTGTACTACCTTACAATTACGACGCTGAACTTTTAGAAACGAAACACTGTTATATATAGTATAAAACGTAAACGTTATGCTTAGTTGTAGAGAGGGCAAGAATACCATATGATAGGAAGGAAGACGATTTCAACGTCACTAAGACAAGGGCCCAAATAGGTCAATCATCAAAATACGTTTAATGCACCTTCCACAATGAAAAATGACATCTTCGTATTCTTGTTAGAATGCAAATGAATCGACAAATAAATGAAATAATTTACTGCTGCGTAATAAGGCAGATATGATCTCAACCAAAAGCTGCATATCCCTTCTGAAAAGTGTAAATGCACTCATCATAGCTTAAACATGTATTTGGTCTTAATCTTGAGCGTTAAAGTCGTAAGTCATATGCATGACTGTTAGGAAGGTTTAGCATGTCAAGAAAAAAATTCGCCCACCTCTCCGAAGAGAATCGTGAGGAAATGAGAAAGCATTTTTTTGCACTGAGAGAGGGTACCACTGTCGTCAGACATTCGCCTTCGCTGACTACTGCCATCGCCTTAAGAGGCACCCAGTCAGCGAGCGGTCGAGAGTGACTCTAGTAAAACTCGCTGTTGGGCTAGTTGGTGCATGTCTGGATTAAATGGTCAACTTAGCGCCAAATTCACAACCGCACAGGTGAATCAGTGCGGTTATGAATTTGGCACAAGGTTGAATATTCAATCCAGTTAAGAGTGAGGTGCCCGCTTGACGTCGTCTGACGGGAAAATGGGGCACAGGGAGGAGAGAGAGTGAACGGTGAGAGAAGGAGAGGCGAAGCACTGCACCTGTCATTGTACTTGATGGTCGTAATGTCAGCGTCTTATGCGCACAAACGCTACACAAACGCTGGCAGAACAAACGAAACAAACGTGTTTCAAAGGCACTGCATAGAGGAGGTGGAAAGTCACGCTCAAGTCAAGAAGGTGGGGGCTCCTGCAGCTAGGGGCGAGCGTAAGCGCACACGCACGACGCTGTTGCTGACAGCTGCCGACGCCGAAGCGTGACATGGCGGGGGATTCTGTTGCTAGGGACGCATGCGCTCGAAGCTGTTGCTTTGGTAGAAGGTGGTGGGCGAATCCCCGTGGATGCCTGACATAGCCCGACTAATAAAGACATTCACATTAAAAAAAAACAGCCGATGACATTCACTACAGTAATCAATGTTATGTGAAACAGCAAATAGTAGTCAGCAGAAGCTTGAACTTACAGTTAGCCAAAACTAACCAGTAGTTAGATAACCAGCAGTTAGCGAAAACTAACAAGCTGTCGCCAACACTTACCCAATATTTAGAATTACCCAATATTTAGAGACAATTAAGCACCAGTAGTGGGAACTACTGGTGCCCAAATGTCTTTGAAGCCTAACACAAGTAACAGTACTTAACAACAGGCATCATTTCATAATATTAGTCAGCGGGAGAAAATCCAGATGAACGACATGTACAGGCAACGCTAGCTACTGCAGGTCAAGAGTCATATAAGCTAGCGAGAAACACTACTGAAGCCAACAGTTAGCAAACATTATAAAGTGCATAACCGGCGATAACCATGACTGCTCCCCACAATAGACAAGCATAGGGCCACAGACGCTGACAGCGAACTCCCTACAAGCCAATGTTATGCTTAACTATACATCACTAAGCACCATCAGACAGAACCATCAGACGTTTGCTTAACTAGGGTTAGTATTATTTGAGTAATTGTGGTACGTGTCATGGCTTGCAAGTCATGTCTTTGTGCGTTTTAATGGATATGGGGATACAACAACGAACAAAAGGGCTGCAAAAAACGTTTTGCTATTCATGAAAGGCGTAACATTTACAAGCGCGCCTTTGTCGTGTATGCATGCACATTCTGATGTGCAGCTTGGCAAAATTCTTCGAGGAAAACCGTTTATGTTATTTGCGCATTCGTATCATTCTGTAGCCGACATTACTGACGTGCGATTAATGACCTGAATGAATAGAGGAAATATTGAAGGCTTGTTGCATTATTTATTTGACACAAACCTGATGAAAATCGCAAGAAAATCAGGGCAAAAAAGGTAGTGAGGATGATAATTGTCCTGAAGTGTAGCGTAGAAATTGTCATTATAGAAGCAACAAAAGTAGAGTGAACAAAAAGACAACTTGACGCCGGCAGAAACTGAAGGTTGCCGCTTCGGTAACTTCCAGCAACAGCTGTTTGGCTCGCAATTGCTACAGCGTGCTCAAAGCACCCTATCAATACTTCTTGTACGTTATTTCATTTTATTGGCACCTAGATTGCATTGAAGCGATATCATGACCTGGCATTGATGTTGCTCACGCACTTACACACACGATGCACATTCTTGCATGTATCGAGGTAAAGCACTTCCACGGCACGCTGATGACATCTTGCCGTCACATGACGTACGTGACTAGCGTATCATAAACCCTGTGTCGTGAAGTAATATGCGAGGTCATCACATATTGATGTCATAATGTGCAAATTGCGGTATAGATTATGTCAACGAGATGAATATACCGGCACCCAGAGTAGTAGAATAGATAGATAGATAGATAGATGGATAGAGATAGATAGATAGATAGATAGAGACAGATAGATATATAAACAGACAGACAGACAGACAGACAGAGATAGATAGGACCAATTGTCTATCTCCACAATGATTTGTGGCATTTAAGAGTACTACTGGGGTATTAATAACAGGTCTCCTAGAATAGCTGTGACATCATGCAGGCAAGTGGTACAAGACATCGAGAACAACTGTTTGAGATTAGCTGGGTGAAGCGGCAGAATCATAGTAGCATGATGAATTTTATACGGCTGATACCGTGTAGGAAACTACAATATACTAAGAACTCAATGCTTTACGCCATTCTAAAATTTGAAAATCAGTTGCTTAGTCAAATAATACAGCTGTGGTGTGTGGAGGCAGATATTCATTGGGGGAATACTGAAGTTGCAAGGAAATTCGTCTATGCACAAAACATTTTAGCGACTGTATAAAAGCGTTTCAGCCATGCAAATCACAAGGTGGTCTTTGACTGGTGCTTTCCTAGCTAAGCAGCACGCTTCAGGACGTCCTTAGGCTGGTGGGCACCCATCATAACAAGCCAGCCACCGAAGAAGGCATGGGCCTTCGATGTCGTTCCTGAGGGGGCAAGTTTTGAAGATGTCGCTGACGTGACGTCTTCAATAGTCGTAATCGAAGAAGTATACCGTGTCCAGTACTTCGGAGGCCGGAATTATGTAGTTGCCGTGAACAGCAAAGTCGCCCTGGCTCAAGTCGTGGACGCGTCACGCCTCGCCATCCGAGAAGAGCACGTCGACCTCGTACTTCTAGGACCTTGTAGATGAAGGAGAGGCGAGATGGCGGCGCTTGAGAACATGCTGTGGTCTTAGCTTTTATTCTGGAAGCGAGCGTAGACGGGTTTCTAGCTGCCACGTCCAGCCAGGCCAGGAGCTCAGCGGTTCTCAAATTTCTCGTAGCTACCACCACATGAGCCACGTGGCTTGCTTCGTTTTCGGCGCGGTCAGCTGGCCAAATCTAGCGGGGCTCCCGCTAGATTTGGCCATAGGCTCCCCCCCCCCCCTAGCGCTTCGAGCGATGGAAAAGGTATGTACAAAAGAGAGAGACAGATATCTACAAGAAAGACAGTCGATAAGGTGTCCGTTTGTGAAGTTCATGTTGTCAACGTGAAAGGGCACAAGATCGAGATGATTTTTCTGGTGGTCAGCACTGGGAGAAACATAGTGGTGGCGGAAGAAGGCGCCGGGACGTGTTTATAGCCGCGATGGCTTGGCGGATGCATTCGTGAGTGCTCCAGAATAACGCGAGTGGATGCGGCTCTGAAAGGTGCCCACAAAACTGCCAGTTTGGCTCCTAACGCTGGCAGCGGGTTGATGGTGCTCGTGTAGAAGTTGATGGTGGTACAATTACACTTTCTGCGTTTTATTGTGGCTGACATATTGACACGAGTATACGATTTGACTGACGCGAAACGCCGTGCTCTAAGGATCATGCGAAGGATGGTCCTTCAGGTCGTGGAGGTACTTTGCGCAGTATGTGTTCTGTGGTCGCGTTTGGTGCCTTTTTCACGCGGAGCAGCCATCTTTACGCATTGTTAGATCAATGCAGTCTGCTTTGTGTTCCTTCTTTTAGTGCGGCGGCACTGAGTTGGTTTCTTGTGCGGCGTTAGGACAGCAGCGTTCCCAGGGAGGCTTTGTTTTCCTTTCGGTGCCAATATGCTGCCAGCTACTGGCCCTGCGATTCTTGTTCCGCCTCATACAAGAAGAGGAATCTCCCGTGCGAACTCTGGCATATTATTTTATAGACACTCACCTTCGGTATTTAATGCCTAATGTGCATCTTAATCAGGGCCCACAATCAAAAACACTTCCTTCGTTTTATGCAACAGCTGTCGCGTTTTTTCGTGATATCCAGTCGACTTGCCCTGGGGTAGATGTGTTGGACAATCCTATCGTTGACACAACAGCCACTTTGTTGCTCCCGTTAGTTCCTCGGGCACGCCGCCCCCGCTGTATCCATGTGCCCACTGACGGCACGATTTCGGCCTGGTCACGTCCAGAACTTCATGTGGAGGCTGGGGTGTGGTGTTTTGCCCATTAATCGCCTCGAAAGGTGGAGAATGGTGCAGTCAGCAACATGCCCGAACTGATCCCTACGGGAAAGGAATAAGCATGTTTTCAGACAATGCATCGTTGCTCGTGCTTTCTGGAGGGCCTTGCATGCTGGATTTCGCGGCCTTGGAGTAAATCGGTTTGTTTCTTCGGGGCGTTGATCTGGGGGCCTCTTTTCCTGCCTTCTAATTGTTGCTAGCGCCTAATGTCTTTGGCGCAATCGCTGTCAGGTGGTTGCAGCAGATCGTCGTCGTCGTGCTGTCTTTCCGATTTTGGAGTGACTTTACAAAGAAATATTATCTGTTTTGACAGAGGAACTCTTCTTTCTCGATGAGGAGGAATTCCTTCGACACCGGTCTTGCCTTTTTGTGTTCGTCTGCAAGAGAGGTGTAAAGCTTGGGCTCAGGCCTGCCTGGTTTTCGTAGAGTAATGTTTATTTAGTACTCGCACAAATACCTTGTAAATACTATGGAAATAACTAACATATAGTTCTTTACGTTTCGTTTGTGTGTTGTTCGTTTACTATGTAATGTACATCAGTAATGATATCTTTTTGTAAGAATTTCTGGTTTGTTGTGTATGTTGTGTTCCGTGTACATCTGTAAACATACCTATTTGTCACATTTTGTGGTGTGTCTGTGGATGTTGTGTTCTATCGCGATGCTCTGTTGGGTTGTACTTGATGTTCACTGTTCATTAGAATGAATTTCTCTAAACACAATAAATATAGGCACTTTTTTCTTACAATTTCCTACAAGGAGCATTTTGACCGGCGTATTTATTGAGGAGAGTTAATAAAAACTAATGCCATTCGAAGGCTGGCTATCGACCTTTTTTGCAAAGTGGAAGATTTCCTCCTCTCTGGGCTGTTGGACGAGAGTACAAAAGCGGGCGTCACAGCCTCGGCAGGGCATTTTTTTTGGGGAGGGGACGCGCACTAACAATAGCCCAGAGAAGACTATGCGGTGCCCAGGGATCCTTGAGTGAAAAGTCTATAAATGAACAATGTCCGTTTGTCGGAAGTGTGACTGCAGATATGCAAAAATGGATGGGTTACCTTAAAAAGAAGGACTATATGTACATTTCATTAAAAATTTCTATAGTGTTCAGTTCGACAATATTCCAGAACACTTAGCCGTCATCTGTGTGACTACGCGGTGGTAATTATTTGGCATTTATTGGCATAAAAAATGAGTGAGTAGCACAGTGCTTTCTGTTTCAACGCGAAATCTGCTTGCAGGCTCGGCGGGTTAATGTTAGGGGAAGCTGAACCGTGGCACACCTTGTAAAAAATAGGTGCTCCAGCATCCCAGTGTCATCAAAAGTGCCTCATATGCTTACACTTTCGTTTCACTTCAGCACGTACAAACTCTGCGGAGGAACGACAAGCGTTAAACAACAGCTAGGTGTGTTGTGGAATAACCATTGTCCCATCAACCCAATTACGGTGCAACAATCAATAACAGCCCAGCTTGACCCACTGATACAACTCGTTATCGGGGTAAGTACGCAACAGGTGTTAAAACGAGTTCGCTTAAGCCTTGAAACGTCCATACAAAATGCGCGTGACGCCTAAGTAACGAAAGGCGTTGAACGAACAGTTAAATGTTTATGATTTACACAGACTATGGGTGAAACTGTCTCAGCAACTCTCTTATCATTGTGGGACCGCACTCTACACCTTAATGAAAAAAAGAGAGCCGGGCACTATAACAGGTTTGGCTACATAACTTTTTTGGTTTTAATAGGTGCGTAGCCCTTTAAAAGCCGTCGATGTCGTATTCTTTCAGCGCCCTTTGATCTTGGAAAGACACAACAGAGAGGCGAGACATACAGCAGCAGTCAAAAAGGGCCACTCTACCTCTGGCTTGGTGGGGCCGAAGGCTTCGTCGGCCCTGACGAAACTAACTTGGCGTAAACAACGTTCGGTAGAGCGACTGTCCATCGCATCAGCAGATGCGATAGACACTTTCCGTCAAAGGGTACAAGCAGCGCCAAAGGAGTGATGAGAGCCTCTCAGCAGCTCCAAAAAAGACAAAACGTTGATCACAGGGCCTCGCAAAGGCCCTTGTCGAATCAGTTAACATTTTCTTTCATACACAAATCACTCTCTTTTTGTACACGCAGTAATATTTTACTCTCAATATGGAAACACAAATTATACAATGGAACGTCAGAGGACTGCTTAAAAAGCTCGATGATGTCCAAAAACTCTACACAAATATTCGTGTAAAGCGCTGTGTGTACAAGAAACACACGTAAATGAACACCAAATTTTTGCGTCAATATGATATATTTGGAAAGGACAAAGATGGTGCTTTGGCGTCATCCAACGGCGTAGGAAATTTTTAATTAAGGAACAGCATCTACACATCTACCGCTACAAACAACCATTGCGGTAGTGGCTATTCTAGAAGTTCTTATGAACAAGCTCGTCACTATCTTCTCTCTCTACGTATCTTCACATCATATACCTGTGTCACACGGGCATGCAAAAAGTCTTTTAAGTAAGCGGTCTTTTACGAAGTTGAAAGACTTTTAACAAAGAGGTGTTTGCGGCGCAGACACACGGCAGCAACAATCTCCTTTTAGTGTTTTTGTTCGAAGACGCTAGCGAAAGCGTGGCGCTAGCAGTTAACAAGAGAAGCAATGAAAATTAAACGATGTATCACGATGTACAAATTAAAGACTTGTTGCACTGCTCTTTTCTTCAAATAAATTTAAGAATAAGAGTTGAAGAAACACCAATGTGAATGTTTTTTTTTGCACTATATAAGGAAGCATTCCCATAACTAGCGACGTGCACAAGTCCGTCTGGCACCACTGTGCTTTTATTTACCGTATTTGTTTTTTGCTGCTCTCGACTGCTCTCGACACGTTATGGGCGACCGTACGGGAGAAAAAGCGAGGATCGCAAGCCTAACGGCCTGCCTTCTCGCTCTGGAAAGCGAGGCAGACGCTGCAAAAGACGCCAAGGAGAGGATAAAGCAGCGCAAGACCGAGCGTCACCACGTGATATCGCCGACGCGTTGTAGCTGCTTACGAGAGTAGAAAAGGAAATAACCATTAAAAGAGTTCAATACACCTTCTGCAGGATATGAAATTTGTTTTTACAAAGAGCTTTGGTGACAGAAAAATAAGCATTTGCTCTTTTTTTTGACCACTCGAAAATTGCTGGCGCCCACTGGTTTCGAGGCTACTCATTCGGAGCCGTAAAAGAGATCGACGAACTCAGTTTACGAAAAAGACCGCTTCTGAAAAGGAGTTCGCTCTGTGCCGTGTGTCTGCTGTCAGGAACTCCTTTTCGGAAAAAGACCGCTTACTTAAAAGACTTTTAAGTGCCCGTGTGACAGGGGTAATAGTCTTGACAAGCATGAATTCCATTCTTTTATATACGAACTACCAGAACCTTATCTGGTGCTTGCGTACCTGAATGCACATAACGTCTTGACAAGTATGAATTCCATTCTTTTATATACGAACTACCAGAACCTTATTTGGTGCTTGCGGACCTGAATGCACATAACGGTCTATGGGGAGATTCTCGCCGCGATGCATGAGGTCGCCCTATTGAACAGATCCTTTTTTGTTCCGGTGCCTGCCCATTGAATAAGAAAGAGCCAACGTACTTTAGCTTCGCCAAGAAAACCTACTCATACACAGATCTCACTATTACGCCCCAATTGCTTCTACCCCTAGTTCATTGAAATGTAACCGATAATCTTTTTGGATATGAACACCATCCTGTAGTTTTGAGTATGCCAGTATTGAATCAATGTCCTCCACAGGTTCCCAAATGACTCGCAGATAAAACACATTGGGAATTGTTTCGTAAGATTACTCTCTTGACCTGTACCTACATATCAAGCTTAAGTGTAAAGAAAGCTGTAGAGTACTTTACATCCTTTCTGACTGACGCTGCAACTTAACCGATTCCGCAAACATCTAGACTGTCTGGCAAATGACGTGTCCCATGATAGAACAATGAATGTCGAAGTGGGCACCGGAAGCAAAATGTGGCGACACTAGGGAGCCTCCATGTGCGTGTTTCTCTGTTAAAAAAAACAAAGACGCGTGCACATGAAGGCTGCCTAGGCGACGCACGCTCATTGCGCATTCGCGCTGGTAATGCTGAGAACACAATTGCAGTTCTCCCGGGATGCCCATCGCCAGCGATAAGTGGTAGATATAATAGCTTGCCGTTTGAACCTTGAAGAAGGTTCTCCTTCATTGCTCAGTGGCTTCGCGGCTCAACGCCGCCGCACACTCACAATTCAGAGGTCGGAGGTTCGATTTCGCGTACCGATTTCTGTTTCAGGATTATTTTCTTCATGCAATTTCATATATATAGCTGTGTATACATATATGGTGAATGACGAAGAAGCCAACGTCAGTGGCGAAATCTAGTCGAGAGAGTCCATATAATTGCTATAGCAATAACAAAAATCAATGCATATACACGTAGTGCATGATGATGAGTGGTGGGAAGTATCCGACAGTCCGTCCTTGCTTCCGTCCATCTGTTCGTTGTTGCATCCTTCCGTTTATCCGTGCGTCTGTCCGTCCGTCCGTGCGTCTGTCTCTGCATCTGTCCATCCATCTGTCGGTGGATCAATCCATGTATGCGTCCATCCATTCTTCCGTGCACATCTCTCTCTGTCCACCCATCCGTGCGTCTGTCCATCGGTCAGTCCATCTAGTGAACGCTCCAAGAATCACCGATTCGCATCTTTTCATCATATATTGATCAAATAGTAGTTCGGTCATCCAGCGGACATTTCAAGCACTAAACGAGAGGTGGCACGGCTGGACTAGAGAAGCGGCACGCACGCAGTCTCTTAAGGTCGGCGCTTCGTATCTAGTATCCACCATTCACCGTCGCTAGTTCATGACGATGTGGCCTAACCCTTGCTAAAGCTTGCTAAAACCAAGGAAATTACGCCCAACAAGTATATGTCAACCTTTAGTGCTCAAAGTACGTCCTTGCGTTGCTAGGGTTTTTTTCAGTAAGCATCAAATTCAAGTCAAATTTTAATTGACGACTAAGTCATGGATACTCGGTTCTGTAGCATATTTCATAAGAAACAACTATTTTTTTTATTTATGATTGACGTGCGTGGGTTCCTTCCTCAATTCAAAAAAGTGCTCTCATGCCGCTGCTCTAGTTCAGCCATGGAGGTGACTACCGACTACTACTACTACTACTACTACGATGACGACGATGACGACGATGACGATTACTACTACTACTACTACTACTACTACTACTACTACTACTACTACTACTACTACTACTACTTCTACTACTACATACATCGGAGACGCACGACCCATGGCTTGAGGAGCTTCGTCCCTAAAACACACGGCAGTGTGTTCAGATATAGCGGTTAAGGACTTAGAGCACTTGGTACTCTACTATGGGAGAGCAGAGAACCGTCCCGTGGGCCTTAAAACGGCGAAATCACGCTTAATATTTGTTTAAAAAAACTATTTTGTCACAGACGTCAATAAATTTCAACAGAATTTTTTTTCTTACGCATACAATAACGATGATGACAAGACAGACTTTATTTACATGAACATGGATATGAAATGACGTGGGAAGAATGTGTACATTAAATGGTTCACAAAAACACAGCCACAAAAAAGTGTCAGAAAAGGACAGATACACATATGAAGATTGAAATGTAAAACAAGACGCACAAATGAAACAGGAATATGTAGATTTTGCGTATTTACGTGTTGGCATGTCATTTCTGCCATCGCATCGACACATAAGCATACCGATACCATGCCGTCCGAAAGACAAGTTTCACTCATTCATCACAGACTAGCACAAAAGGGCAAGACCAGCGCCGAAGGAATTCCTCTGCACCAAGAAAGGAGAGCTCCTGCAACAAAACAGACAGGTGCTCTGAGTACAATCGCTCAAGGATCGAGAGGAGCGCGCAGCGGCGCTGGCCCTCTGCAACCACCGCGCAGCGGTTGCGCCAGAGGCAGAAAGAATCAGCAACAATGAGAAGACAAGCGAAGCGGCCTCAAGGACAACGCCTAGAAGAAACGAAGCGATTAACTTTGAGGCAGCGAAATCAAGTATGTACGGCTCACCAGAAAACACGTGCAATGACACAATGCCTCAGAAAATGATGATTTGTTTCCCTAAGGGATCAGTTCGGGCATGTTGCTGACTGGACCCTTCTCTGCCTGTCGAGGCGGTCAAGGGTGGGAAGCACACCCCATCCCAGGTGCCACATGAAGTCTCGGAAGTGTCCAGGCAGAAAAAAAAAGCAGATCCCACGTACAGTCGGAATCGATGATATGCGAAGTGCGAATAAGAATGGTGGATATGTCACTTTAAAGCACTGCGCCGTTGTGGTAAAAGAAACTAGCACAACTACGATGCGTAGGTGACATGAGGTGAAAACTACTTAAGATCAGCACAATGCACGATTTAGAGCAAAATGATGCCGTACATGACTTCCGTGTCATCATTATCATGTTTGGGTGTCTTATTTACCTTCATCTATTCACGTCACGTGATACGAAATTCAGTAAAAGTGGAGCTAGCAGAACGGCTAGCAGCACGCTATTAGCGTGCTCGCGTTGTCACGTTCTCACATGTTTTCATGTCCTCACATGATACGCGTGTCAGCATTATCATGTTTGCACCAGTCATGTATATCGACATCCATTTACATCACGTAAAACCTAATTTGGTGTATGTGAGCTAGCCAAACAGCAGCGAGCGCGTCATGAAGAGCCCAATGTACTCATGTGTAGCGCTAACGTGCGCGTTACCGCACGTTAGCGCTACACATGAGTACAACCTTAGAAGTAAAGACAGTAAAGTTCTGACCTGTAACATGGAGAGGATGCCATCAGGTACTGGCTGTAATGCCGCCACCACCATTGATTGCCGCCTGAGTGAAGTGCGCCGTTTCATAAATGTAGCTGCAGACACGTGTCCAGTAGTGGCGTCAGGTGAACAGCCTAGTTTGCTGCGTTACGTAGATATGGCACAGCGACAGTCTATGTGCGCATGAGTGGGCAGTTGAAACTTCCATTGATGACGATCCCGCTTGACGATAGGTGACACCGAAGGTTCAGGGAAAAGCAGCGGTCCACTCGACGAGCAGGGAAAGCAGCACCAGCGCTTTCAATGTGCCTGTAACACGGAGAGGATGCGATCAGGTACTAGCTGTAATGCCGCCACCACCACCGATTACATGACAGGTGCAAACGTGATAATGCTGACACGCGTATCATGTAAGGACATCACAACATGTAAGAACATGACAACGCGAGCACGCTTATAGCGTGCTCGCGACCATTCTGCTAGCTCCGCTTATACTGAATATCGTATCACGTGACGTGAATAGATGAAGGCAAACAAGACACCCAAACACGATAATCATTACATGGAAGTCATGTACGGCATCACTTTCCTCTACCTCGTGCGTTGTGCTGATCTTCAGTCGTTTTCACCTCATGTGACCCACGCATCGTAGTTGTGGTCGCTAACGTGTGCGGAAGGAGGAAGAAGTGATCGCAGAAAACAACTTCAGCGTTCAGCTCTCGAAGTTTTCGCGATTTTCTCTGCGACTTCTGCAAATCTGAGACAAGAACACTGGGGGACGTGGCCCCCTAAATTGGGGGATCAAAACCCCGCCCAGCTTCCGGGCCCTGGACCGCCTCATCAGGGTGCGTCCTATGTGAGTGACCACTTCGGCCCCAACGTGGGGCACAGTTACGCTTCTGATGGCTCTTCCACCGAAGACATGGCCTCGGACAGTAATTTCATCCTTGTTCTAAGCCGCCGTCTAAAGAGAAAGATCAGAAGGACATCACCGACCGGTCGACAGGCACCAAAAAAGGCGAGTAGCATGTGGTCCTTCACAATCTCGCACATGCCGACAACGACGACAGACGTCCTGAACACTCTACTCTAAATAGGCAAAGCTTGTCGGAGTATTTCGAGCGTATCGCACCTGGCCAGGTTGAGGAAATACGTATGAATACCCGCAAGAACATCCTGTCGGTGGAGGTTACTTCAAAGGCTATACTGGACACGCTGAAGGCCATCGTCCATTTGGGAAACATTCCAGTGCGCGCGTTTTCTGGGTACGACAAGGCAATTACGATAGGCGTCATTTATGATGTGGACGAAGAGATTACAGACTCAAGCCTCGAGATATTGCTTTATTCGACGGCTCATGTAATTGGTTTTCACCGTTTTGGATGGTCGCGTTGGGTGAAAGTAGTGTTCAAGTCCGAGTCGTTGCCTACTCACGTCAAGGTTGAATATGTGCGTCATCCGGTACGTCCTTATGTACCGAGGCCTCTACAGTGCCATAAATGTTTGAAATTTGGGCATGTCAGTGCAGTTTGTAAGGATGCGGTAACTTGCAAACGATGTGGTGCACCTCATGACGATAGCAACTGCAACACTGCCACAAATTGTCTTAACTGCACGGGCACCCACGACGCAACGTCAAAGGACTGTCCTAAAATGAGGAACCAAATAACAATCATGAAGAAGATGGATGGGACCACTCCACCCACAGAGAAGCTGCAAGGGCTGCCCGGCGCAGTACACGTCGTTCACGACACCGACCCAAACAAGGGAGCAGCGCTAACCAAGTTGAAGAACTGACATCAAATATCCAGGCTTCACCTTCTCGTCGCTTGCTCTTACCGGCCAGAAATGAAGATGTCTGTGCTTCCGTACCTTTACAGCTGACGAATGGACGAGCCAACCAGCCACCGGCCCGTAATACTTCGGAGTGGCCTTCTTTACCATCAAGGCCCACGTGTACGCCTTCCACGCATAATGCAGCTGAACGCAGCTAGCAGGACAAGATGGATAATAGTGACATCAAGAGTATGCTTAGAAATTTGATGGATTCAATGTGCAAGATCCTTAGTGGTCTAAACACTCCGACGGCTAAAGTTGCTGTTCAGTTACTTGAGGTGCTGGAGCCACTTCTTGTTGTTCTTCAGTAAGCGAACATGGCCTCGATGTTCGAAGATCGCATGCAGCAGACGCTTGTTATGCAGTGGAATGCTCGTGGTTTACGTGGCCGTCTCTCTGAGATCAGACAGCGGGTGTTGAAATACCAGTTCCCAGTTATTGTCATCTGCGAACCAAACATGGTTTCTACATTCCGTTTATCTGGGTACGTCCAGCTTTGGTCTCGCAGTGTTCACCGTGCAAGCAAGGTGCTAGTTTGTGTACGCCGCGATATAATGTACGTACGACATGACATTCTGTCGCATACAACGAATGATTATGTTTGCTTGACTATAAAGTATAAGAGGCGCACGTTGTCAATTATCGGAGGATACATTCATCCAAGTGCGAAGATGGACTGCTCTCACCTTAGGTCTGTGCTTCAGGCTGCTCAGAGCCCCCACATTGTCATTGGAGATTTCAACGCCCATCATCCCCTCTGGGGTAGCACTGTAACGAACGACCGTGGCAGAGATTTGTGCGACTTCGTGTGTAATTTTGAATTAAGGATGCTGAACGACGGATCGCCCACTTTCATTCAGGGTGCTTCTTACAGCAGCTGCCCCGACATTGCATTTGTTATCAGGAGTCACCTGTCTTCTGCAGCTTGGTCTACGGATATAGAGACTCATGGTAGTGATCACTTGCCAACATACGTTCAATTCAGGTGGTACCGCCGTTCAGCCACACGCTGCATTCATCAGACGGACTGGCGTCTCTTCAAGTCATCTGTGAAAACGAGCTCTCAGTGCACTACTACATCATCCGAAGTAGAAGACATCATTTCTTCAACCCTGCATGACACAACAAGACAAGTTACCATTCCGCTGCAACGATCAGCTATCGACTTACGATACGAGACCCTTAGTACTATCCGTCGCCTCACAGAACGGCGATACAGACGAACAAGATCACCGTCAGACCTCTCAGCTTGTCGTCAAGCTCAACAACACGTTCTTCGGCATCTCGACAAGCTAGACAGGCAACGATAGAGGTCGTTCTGCGGTTCTTCGGACCCAAGACAGCCTCTCTCTAAAATCTGGCAGATAGTACGAAGTCTACAATCTTTTCCACAACAAATTTGGCCATTCCGTGCGGTGGCTCTACATCAGGGCCGGAGTGAATTAGAGGTAGCCAAGGACTACTGTAGCCTTGTCGTTTCAACCACTCACACTGTGACCCGAACTCTTACCACCACTGTGCCCCCGTGCTTCGACGAAGGCCTCGAAGTGCCTTTTACAACGCAGGAACTGGACGCTGCAATTTCACTTTCTCGGCACTCATCAGCACTCGGGCCTGACGGAATTACGTACGCTGCACTTCGCCATTTTGATATAAAAACACGACAGATCCTGTTATATTACTACAACACCTCCTGGGAGTCAGGAAATGTTCCAGATAAGTGGAAGTGCAGCCGCATAATCGCACTGCTTAAACCGGGGAAGTGCCCTAATGAGCTTTCATCTTACCGGCCGATCGCCTTAAGCAGCGGCGTTGGCAAAGTCATAAAAAGGATGGTATTGTCGAGATTAGAGTGGCTCTTAGAGAGTAATAATCGCTTTCCTGCGTTCATGAATGGCTTTAGGAGAGACCGATCAGTCATTGACGGGGTCATCAACTTGGTCTCCTATGTTGAACAGGAAAGACGTCGTGGCAGATTAGTGGCTGCTGTTTTTCCTGACATTAAAGGCGCCAACGACAATGTCTTACATTATGCCATCCTTGATGCGCTTGAGGATCTAGAAATTGGCGGACGACTGTATGCATGGATCGTGAGCTACCTTAGCAACCATACCATGTATATGCAACAAGCGATGGAGATACAGACCATTATAACATTCACCGTGGTGTTCTTCAAGGGAGTGTTCTCAGTCTGACACTTTTAAACATCACCTTGATTGGACTTGGTACTGAACTTCCTGACAAGGTGAAGGTGAGTCCATATGCCGACGACATCTACATCTGATCTTCTAGAGCTACGGGACCCCAACTGCGGGCTCGACTGCAACGTGCAGTGACCATCACTGCAGGTACCTACGTGCCAGGGTCTCACACTGTCAACTAAGAATGCGCAGTGCTTACATTTACACGAAAACAAATGACAAGATACCCACTAACTGTGAATGGAACAGAAATTCGTGTTGTTGTGCAACACAAATTCCTGGGCGTTATCCTCGACCGGAATCTATCTTGGTCAGAACACGTCACAGCCTTGAAGTCAAAGCTCAAGAGTTTTGTCCACGCTCTTCGGGTCATGGCCGGAGCAAGATGGGGCCCTTCGGAGGCAGTTCTCCTGCAACTGCACCATTCTTTATCCGTAGGATGCTTACGAAACAGCATGCCCGTGCTTTCAAGCATGAAGCCCAGTTGTGCGAGCACGCTAGAAAGCATCCAAGCTCAAGGATTGCGCACATGTTTGGGCTTACCTCAATGCAAATCAGCAAAGGGAACTCTCGCCGAAGCTCGGGCTTGTCCTGTCAAAGTATATGTGCTCTACGAGCCTCTTCAACTCCACCTTCACCTCTTGACTCAACACAGGTAATCCCCTATCAGCGCTCCCTGCCAGCCACCGAGACTGCAGTTATTCAAGAGCTATATCGCGGCTCGAGAATATCATATCGCCAAGATTCTCTCCCCCCCCCCGTGTTCCTTAGACACCTCCGTGGTTCCTGCCTAAAGCTCTTGTCATACTTCAGATTCCTGGAATTATGAAGAAATCCCTTGTATCATTGATCGGCCTAAAGCAACTTACACTGCTGCACAATTATACTATGTACGACGGCTTGCCGCACGTATATACTGATGGATCTACCACGTCACGTACCTCCACCGCAGCCTTTGTCATCCCGCAGATGAAGATAGCTCGACGTTTCAAGATAGATCAAAAGACCACATCAACAGCCGCGGAACTTGTTGCTATTCGGGAGTCAATACGTTTCATGTCGACAGAACCCGCTCGTAAATGGACGACACTGTGTGATGCCAAATCTGCTATTCAAACCATCGATGGCTTCATGAGACAAGGTCCATATCATACTTTATCGATGGAAATAGCAGAGCTTCTTGGCATTGTTACAAAAAATGAACGTCACGTAACATTTCAATGGATACCTGCTGATTGTGGCATAATGGGCAATAAAGAGGCGGACGCTGAAGCTAAGAGAGCTTTAAATAGTGCCCCGGAAGTGTGCATCGCATTTTCTCGACAAGATACTAACATCCTACTTCGACGCATAATGCGCAACTCCATCTTAGAGCACTGGCAGAAACCAGGACACCAGCACAAGCGGCTGCACAAATGGGACCCGGAAATGAAGTTTCGTATGCCTTAAAGCGAGGCATCTCATGCATTATCCACCGCATCGCCTCGGTGTGGCTTACTCGAGACGTTACACCCACTTGATTGGTTGTAATGACACAGGTCCCAGTTGTGGTCTCTGTCGGTTGCCAGAAACGCTCGAACATATACTTTGCGACTGTCCAGCATATGCAAGCGAACGTCAGCAACTGATATCTTCGATTGGCCGATATATTAGTCGACCATTAACTGATGAGGTTGTGTTAGGTCCTTGTCCTGGCGCCAGCACCACACATGTGGTTATACGAGCCGTCATCGCTTTCTTAGAAGCCACTGGACTGGATGCACGTCTGTAGAGTTCCCCAGCCTATTAAGAACATATCATCTCTCTACCTTACCAACGTCATTCATCACTTTTTCACTCCCCAGTCACCCTTCCCCAGTGTAGAGTAGCAGGCCAGAGCAAACTATAGCTCAGGCCGACCTCCCTACCTTTCTGTAAATAAATTCTCTCTATCACTCTCTCTCTGACGTGCGCGCACGCTGAGCACAGCGACGATACGTTAGCAAAACGCGAGAACTTTATAGTTTGACGCCAGCGCAACCAGCGTTCGTTGGCGCGGCCCGACGGCAGCCGGCGGGAAATTCGTGCCGATGCGCTACCTAGACAACCCTGCGTCTCCCTCTTTTCGTGACGGAGGGACGCCGGACGCGCTAAAACGCGCATGCGTCAAGACATTGCAGCGTGGCACATGCCTGCGAGTATCAAGGAGGGTTTAAAAAATGGCCGGAGTGGAAATCATTGCCTAGGAGTGAAGCCGTGCCTCTGGCAAGATGACGGCTGCGGCGGCCATCTTACTAAGGGCATGGTAAAGTACCACCGTTATGCGATCAAAAACAGATCGTATCCCTCGCACACCCAACGAGTGTGATGTGGAAACTTTTTCGGGTCACACAGTGCTCCAAGTGCGTCTTATTGTTACTAGTTTTCCTTAGTGAGCCTCTGATTGGAGGCACAGTTCTTGGGAAGTTCAGTCACCCATACTCGTTTGTGTGTGTGTCATTTTGTCGGGAAAAACTATCTTTTACTATATAACTCACGTAGAATCTATATTGACATATCAAATCCATTTGATCTTTAAGTGGGCACTATCTATCAGAAAAGAGCATGTTTCCGGCTTCTTGGCAGTGGCAAAAGCTGGCTTCACTTCTGCTGGCAAGGTATTGCGGGAGCTTCCACTCGAGCGATTTCTTTAATCCTCCTTGGCGAGTATATGGCGAAACTGGCACCTGTCGTCGCAATGCCGGTGTGACGCGACGAAATGAACGCCGATTAGCACGCGCACCACCTGACGTCGAAATGTATTGGCACCTTGACTGTGGCATGTAGTCATGTTCGCACATGACACGCATCTCATGATTATCATGTTACTACCAGTCACGTACTTTCGTCATTCATTGACGTCACGTAATACGAAACTTGGTATATGTGAAACTAGCGAAATCGCCGCGAGCGCATCTTGAGTGTGGCTTGTAGGCATGTTGTTACATAACACGCATGTCGTGATTATCATGTATGGATGTGTAATTTACCTATGTTGTCCACTTGTGTCACGTAATACCGAGTTTGTACATGTAAAGCTAGTGAAACGGCCGTGAGTGCATCATGAGTGTGGCACGTAGTTATGTTGTTACATGACACGCATCTAATAATTATTGTTTGCACTAGTCACTTACCTTTGTCATACATTCATGACCGTAATACGAAATTTGGTATATGTGACGCTAGCGAAACGACCGCGCACACATCATGAGCGCGGGATGTAGTCATGTTGTTACATGAGGCGCATGTCATGATTTTCATGTTAGGGTCTGTCGCTTGTGTTCGCCTTGGAATCATGTCATACCAGTTTTGCAACATGCTATTCGAACGAAACCACCGCGAGAGCTGCAGCACCATGAAATGTAAATCATGACAGTCATGGCATACGTGTGATGATTTTTATGCCATGACTAGTCAAATATGTTCTTCATCAGTTTCTTCATCAGTCATGTTATGTCATACCAAGCTTAGTATCGATACAATTATTTAAACGGCTAGGAGAGCTTAAAGTCGTAAGCGGCTATATATATATATATATATATATATATATATATATATATATATATATATATATATATATATATATATATATATATATATATATATATATATATATATATATATATATATATAGATAGCTACGCTCAAAGTCGCCGAAGTTCGCTAAGCAGTGCTTCGCATTTAAAAGCCGTTAACGTGTTCCTGGACACCCGACCAGAGCGAGCACGGTGGGCTGGGGGAACCAACGGAAACAATAAAGCAGCAACTGTCTGAGCTATATGATTGTTCAACACATCTGTGCCATGTCAGGACGATTGGACATTACGAAAAAATGCAACAGTCGTTGCATAAAACGAAGAAAGTGTTATAGACTGTTGGCTCCTGTTAAGGTGCACCTTAGGCATCAAATGCTGAAAGTGAGTACCTAGAAAGAAATACGCAAGCGTTCGTGCGGGAAATTCCTGGGCGCAAAAGGAAGCGCTGTGCCAGCAGCCGACAGCGTATGTACACTAAAAGCAAAGCAAAGCCTCCCGGAGAACGCTGCTGACTTCTTGGTGCACGACAGACCAACTCAGTGCTACCTGACAAAAAAAAAAACAAATTGGCAGATCCCACGTACAGTCGGAATCAATATGTGAAGCACGAAGACGTAAAGTTCATATGTCACTTTAAAATAAGCACAACGCTATGATGCGGAGTTAAATTGTGCGGTACATAATTTCCATATCATTATTATCATGTTTGGACGTGTCATGTACCTCCGTTATCTATTCACGCCACTTGATACAAAATTTGGTAAATGTGGAGCTAGCGAAACGGCCGCGATTCCACTGAGAGCGTAGTAGGTTGTCATGTTCTTACATGACACCTATCTCATGATTATCATGTTTGCACCAGTCACATACCTTCGTCGTCCATTCAGGTCCCGTAATACTAAATTGGGTATATGTGAAACAAGCGAAACGGCGGCGATTGCATCATGAAGGGCCCAATATACTCCGACATATCTTAGACGCGCGCACGCTGGGCGCAGCGATGCTATTGATTGATTGATTGATTGATTAAAACTTTATTTTTGTCCAGAGAAGAGGCAGGGGAGACCCCGCGCCACCCGGCTAATCCCACGAAGGGACTCCCATGCCGAGCTTGGCGGCCCGTTCATGGGCACTCTGGACGGCCAGGATTTGATCCTTAAGTTCGGGGCTGCGTAAGAGTGCAGCCCACCTGTTCTCACTGAGGGCGGGGCCGATGGGTTCACATTCCCAAAACACATAAATTGAATGTGGCTAACAGTCCACAAGCGGGGCAATCCACACTGGGCTACCGTTAAGGGTAGATGGCATGAAGAACCGCAGGGTTAGGATACGCACTGACTTGCAATAGTCTTAGGGTGACTGCCTACACCCTGCACAGGGCCGGGTGTGGGAGAGGGAATACTCTTCTTGACAGATAGACGTGCTTTGTTATTTCGTTGAACGTAACTAAGGGTTCCCAGCCAGGCAGAGGGACTGTGGAGGCGGTGCGATCAGTGAGTCCTCGCGCGGCCTCGTGTGCGCCCTCGTTCGGGTTAGAGGTAGAGCCCTCAATCGTCAACCCCAGGTGAGCGGGAAACTAAGCGAGAGAATGGGGCGTGATACTCTTGAAGCTTTGGAGAATGCGGAGGGCCTGAGGGGCTACCATCCCGGTTTCGTAGGCTTTGATAGCCGCCTTGGAGTCGCTGTATATTGACTCTCTGCGACTATCTAGCATAGACAGCGCGATTGCAACCTGTTCGGCTATCACGGGCTTCGACGTGCGTACCGTGGTGGAGCAAGTGAGCCCGGAGTTTGAGTCGGCGATGGAAACAGCTAATGCCTCTTGTTGGACATCTGGCGCAGCATCCACAAAGCTTGCATCAATGGTGTTGCTACGGACGTGCTCGAGCAGAGCTCTACCCCTGACCCTACGCCGACCGACGTTGTGCGTAGGGTGCATATTGCGGGGAATGGGCGCGATGCGCAGTTGAGACCTGATGTTTCTGGGAATCTGCATCGAATCGGGGCACTGGTCAATAAAGTTGAGGCCCAAATCATCGACTATCTTGCGGGCCGATTTGGTTTCGGAAAGCCATAGCAGCTGTGAGCGCTTTTGCGACTCAATTATCTCTTCGAGTGTATTGTGAACACCGAGCTTGAAAAGGTTTTCAGTGCGAGTGCTTGCAGGCAAGCCGAGCGCGAGCTTGAAGACCTTTCTTATAAAGGAATTCAGCTTACTTTTCTCTGCAACATGCCAATTATACATGGCCGCCAAGTACGAAAGGTGGCAGAGCACAAACGCATGTATGATGCGGATGAGATTGTCTTTTTTGATTCCCCGGTGTCTGTTGGTGATTCTCCGGATGAGGCCTAGAGCACTTTCCGTTTTGGTAGTGATCTGTCTGAGTGCCGCTCCGTTAGTGCCGTTGGACTCGATATACATTTCCAATATTCGGAGCGAATCCACTCTGGGCACTGGGGATCCGTCACCAGTGAAAAGCCGTATTTCACTTTGAGACGCAGGTTTCCAGTCATGGTGGCCGCCGCCTCGGGGTCTTTTCTTGTAGAGCAGATGTTCAGATTTCGATGGGGAGCACCTGAGACCGGTGGGACGGAGGAAATGTTGGGTCACACCGATTGCGCGCTGTATGGCTTCCTCAACTTGACCATCGCTCCCGCCGGTGCACCAGATGGTTATATCATCTGCGTAGATGGCATGATTGATTCCTTGAATCTTCGCGAGTTCCTTGGAGAGCCCAATCATCACGATGCAGAGATGCTATGCTAGCAAAACGCGAGCACTTTGTAGTCTGACGCCAAACGCGACAGGCGCGACCAGCGTCCGTTGGCGTGGCCCGGCAGCAACCAGCGCGAAATGCAAGATGCTGCATTTTGTGCCGACGACGTTACCCAAACAGCACCGCGTCTGCCTCTTTTCGTGGTGGAGGGACGCCGGGCGCGCTCAAACGCGCATGCGTCAAGGCAACGCAGCGCGGCACGCGCCTTCGAGTATATGGCAGGCAGATTGGCGCCTGCCGTGGCATCGCCGGCATGACCCGACGAAACGAACGCAGAGCGCACGCGCGCCGTGTCACGTCAAGTGAATCGACACCTTAGAAGTGTGGCATATAGTCATGCTGTTGTTACATGACACGAATGCTATTATTATCATGTTTTGACATGTCCCTTACGTATGTCGTTCGTTCTAGCCACGCAATGGCGAAATCGGTACATGCGAAGCTATAGCGAAATGGCCGCGGGTTCATCGTGAGCGTAGCATGTACTCATGTTGTTACATGATACGCATCTCATTTTTATCATGTTTGCGCCAGCCACATACCTTCGTCATCCATTCACGTACCGTAATATCAAATTTGGTATATGTGAAGCTAGCGAAACGGCCGCAAGCGCATCATGAGCGTGGCTTGTAGTCAAGTTTTCACATGACACGCATCTCATAGTTTTTATGTTACGGTCTGTCGCTTGTATTTGCCATGCAGTCATGTCACACTATACCAGTTTTGCAACATGTCCTGTGTACGAAACCACCGCAAGAGCCGCAATACCATGAAATGTAAATAATGCCATTCATGAAATACCTGTCATGATTTTCATGCTATGAGTTCTTACTTATGCTCATCATACAGTCATGTTATGTCATACCGATTTTGGTATTGATACCAATATCGAAACGGCCAGATGAGCTAAAAGTTGTAGGCGGCTAAATGGATGAATACGCTCAAAGTCGCTGGTGTTGGTGTGTTCAGAAAAAGTGGGTAACGATTTAGAGTACTAGGTACTCTACTCTGGGAGAGTAGCTGATGCGTGTGTGTTTAGAAAAAGTAGTTAACGATTTCGAGTACTTCGTACTCAACTATGGGAGAGCACCGAGCCGTCCCGCTAAAAGTATTGGGAGTCGACTTCTGACGACGATGTACTACTGATGAAACGAATTATTGGGACATTGAACTCAATACTTACTCTTTTCAGGAGTAATAATAGTGCTAGTTTTTCGGACAATCTTTTGCAAAGTGTGTCCTTTAAGTCAAATGAGTTGTGATCTATAGAAATTAAACAAAAGTGTTTTTCGCCGAAAGCATTTGAAGCTTTATTTTTGATTCATAAGTATCACTATTAGCAGAGTCCTTCAATACTTTTCTGGTCACGAAACTTCTCCGTAACGCTATGGGAGAGCTTCATATGGGGATCAAAGCTCCCGCGCGGTGGCGCTACGAGTCTGGTGAAGGCGGCTTGGACGGCGGCGGCCGCATTTGCAGCGTTTGCAGTGCGTTGGAGCGCGAGCTTACTGCTTTGTTTGTTGTGTGGTATAGCTGTCTACACTCATCACGGACGGCAAACTATGCGAACTACCATGCCTCTGACGTGCTGCGTACCTGGTTGCCGCTCTGGCTATCGGAGTTGTACAGAAAAAGCTTCGCTGTTCTGCCTCCCAAGCGACCGCGAACAACGCGACAGGTGGAAGCGAGCCATTCCACGACAGGAGACGGGCGCTTTCAACTTCGAGTCGAAGGCCGTTCGTGTGTGCGAGAAACATTTCGACACCACGGACATTATTCGAGCCGATGAGTTCAGAATAAGTGGACAATCTGTGCTTCTGCAGCGCGAGAAGCCTAAGCTCCGCGTCGGTGCCATACCCCGGATATTTGAAAACATGCCGGCGTATCTTACGAAGCCCAAGCCACGGTCGCGCTCACAGCGAGAAAATCCGCCTGCAAAACGTCGTCGCGTTTCGTTGCCGAACAACGATGGCACTGCAGCTTCTGTGAGCTCCAGCACAGAGCCCTGCGATCCTGAAGCAGCCGGAGATGATGGTAAGCCTCCATTCGCGTTGCCTTGTTTTCTTGTTTCACTATGTTGAGAGCCTGTATTGCCTGTGTGCTGCGTGATGTCGCATTATATTGACCCATATTTCTTCGTTTGACAGGTGGAGTGATAAGCACTGGAAGCTGCACAGAGATGGCATGCCAGACAAAGGGAAATGTCTGCTCCATCTCAGAGCTCCACGCAGTTAAAGACCAGCTTTGAAGCACTAAGCAGCAACTTCGTTTGTGCCAAGTGAAGATTGCGAAATTGACAGTGCAAGCGAATAGGAACAGAAGATCGCACCAGGACGTTCAGAAGCTTTCGGCTCCCGAGAAGCTCATTTTTGACCACTGGCTCATGAAAGCCAACGCAAAGTCTGCAACAGCTGCGCGGTAAGTTCCAAATACCCCATCACACACGTAGCATTGCTATTGGATTGCCCCTTTTGCGTTCGAAAATGTTATCTCAAGGTGTAGCCTTCATTTATTCATCATGTATTTGTATCTGTTGTACCGCAAAACAATATGCTATTGAGGCAGACATTGGTTTGGCCGTTTTGTGTAGTGTTATTTCTAATTTCGGGAAAAATTGCAGGTTTGTTTGGGCAAATATACTTTCTTCAGTTTTTATAACACCATTCTCATTATTTTTTGCTTTGCATGAATAGTTTCCAACACGCTGATTGTGGAAAACAAATTTGCAATTCATTCTCTCCAGGTACAAAAAAGAGTGGATTTATGACTGCTTGCTGCTAAAGATAAAGTCCACAGCAGTCTACACTTTTCTTCATGAAAATGAATTTTTGCCCCTTCCAAATCCCCGCACCCTCTATGGCTACCTCAGAAATCTGAAAGCTGATTTTGGCTTCGACAGCACTTTGTTCACGGTTCTGTGTGAAAAGCTAGAAGCAGTTCCAGAAAGAGAGCGTCGAGGTAAGAAGCAGTACTCATTTTTATAATTGTATTATATTCAGCAGCGCAATTGAGACAAGATGTTAACCTACCCAAAACTTTCCAGGAGTGCTCATGTTCGATGAAATGAGCGTCAGAAAAAGCGTCCACATTCGCGAGTCGGACATGGCACTGCTGGGCAAGGTGGATTTCGCTGAACACACACGACCATGTGACCATGGCAAAGACGGCGACCACGTGCTGGTCTTTCTGTTTCGGCCTTTTCTGGGAGGGTGGTCACAAACTGTGGGCACATTTTGTGCTTCTGGTGCTGCCCCAGGATCAGTCGTGGCGAAGCTCCTTTTGCAGTGCATTGTTCACCTTACAAACGCTGGTGTTCTTGTTGACGCAGTGACCTGCGACAACTCCACATCAAACCAATCAGCCTTGAGATCTCTGGGTACGTCTTTTCAAATTTTATTTAGCTGTGGTTAGTGATGTAGTAGAAAAACAAGTGTACTATTAAACTGTTTTTCTCTCAAGGTGTCAACGGGGACATGCACAAGCTTCAAACGTGTTTTGAACACCCGTGTGAGCCCTCAAAGCAAGTCCACGTTGTAATTGATCCACCGCACATATTTAATTGCATCAGAAACAACTTGCTCAAAGTGGGCAAGTTTTTGGTAAGTAAAAAAAAGTTGCATGTGAATGCCTTGACCTGTGCATAAACTATTCAGTTTAAAAAAAAATTTGTCACTTGTCCTTATGTTGCAGCTCCCTCAAGGACAGGAGGTGTTCCACTGTCACTACAATGACTTACTGGACTATGAAGAAGAACAGGCTGGACTCCGGGCTGTACCGAAGTTAACGAAAGCCCATATTTTCCCCAATGCGTTCCAAAAGATGAGCGTGAAGTTGGCTGTCCAGGCAAGTCATGCACGCAGCTATGTTCAGTGCAAAGTGTATTTCAAAAACATCTGCTCACACGTTTGGGAAGTAAACTTAAAATCCTTTTTTTCCACACATTTTACAGCTGTTCAGTGAGAGTACTGCTTCGGCCATGGAGTTTTATAGCAAGCAGGAAGACTGCAAGAAGCTCCATGGGTCGGCTGCAACATCGCAATTCACAAGAACATTGAACAAGCTGTTCGACTGCCTGAACTCTCGGAGGCCAGACCATGTTCGATTCAACGAAGCACAACACATTGCTGTGAGATTATTACATGTGTTATGAAGTGTTTTTCGTGTACTATAGATGCAGCATAATTTTAATTCAGGTGTTGAAGGACAGCATTGCATGGCTGGACAACTGGGAGAAATACATCAAGACATTACCGACCCAGAGGCAAGTCTGCTTTCTGAGTAAGCAGACATGTGGAGCCCTCAGACTGACACTGCATAGCTCAGTTGCACTCATCGAGAGCTTGCTGTTGTCTGGGTTTCGTTACGTTCTCGTTGGGAACTTCGGACAAGATCCTCTAGAGGTAAACATGATGACTTTTATGTGTATAAATGTGCTATGAATTTCTCATTGTTGCGATAAATTGATTTTTTCTTTCTAGAGGTTTTTCGGCATCGTCAGGCATGTTGCTGGTGACGGAGGGCAGCCGACTGTGCAACATTTTTTGTTCATCTATCGGATGCTCTCTGTAAACAACCTAGTTCGGCCGCCAAAACGGGCCTCGGTCGAGGGAGATGGACCCCAGCTGTTGCTCAAGCTCCAGGGCCTCTTTGACAAGGGAAAACCTGCCTCCAGTCAGGTAACGTGCCCCTTGCTTTTATTTATTAGCTCTAGTTTCTTTTTTTCAGGAGCAGTTTCACTACACAAATGACTAAATAACCAAATGAAACATAATGTGTTTTTGCATTTACGAATCTCAACTTATACATTGAAAGATTTGAAACTTGGAATGTATTTTGCAGATTGACATGTTGGCGGTCCTCTTTGATGACGTTCTTGAGGAGCTGGGAGAGGCAGTGAACAATGCATCCGTGCCTGACGTTACGATCTCCACCAAAGAGTGCATTCTTGATTATCTTGCCGGTTACGTGGTAAAGAAGTTTTCAACGATAAGCTGCACTGACTGCGTGGGAACACTCAAGTGCCAGACACGAGAGCCAACTGACCTAATCCAGAAGAAGTCAAGAGGATTCCTGCAAGTGCCCTCATCCCAGCTTCTCAGCCTGTTGCGCATTGTGGAAGGACATGTTGAAGAACTGACTGTGGACACAGTTGCATGTGCTGATGTGTATGCGAACATTGTTGACCAAGTTTTGCTCGACAGCCGCATTGCTTCTGCTGGTGTGGGCTGTAGGTTGCACTATGTGGGTACCAAAGCAGAGGTTGTTCATTTTTTCTTGAGGTGCCGCCTGCACTTTTACACCAGGGAAAAAAACAAGCTGACATGAGCGACGCGGCGAGCAAACTGCCCAGCAAATGGTGGCAACAAGCCCCATGGGTAGCAGATGTTCTGTTTGTCATGCTATGTAAAGCCCAACTGTTGTGTTTTGTGTTTGCTAGTGACAAAAACACTTGCACATTTGTGTTCCTAGTTGCTTGTGTGACGTTGTTTATTTCCTTTATCCGCCATGCTATTGCCGTAAACTTGTATGAATAAACACTTGCACCACAGCCGCGGCGCGTTTTCTAGTCATTTGCATGCGCTTGGCAGCTGCCTGCGACGATCAGCAAGTGGCCAGTCAGGTTACTGTCATTTGTGTGGCGGAACCAAAATCCACGGCGGCAACATTTTGATTATCCAATCAGGTATTTTGAATTTGCAAAGCGGAGCATGGCTAGCTTTGCCTGTATTTCTTTTTTAATTTTTTTTACTGTCCCCGCCGCGGTGGCTCAGGGGCTAGGGCGCTGTGCTGATGATGATGAGCCCAAGGACGCGGGTTCCCAGCCGCTTTTCTGATGGAGGCGAAAAGAGAAAATGCCTGTGTTTTAGAGATTCCCGCGCATGTTAAAGATACCTGGGTGGTTAAAATTATTCCGGAGAGCTACACTACGGCGCGCGCCCGATTGCCTGCATAGCGTCAGTGCGTTAAACCTCATAACCAAGTAATCAATTAACTTGCGTAACCTTTTTGGTTACGCAAGTTTTGCATTGATTACTTGCATAACCAAGTAATCAATTAGCGTAGCGGCCGTGACTACCGCAACGAACGAACGCTGCAACATATACGACTCAGTAACACGCGTGGCCTTGCCTCTATTTCACAGCTAAGCTAAGCGTCAACTGAATCAAAAACACGCACACTTCGCTCGCGTCGCTCGCGTTTTTACAGGTCGCGTTTTTACAGGTGGAAATGAAGAGCAGATGAAATTAGGCGCATTGCCGACGGAGAAACAGCCGGCCCGCAAGCGTCGCCGGCCGCCGGCGAAGCCTTCACGCTAACAGGGGCGATCCTAGCGGCAGCTTTTGTCCCTGAATGAAACTTCGGCCGGAGTTTCGTGACCAGAAAACCATTGAAGGACTCTGCTATTAGTAATAAAAATTTTGCATATCCCACGTTTGCTCATTGCAATAAGAAAGGAGACAATGAGAAACCCGCGCCTAAGAAGCGAGCCACAATTTTACGTGAACAAATGCCTACGATGGCAATGTCTGAAGTAAAAGAAGTGCTCACAGCACTCAGCGATAGCGTGGGGTAGATGAACGAAAGACTTACACAATTTCAGTCAGGTATTGTAGCTATGGATGAGCGCACCAACCAGCGAATTCTCTAGATTGAAGCGTACCTGAACGATACGGTGGTTCTAGCTCTGGCTCCCACGGCCCCTAAACCTATTGTTCAGTGCTAAAGTCTAACAGTTTTACTGAACTAAATACTCAATCCCAGTCGAAGCACGATGGCATGACAAACTAGTAAATTTAAAATGTGGCAATGAAATTACCTGCTGGGGCTACTCACCAGTAAAAGGTGCCTCTGCAGCATTTTATTTGATCTCAATACGAGAAACCTCGCGTTATCTTACTCCAAGAAACGCGCATCCTCAAAGTCACTTTGCCCGGACATTGTTTGGAGGTAAAGAATGTCGATTGCGGGAGGGGTATCGTAACCCTGGTTTATAAAAGTCCTACATACGTCAGCCCAATTTTGAAGATCACAGGTAGTGAAATTGAACACATCTTGACAGAAATCATTCCATACTCTTCGATTTACAATTGGGAAATCATATTTATTCTCAATTTCTACAGCAGTCCGAATAAAATAAAGATTCATAACCCTACTTACCAAAGCCGTCAGGGTAGTTCGAGATTCTTCGCTAATTGTTCCTGGAGACTTCAACGCTCCTTACCACAACAACAAAAAAGAGGAGAGTTTATGGCGAGAAACGATGGACCTAGAGTTAACATTCATCAAATACCTATCTGTGCCGAGTAGATGCGGCCCATCGACATGTCGAGACACAACTCCGGACCTCACTTTAGCTCGGAACACTACGGAGCCCACGTGAGATAACTAAAACCAAGACTTTGGTAGTGACCAGAACATATTAAAAATGACTAAAGCACCGCACAAAAGAGACTACGCAAATTTCGGGTCACAGAGTGGAAAGAATTCAATCAAATCACAAAGGAAATGAGGACTGAAGAAGTGAACCTGGAAGAATGGACTTCACAGCTGAGGGAAGACGTTGGCGCCTCTACTATAGAGGTGCTCACAGATCTCCCTGTACAAACAATGAAAGCCGACTTATAGAATAGGCACCACTTGGAAGGAAAACAACTCCTACTTAAGCAATGAAAGGGCTGAGGCTAAACCGTAGGCTGCGAAAGAAAATTGCAGAGGCCAATCGAGCGATAGAAGAGCACTGCAAAACCCTTTCCAAGCAACAGTGGGATAAGGTTTACAACTCCATAGATGACGAGATGAGAAAAAGAAGAACTTGGAATCTACTTAAACATCTATTAGTCGAAACCAACACGAAATAACATCAGCGCCACGGGTTAAGCAATATTCTGCACGTGGTACTGAATGATAAATCAAAGTCAGCATTCATTGCACCGCTAGTGAATAAGTACCTATCCGTCGAGGACACACACCAGCCACCCCCTCCTCGATGAGGCTACAAAGGCCCAAACAACCGCATTTTAGATACTAAGTTCGCGTTAGCAAATGTGAGGGTAGCTTTATACGACCTCAACATAAGATTTGGCGCAAGACCCGACAGGATAATGAACAAGATGATGCCTGATCCGGAAGACGATTCTATAGAATATTTAACACAATTAATTTTTGACATGAGGCATAAAGGTGCAGTTTTTAGCGAATCGAAGGCCACTAACACTATTTAAATTCCAAAACCAGACAAGCCTTCTGGCATTCAGAATCTATGACCAATTTTAATCACATCGAGCGTGGGAAAGGTTGCAGAAAATGCGATACAAGATAGATTATTTAGGTAACTGGACGAGTACGACGTTTACCTTCGCACGATTATAGGCTTCAGACATAGTCTTTCCATGCAAGATTCCACGCTCCTACTGAAGAACAAAATAATCAGTCACAAGACAAGGGACACACGAGGGACACACAAGGGACACACATGGTCCTCTGTCTAGACATGGAGAAAGACATCGATAACATCCACCATACCTTCATACTCAACACCATTTCGAACGTTAGTTTGGGTAGCAACTTTTATCAATACGTCGAAGCCTTTCTTAGAGGAACGATGGTAACGCTCATGGCGTCGGACCTAAAATCAGATACAGTGGAGCTAGGAATCCAGGGTACACCCCAAGGAGCGCTTATCTTGTCTACCCTTTTCAACGTCTCTATGATAGGTCTCGCGAGGACACTCGAAGACATCGAAGGAATTGGGCACACTATTTACGCAAATGACGTCACGATATGTTGTATTGGAGGCAGTGACGGAGGAATAGAAGAACAATGACAAGAAGCTGTAAACGTTACGGAAGAGTACTTCATTCCCACGGGACTCCGGTGCTCACCCAGGAAGTCTTATCTCCGAAAGCAGGCCGTGAATCCAGGGAATGAATTGCAACAGAGGACAACGATATAACGTTCTAAAGCCCTGCCGCGGTGGCCTAGTGGCTAAGGTACTCGGCGGCTGATCCGCAGGTCGCGGGATTGAATCCCAGCTGCGGCGGCTGCATTTCCGATGGAGGCGGAAACATTGTGGTCCCGTGTGCTCAGATTTGGGTGCACGTTAAAGAACCCCATTTGGTCGAAATTTCTGGAGCCCTCCACTACGGCGTCTCTCATAATCAGATGGTGGTTTTGGGACGTTAAACACCTCGTATAAATCAATAACGCTCTACACTATGAGCGCAAACGGCATTACAAGGGTGGATTTTATTCGGGTCCTCAGCTTGCTGATAGAAGCCAATGGCTCTATTAACCAAATTATTCAGCGTATCCCTAAGAAAGTGTCCAACGCAACCAGGCTCATCAAAACAGTTACTAACTGCCAACAAGGGCTTGGAGAAGACAATGTTGTAAGACTAGTTTACTCACTGGTGTTGTGCCACTTCGCCTACGTAGCAGCCATACACGAGTGGGAGAGATCCGAAAGAGACAAATTTAATGCATTGCTGAGGAAGACCGTCAACGTAGCTCTTAGGCTTCCTATGTACCCCGAAACTGAAAAAATTGTGCAGCTTGGGATGCACAACACATTGGAAAAAATCACCGAGGCACAAGAGAGAGCCCACCTTGACTCAGCTTAAGTAGGAAGGCACATCCTCAAACGAATCGGTACAGCAGTTACAGCGTTATATGACCACACAAAGAAATACCGAATGAACGAAAACACAATATCACAGTTACTCCTGTTCTGAGGAATGTTCGCCCCATTCATAATGTGAGCAGAAGGCAAGCCAGAGCAAAAGCTCTGCTAGCAAATGCTGAAAGTGAGCCTGAGGAATGCTCCTTTATCGACGTGGCTTTCGCGTCCAATAAACGAGATTTCACAAGGGTACTTATGAACGGTAAACGTCACCTAGTCAACTCAGCTTCCATATACTCCACAGACTGAAAACTTGCCGAACAAGTAGGCATTTCAATGAAACTTTTCGACCCAAATAGATAGAGGATCCACAGCAACTCTAGGACAGCCATGTGAGCATTTGCCGAAAGTGTAATTTCTAGACAAGCTCTAGCAATGCTCAAGGAAAAGGTAATCAAGCCATACGTGAGTACTTGTTTCCTGTTCACATGGGAGAAATAAACGATGCTCCTGTGAACCTCAATGAATCTGCCCACAATGCAGCGCGAGCACTTGCCAACCATATAGCCACAAGACAAAAAGATGCTGATGTTTCAGAATGCAAGGAGCACGTACTCTCCTACAATGAGCTAACGAAACATTTCTATCGAGGACGCAGGGTCTTCCTCCATCCACAAAGTAAACTAAACAGAGCTCAAGCTACTACGCTCAGGCTATTACAAAGAAGAACCTATCTGAACCCGCTGTTAATTAACAGGATTTATCCGAAGTTCTTGGTTCCTACAGCATGCGATCAGTACCACGAGACCATATATCTCGCTCATACGCTGTGGCATTGCTCCATCTTACGGAGCGACAAGGAAAATATGGAAGAATGGTGGGACGAAGCTTTGTGTTGTCTTACACTAGAGGAACAATTACAGGCAATCCAAAGGGCCCGCGAAGTGGCTGAAAGGCTACACTCTTTCGGCCCCAACGTGGGAGTGGCCCGCTTCGGGCTAGGACACAAGCACGACCTATTGAACCTTAATTGAGCTCTTTCATGCATGCCTATCTAACGTACCTTAGGAATCAATGGCATGCAAAGTATACGTATTGAAAGTGACTGTTTTGTTATTTTTTTACTGAGCAAAGCGTTAAGAAATCACGCTAAATATTTCTACAAATCGTGTATATTCAGAGATATTTACACTCGATACAGTCGCATTTTTACGATTGCGTAACGAGAGCAATAGCAGCACGGGTATTCGCAACACCAGAAGCAGTTAGCTGATATGTAGTGGCTGTGCCAGCCATGACGGTGGCTCTGGACACTGCCAGATGAAGAGCTTCAGTGGATAGCGCTTCACTACAAATGTCGTTAACTAAGCATGACGGCTGTATTACAGGAGCTCGTATGCACTGTTTAAAAGATTGCATAGCCAGCACTTCAACCCCAATTGAGGTTTCACGAACAATATGGAGCACTTGAAAAGCAGTTCCCACGCCTGGCTTGGCTCTGCGGTAGTATACTTGATTGCCGCGCCTAATGTTGGGGTTCGGGTCTGATGAGACCATGATATTTATTCTACGCGTTCGTTCGGTCAACGCTGCTAATGCCAGCTTATAGAGGCAGAGTGCCTTATTGCCGACCATGGCGTCAATCACGGCCTACAAAACGAAACCGAAACTGACCACATGTTTCACAAAGAAGAAAAGCATACGAGTAAGCAAATGAGTTTATGTGTAAATATATCTACTATACGGCAATAAAGTACACGATCACCACCGTCATCTGTATGTTGTCCATCCATGCGTCCATCCGTCCGCCAGTGCGTGTTGCCGTCCATGCATCCGTGTATTTGTCTACTTGTCCATCCGTCTATCTGTCCGTCCTTTACATTAGTAGTTCTCTTCACCATAAGCATTACGGATCTTATGACTTATTGCTTTACCCACTCGTTGTCATTCACTTCACAGTAATGAGCAGACTTTTCTTAATTCTATCGAGTTAAAAGTGCAATGTCTGTTAGCGCCGTTCTTGGTTGCAACAAACTACCAATCACCTTGAGTGCATTGCGCTTAACTACATTTGCGCTATAACACGACATGACGGCTGTATCCTAAGAGTACATATATATTGTGCTTTATAAAATTAAATAGCTATCACTGCATTCCAGATTCACGCTTCACGAACATTAGAGTCTACTCCAAAGCAGTTGCGAAATTTGGCGTCGTTCTGTGGAAGAACACTTGGTTGCCACGCAGGATGCTGAGGATTGAATCTTGCTGGGACCATGGCAATAATTACCTGGATTCGTCGGTTCACCACTGCTGATGTCAGCTTGTTTTAACCGCTCACGCGTTAAAATTACCCCTGTCTATTTTCGCGTTTCCTGAGTTGATATGAACTGTCAACCCCTTGAGGAACAGACCAGCACAAAAGTGGCACATACCCTCCGCGGGTATGTGCCACTGTTCGGCGGAAAGTGTTTGACAACTTACGCGTTCAGATTGTCATATAATTCTTGTCATTACCAGGGGGTTGTATTAGTCAAAACGTCTTACCCTCGCCTAATATTAGGAGGGTTTATCTCAATTTAAGGAGATGATCACGAGAGCACTCAAACGTAGGCGGCCAGATAGATAGATAGATAGATAGATAGATAGATAGATAGATAGATAGATAGATAGATAGATAGATAGATAGATAGATAAATAGATAGACAGATAGATAGACGCCAAAAGTGCTTATACTATACTTATACCTAGGGTCTAAGCCACAAAACCACGATATCACTACGATGTGTGCTGGAGAGGTTCAGTATAACGTAAACGTAGCGCCAAATAAGATGAGGCCAACAAAGTGAACTACTAAAGCGCTTCTCACTTCAGAAAGTGTTCGTAATCATTCTTTGGCCTTACTGAAAAGGGAAGTGATGCTACCTAAGGAAAGGGGGTAGTCTGCTGTGAAGGGGTGGGACTGCAGGAGGCGTGTGTTTGTTTCGGTTTTGCTTCCCCCACGATGCACAGACGTAGGTTTAGTTGAGCGTGAAATTTAGACGATAACTAGTTTCTGTTCAAACAATAAAGCTTTAAGTTCTCGGTAAGTGCTTGGGGTGTTCCTTTTCTTGCCCTCGTCTCTTTCAACGCTACTTTTACGCCATAAGGCCCTAACCGCATGCACGTGATTTCCTCACGACCGCGACAAACAACAGTGACGTGCGACAAGATTTGCTGTCACAGAGACACATTTGTCGCCGCCGCTTGTCGCATCGAGCGCTTCACTAGAAAAGATCGATTGTCGACCGGAAGCCAGCATTTTTATTTCCGGGCACAGGGTGGTGACTTTGAACCTCGCTTTGTTTGTGATTTGCTTTCAATGCTTGTTATCCGCACGTACTTCAAGTATTGCAAGCTGTTAATTACCTTTTTAACATTTTCATCTCGTTCGGGGAGTGAGAAAACGGCCATATTTTGTCATGAATTTTGTTATCGAAGGTTTTTTTTATGTGTAGATGGCGGCTGGTGACAATTTCGTCACTTGCTACAATGCGAAATCTTCGTGTAAATTGCGTCGTAGTCATCATAGCACACGCTTCTGGGCAGCCTATTGTGAATAAACCAAAGATTGTAAAAAAAGAAAGTCGTGAAAAGGTTTTTGTGGCTTCGTTACGTCACAGAAGACAGTAATAAACTAGCATGTTGTCATCAACCAACTTTTAAACTTGTAATTTGCTAGTTTGCCGTACACAATTGCTATTGCAACCATAAATTTGCAAGTTATGAGTAACCACGTGATAGTTTTTATTCAAGCAACAATGACACTTTGTCGGAACATGCGGTTGCAGCCATTGTGATGTGACGGTGCGATGGTGCAAGTTTGCCGCTGACGTTTGTCGCCGCCCTTTGTCGCTGTCGCTAGGAAAACGCGTGCATGCGGTTAGGGCTCAATGAAGCAGTACCAACTCGTTCGCCCCTCCGTTTTCCCGCATCAGCAACCAGAAAATTTCACCATCTGGTGTTTCTTAATGTGCACTCAAATCGCGCAGTGCACGGGCCTCTACCAGTACAAGTCAGCAGCGGAATACCATAACCACTACACAACCACGGTGGACTATAAAGGATTAGTGTCGCTACAGGAAAGAGAACAGCAGTCTAAACGCCATACACTGGTCTCCGTGGCACAGGGTGGCTGTTGAATCTGGCAAGGTGGGCATTAGAAACAAAAACTTTTCAGCCAGATCATTTTTCGGAAACCACCAGACAGGACTCAAAAAATCTGAGTTCGTATTACTGAAAAAAAAAGAAACAGGACATTCTGGTTGAGCGTAGCAGAAAGCTACACTACAGAAAGCTACACTAACTCCCCCTTATAATATAGCTTAGTTGTTATAGTATGACTTCGCTACGTTAATCACAATAACGCATGATAAATCTCTTATCACGATGCCCACAAATTCATGGGGGTGGAATATGTGTTCCCGTGTATATCTTCAAATAGCCTCAGGAGGCTAAATCAGTCATCAGTCTACTCGCATTGGAAAGTCAGGATATTACTCCAGGATTTGGTATGCAGTACCTCATATATTTTTGCAATGGTTGTATATTTTATTATTTCACCATCTTTTACATTTGACGTTTTAGATATGAATAATTGAAGTTATAATGCTAACAGATATTATTATTGAATACATTCAATGTAAAAGTTACTATCTTAATATCTTGAAGTCAATTACACTTTCAATGTATATGGGAGGTCATTTCTGCAGGCGTGGCCCTGTATTGTACATCAATTATGGTGTCACTGTTGAAGTATGTTGGTAAAAAGATGGCGTTGAAGTCACGCTGCAAAGTGCAAGTCCACAGAAAAAAGAACACCATCACAACCTACTGATACCGCATTGAGCTCTGGTCGCATTCAGAAGATACATTCATTAGCAGCCTCAGTAACCTTGCGACTTTCTCCTTTTACAGACGGTGGCTACGACAATCACTATAGAGCTTCAAATACAGAACGGTGGAGTGACGGTTGGGTGTCAGTCATTTAAAGTGAATGTGGCCGCTTCATTTCGCCTAGAGGAGAAGCGCTATGAAAAGAAGCAGCTTCATTGAAATCAATTAGGCAGCTGATGGATCTTTCTTGAATAAAACTGAACAAACAACTGTACAAGTGTTTTTGTCATATTCTTACAAATGACTCTGTTGGGTCGATTGAGGATTAGCAATAGGCTTCAGTTACTACCTGTTACGGTATATAAATACATATATTCTCATAAATACGAGTTACAGAACTCGTGCCTAACAAAATCCGAGCTGACAGCTAAGATCTGACAGCTTATTTGTTAACACTATTGATTATGTTATGTGACTTTTACTTAGCTTACTATACCCTGGCCGCTTGATCTCCCCCTTTGGTGCGGCCCGCCGAATGCTCCTCTCCGCCTGTGAGAGCGTTAGTTCCCTTTCAACCCACCGCGACCGCTAAGGCGCTAGCTATCGGCGACGCGGGGGTTTCTCTGAAAGCACTCTTCACTCACAGTGAGCTATCTGCATGGGTACTTTCATGTGGTTCTGCTCAGTGTTCTGGCATGCTTCACTGCAGACGCTCTCATGCGCAGGTCGCAGCCACTTTAGCTGCAACAGAGGTAGATTGTTGCTCGGTGCCCTTTATGTCGATGGTTTCTATGTCCCAGAAATGCCGGACTCTATGCCGGACTTGTCCACTTCAACGTGAAGTACCATAACGGTTGACCGTTTCATTAACGTTGCGGCTAACTTAGTTTTGCTCTGCACCATCCAACCGAATATGGTCTCTGTGCTGTCAGCCTCGCTTTCAGTTTTCGGATGCCTCTGGTCATTATTTGCCAGTACTGACCTGATCCAACAAAGATTCCAATTTATCTGCAGTCTGTGCTTATGCACAAACCATCAGCCAACTTTAATCCTTCATCTTCATACTTTTTCAGTGAAACTGCCAGGAGCGGTATTCTTTCTTTCGATATAACGCCAACCTCGAGTGCTTTCAACAAAACCTGTTCGCCACTATAGGCGCTTCTAAGTTTGACTTCAACTGAATGCATGGACTTTTCCTTTTGTGCTCCTCCGAAAGAACCTGTGGTGAGTCTTTCTTTTCCTTTGATCGTGCAACCAAGCTCTTTTGACAAGCTCTTAAGAATGAATGTCCTTTGGTTAGCAGGGTCCAACTGAATCCGACAGTAGCATGACTTGTTTCTACCTTCTGCTATTGCCAATGCAGTCTGCAGAAAAATGCTTGACGATATATTCGCATATTGGTAGGTTGACCCTTGCTCTTCCGGATTTTAATTTTTATTTTGAATGGCTGCTGTACCTTGCGCTGTGAGTTCGTTTCACCGGCGCATATCTTGCATCTTATACTTGCCTTGGATATTTTGGCAGTATGTCGAAGCCTCGTGCAACGAAGCATCTATGAGACACTTTTAGCTTCATTTTCTTCTCTTCATATGGCATATTTTTTCTGCAGTCATCAGAATATTGGGTATTACTTTTACAGAATATGCAAAACTTTGCTGCTGTGCTTTGAAAATTAAGTGGTATTTTTTGTTTCCTACTGTCAAGTTTGTTGCCGTGGCTTTTCTTACGCTCTGCTAATTCCTCTCTTTACTCAACTTGGTCTTCTATATACCTCATCAAGCATTTCACAGTTTCTTCATGATGTTTAGCTGCATTTTGATCTTGATCTGAAGACCCAACGGTCGATTCTCTTAGTTTCAGTAGGAACCCCGTGTGCATCTCCGCAAGTAAGGATCTTTTCAATACTGGTAGTAGCAACGATGCATATGACTCGATTTTCACACCTAAGGATTCCAACCCACGTGTATGCACTTGTACCTTGTCTGGCAGTCTTTTCAATCCTTCATAGTCACTGCATCTTGCTACTGCAATCAAATTAGTTAGCTCTACCATGTGCATTTCTATATGTGCTTCATCTTTCCCGTATTGCTGCTTGTGCGTGTCGATAGCTTTCACATAATTGCTGTCTTAATATTGAAGTCCCGCCACGGTGGCTGCCTCTCTTCCAGTTAGAGACGACAGAAGGTACATGATCCTCTGATTCTCGTTTAATACTGTTCTCACGTGACCAGCTGATTCAAACTGATGCCAAAATCTCTGCCACTTCCTTCTGTTGCCATCAAACTTCATTAATTCTACCTTTGGTAGCTTTACTGCGTTTGCTTGTGGCGCTTGTCTGGCATTGTCGTTTGGAGTGACCCGTCTCCTCACTGACTCGCTCCGTTCTTGTCGACAAAGGTAGGCATTGATGTTATGCAGAATGCTAATCATCTTTAGGTCGTACTCAGTGGTCCTCGCGAACTCAGCTTCGGCTATTACTGGCGTTATGAACTGTTCCATCTGTTCGTCAACTTTTTTAACATGTCGGCGTTGCCTCTTATCTGGCTGGCTATCAACAATATTGCCGTAGGATCTTCATTCTCATGAAGCTTATTTTTTGCTTCTCTCATTAGGTGGGTTATTTGTGTCTTCAGCGTTTTTCTTTTCTTCTGTTTAATTTCAGTATTTGAGGAGACGGCTGGTCGCTTACAAATTTCAGCACCGAATCTTTATCCTTGGCTGTGCCGCCTTCCGTGTCTATGCCACTCTCTCAGATGGCGATGTCCCGTCTCGCTGCCGTCGGTTCGCACTGGGCCTCCTCTTCGTCCGTCCTCTGTGGCCTGTCCTTCGTCCTGGTGTTTCGTGGCCAGTGAGAAGAGGAGAAGCCACTATCCTGATGATGGCGCCATGTCACATAAACGAGATGAGACAAGCTTGGACTGCGTTCGATGCGAACGAACAGGAAAAATCTTCTTTTTGTATTTTGCTTATTAACGAGTGCGCTCTTCCGTGTACCTTATCATCTTCTTCTCCTCCTTGTCTTCGGCGAGTTTTAATATTGTCTTCACTCGAAGAGTGATCCGGATAAGGCAGTGATCACTACGAACCGATTCCACTAGGATTTTCCAGACGGGACCTTTAACGTTCGTTACGAGAGACAGGTCTGGACACGTGTCGCGGGTTACCGAATCACCCATGCATGTGGTATATGCCGGATCTGTGAGCAACTTAAGACGAAGTGTGAAGATTAGCTCTGCCTACTTGCGTCCTTTCGCCGTTTCAAAGTAGTAACCCCAATGAAGGCTTGGAGCGTTGAAGTCCCCAACTATTACCAGAGGTTCTTTCGCAGCCCATCATAACGCACGATACAAAATTTTATGAAAAGTCACACGTGGCTTATGCAGAGGGCAGTAAATGTTCAGTACGTGTATGCAGGAATCTCGGTGCTTAAGTGGCAAGACCTTGACCATGCTGTAGTCTTGTGCGTTATTCGATTCGAGGTCGACAGCGACTGCAATGTAGGCCTTGTTCACCAAGATACACGTTGTAGGACCCCCCCCCCCCCTGGAACGAGCAACACCCAGTGAATTTAGCTTCTGATCCTGGCTCCTGAAGAGACAGGATTGCTGGTGCCAAACCAAGTGACTGCAGGTAGAGCTGGAGGTGCGACTGTTTCTTCCAATTTCGAAAACCCCTGCAGTTCCATTGAGCAATCTCAAATTTTTTCTCGATTATTTTATTATTGGCTTTTCGCTGGCGTCGGGTAGCCATAGTGGATAGTATTTTTTTATTATTGGGCGAAGGCTATCATCCCGATGGTGATGGCACCTCAGGCAGTGGCACCAGCATCTCCGGGGAGGAGGCCGCGAGAATATGTTCCTGTGAGGCTGTGTCTTGACGAGGAATCACAATTAACCGACGCGTGTCTGGTCGCGGGAAACGCGAGTGAGAGCGGCTCTTACTAAATTGAACGCTGGTCCTGCCCTGCACTATAGACATAACAGACTCGGTCACTGCGGGAGTTATGCTCTCCACAATAAGCGAGAGCTCGCATTGCCTGAGTTCCCCGCAGGAAGCCCTGACGCCTTCAAAAATTTTGCCTGGCATGTCCGCAACCGTGTGTTCTAAATGTTCTAAGTGGTGTTTCATAACGGGAATATGCCCTACTGCTGTGCTGCCCACGGAGTGCGAGTCGCGAGACAGCCCCGACGAGACCGAGGCCCTATCATCCAGGTCCAGTGGCTCAGTTTGCTGCATAGGCTCCAAATGACCAGTGTGTGCCTGAAGCTGTGAAAGCCTGGTCAATTTTTCCTCTAGCTCTTAAATTTTCTTTGCTAAAATTTCAGTGAGGTGCCTGAGTTCAGAATTTTGCTGCTGTAGGGCGACTTCGGTAGGGGAGGGGGAGAGAGGACCGGAGGCAGCCACAACCCAACCACTCACCTTTGTTTGGGCGTTTGCCAGGGATGGGAAGTCCCCGGAGTTGAAGTTTGGCGCCTTCGTCCTAATATCGGCCTTGTTGGTTGTCTTGACTTGCCCAGGTATTCCCGGCGCAGAAGAACGCTTCTTTGTGTTAACTGTGGAGGACGGAGTTTCTTTGGGAGTTGACTTCCGCTTCGCGTTGCTTGGTGGCATCCTCGGCTTGATCGGCTTCCCGTAGTTGTCTTTACAGTCAGGCACACCGGTTAGATGGCTGTCTCCACACGAGGCAACGAGGTGTGCACTCGTGTTCAGCAGCGTGCTCGGAAGTGGGGACCACTTGTGAGCTACAGCAGCCCCAACGTCCTGACTGCGGCCTAGGGCAGATGCCAGCCTGAGGCCCCACCGTGCCACATCGGTGACCGGTAGGAATTGTCTTCTTATAAAGTCTCACTGGAATGACCTGATTGCTACAGTGGACATAACGGGGCACCCTCTTGCCTTCGAAGGTGACCAATACCATGTCAATTTCGCCCAACTTTCTCACACACAGGATGTTGCCGTGTTGTCACCCCAGCTTTTGGTTGAGAGAGCCTGATGTATCGCTGGAGTCAATGTTCATGACACGCTTGCAGACGTCACCAGTGGCTTTAGCGTGACCGCAGAACGGGAGTTGGCGGCTCCCGACTACAAATGTGATGTCCCAGAGGAGCCTCTCGGCAGCGGGCACTAAGTTCAGTCCTTACACAATCGTATTTTAATCCCATAGGGGCCAGATAGTGAGTTTCACTTCCCCACAGCCACGTATCAAGTTGCGTACAGCAGCACCGGATTGACCTGGAGCAAAGGTCACATTCAGATCCAGCGTTTTGCGTGGCTTGAGCACCATGATGAGTTCATCACGCCCAATGCGTAGCGCCTGCTTTAAAGACCATCGGGGTTAGCATATTTCTTCCTTCAAGGCCGTGCTAGCTGTGTCCTCGTGTGTAGCAGGCATCGAGCGAGACGCTGCTTGTTGCTGGGTGGTGACTCCCGTGTCCTTAGGTGCCAGCGTTTTCTGCTGGCGTCGCCATATTCGAACCATATCGTCAAAAAGTTTTTATTCGGATGGTGGATGATCCTCGAGTTGTTCAGTATCCATGCTGACAATTCGCATCGAAGTGGGATCACAACCAGTCACAATCTTAAGACGCCATCTTCAGGAAACAGTGGCCGGCGCTGGCAACAGCGTTGCTGCTGCTAGACCCACGAGAAGACCCACAACGAACAAACCTCTGCTTGACTTACAGCACAAACTTCCCCAATGTAAACGAAATCCTTAAACGACATTACAACACTCTGGAACAAAGTGAACGTCTGAAACGTGCATTCCCATCCGCTCCACGCGTCGTTTACCGACGACCACGTAACCTCAAAGACACCCTTGTCCACTCCCAAATTAACACATCACCCCCCACTAATTCATGCCGCCCTTGTTTAAAGCCACGATGTCTTGTATGTAAGGCGATGCGAGAAACAGACAAAGCAACCAGCACGCAATCCAAGTTTTCGATTAACATACGAGGAAACCTAACATGCGATTCCTCTAATGTGGTATACCTACTCGAATGCAACGTGTGTGGTATGCAGTACATCGGACAAACAGAAACACCATTTAGGATTCGCTTCAATAATCACAGAGCCCATGCGAAATCAGCCCCAAGTCAACCTCTATCAAAACATCTCAATCTTCCCGACCATGCATTCGACAAACTATCAGTAACGCTCTTAGAGACAGGATTTAAATCAAATCGAGAACATGAACAACGAGAGTCATACCTTATGCACCGATTTAACACCCTCGATAGAGGAATAAATGAGAATTCTGGTAAACTTGCAGCAATTAAAGCATTAGAAAACAATAACGGCAACAATGAGAATAGTAACTGAGTTCACGGCACTGCAGCTGCGAAGGGCACTGGACAACCCAAAACAATTCCAAGTGTAACTACTCTTCCTAAGCGCAGCTGTCGTCTGTTTTCTGTTTTATTTTACTACCCAATCAATTGTGCCATGCATGACATGCCCAACAGTAACCCTGTGCACAGCCAGGAGGCCCCACTACATGCGTAATCCAGAAGCGGGCGAGGAATTCGCATTGCGCCCGCTTACCAGCCTCTACCGCAATACGGGGCACCCCTCTTTTTACGACGAAATGTTGACAGGGCGCCGAGTAGTTAACGGCTTAGAACTTCCTAAAATGCCCGCTTACCAGCCTCTGCCACAATACGCGGTACCCCTCCTTCTACGACGAATTGTTTACGGAACTCCGAGTAGTTAAAAGCTTAGGAATTTATAAAAAAGAATAGTTAAAGGCTTAGAACTTCCTGAAAAAGCTCGTTTTTGCCCCACACCTAACCGCCAGTGCCAGGAGGCGCCGTCTGATCGGGAGGAATGCGTTAGAGAAAGGAAACATACACAGACCGCTGACATCAGAAAGGTGAAGGGGAGAAGAGGGAGAGAGATGAAGGGGGAAGTGGAGGGAAGAGTGGAGGGGGGAAGTGGAAGGAAGAGTGGAAGGGGGGCGCCCGAGGGGAGTCCACCATATATTATTTTTCTCTTCTTCTTCTTTTTTTCTTCTTCTTTCTTCTTTTTTTTCTTTTTCTTTTTTCTTTTTTCCTTTTTTTCTTTTCTGTATTTTTTCCTCTTTCCTTGCCCTCTGATTTGAGATTGTATAAAGCTGAGCACCAACAAACTGTATCTTTAATCCTGATGAAGGCCAGACTCTAGGCCGAAACGTCGAAATAAACCACGTTGTGACCGCTCACGGAGGATCTACTGGACAATATGCAACGCTACGGCCACTCAACCACCGTGCCTGTCTATATATATATATATATATATATATATATATATATATATATATATATATATATATATATATATATATATATATATATACTTAAAACATGTGTGAATGCAAATTTCAATGTTACTGTTGCCATGTGAAGGCCTTCTGGCCCATTCAACATGTATAATGCAGCTTTTCGCCATTGCGCTTTTCGGCAACACTTTTGTTGGACAATAAAAACATTTGAGATTCTGAATCTGAATAGTACCTACGCGCAAACGCTTTTCAGATTTTAACGTGTTATGAAGTGGAGCAATATAAATTAGTTATGGAGTGGAGCAAATATCAATGCTTTGACCTTTGCGTGGCGGTGCATTGTAAAGCCTTGTCTCCAAAGCTATCGTGAAATGTTACCATCTTCTGTCGAGCAACGTCATAACAGACACTTTGCACCTTCTATTCTTCCCTGCCATCAGGTCAATCAACGGCGTCTAGTGACGGCTTAGGACCTCCACGCCACACTCCTAGCACTGTCCAAGTATCCCAGCACGCATTTCAATCAATCCCTCACAACGCAAAGGGGCGTCAGTCTTCTCGGCCACGTGACTGCACAGAGAGGCTGCGGAGACGCCTTTGTGAGCGCACAGTTTTGCGATTGCCAGGGATCACACGCTGACCTCGACGAGCACTCGGTGTTGGTGCAGTCGTTCGCCTTCTTCGTCGTCGAATATTTGAACGAACGCAACGAAGCCAACTTTCCAGGACAGTGCATCAAGTGAGACTTTCACAGCTCGAGGATTGCTGGACTTTGTGTTCGGGGTATTGTTTTAAATACAATGGCTAGTAGCGTATCTCTTTAGAGTATGCAGATCAAGTAGATTGATTGATATGTGGGGTTTCAGGTCGCAAAACATCATATTGAATTGAATTTCATCTTTATTTCCATGTTTGAGACTACGTGAAGGGTAACGGGAGTAAAACTGTATAAAGCAGCTTGACTAGCTCCCGCTACCTAAAATGAATGGTTCGGAAGCATTTGCACACAAATAAAAAACATAGTATACAGAAATACGGTAATGTCAATCAATATAATTACATAATCTAAACGAAAACAGACACAGCAGTTCCCATGAAAAGGCTATGTATACATGTGTTATAGAATGCATAAGAGGTCAAACTGGTACAAAAGGGTAAACAAAATCATGAATATTCATAAGAACAGTGATGCAACAATTTTGTCGTCATATTTTCTACATTTGCATCAATGCTGCTTAAATAATTCAACATTCTGGGAATAACATTGCGTATCATTTGGTCCCCATATTTTGTGCGTGACCTTGTTATTAACTAGAGGTTATGCTTACGGGTATCATAGTTATTCTCCGAAAGTTGTAGGCTGGCTAAATCCCGCCGTTGTGGAGATGCCGTAGTTGAAGGCTCCGAAAATTTCGAGCACCTGGGGTTCTTTAACTTGCACCCAAAGCTGAGCACACGGGCCTACAACATGTCCGCCTCCATCGGAAATGCAGCCGCCGCAGCCGGGATTCGATTCCGTGACGTGCGGGTCAGAAGCCAAGTATCTTAGCCACTAGAACACCGCGCCGGGGCATGTAGAAAAAGTAAATAATGCAAATAGCTCAGAAAGGCATGTTTATGTTTTCTTTTAAACATTGTTATCATATTACTTTAAGCGAAAACAACTTCAACAAAAAATTGTTTTCTCAACTAACTTGCGTGACCACGTAGTGAAAATAACCTATTGCGTATTCCTTGAAGACAGTAGCTGCTCTATTTCTGCTTAAAGGACCACCCACCAGGCCCCATATCAAATTTTAGTTAGACAGTGAATGTTGTTGGGTGTCTGATGAGGAACGTTTTGCTACAAAAAGTTTTCGAATCGGTTCATTACGAGTGGGGAAAACAGGTTTTTCGAAGCGGCGCGAAACGAGGGTGAGAGGAGGCGAGCTCGAAACCCTTGCCACTCCTCCACGTAGCTTTCGCAAGCCGAATTTCTTCCCCACCCTCTCCAGCATCCAACCATGAGGTGACGTGCGCATGACGTGCCCAAACAAGTCCAACCCTCGAGCACACGAGCAACGTTGATTTGTTGACCACCGTCATTTTGTGGTGTTCTGCATGTTTCTGCGGAATGGTTTAGAAACGCTGGTTTAGACGCGGTAGAGTAGATGAGCACAATAAGTGCGCGAACACGTAGGAGCGTTCCACGGCGGTCATCTGCTCAATGCGCTGACCACGGGGACACGAACGCATGTGAAACGCTGGCGCATTAGCCTTGCATCTCGTAGCATTTCACGGCAAAAAAAATTGAAAGAAAAACGCGCACAATTTTTATTGCGTCTCATTATTTATTTCAAGTTTTATTAATCTCTTAAAGAACAAATACATAAACTACGCATGTTATGTGAAATAATTTTTGCCATGTCACGTGGTATACTGTTGACAACATCAGAGCACACTCGCCTACGTAGAGGACCAACGTCACTGCATTGTCATGTACGTAGGGCCATTCTTACGCCCACGTCATGCCCTCATTCTCTACGCGTGCGGTGGCAGAAGGGAGGGTGAGCAGTTTTCATCTTGAATTTTGACCCATTTCCGCGGCGCGTAGCGTTGTAAATTTTGGCAGACGTGATCATGAACGCCTCTTCTACGCATTGCGCTTGTCAGCTCAAAATCGTCAAATCTGGTGAGTGGCCTTTTAAGGCAAAGCTATCATTAGTGGAGCACCCTTTTCTAGCACATATAAATGCTATACGCCTGACAACTCCTCTCAAACAGATTGCCTTTGGGGTGCTCGTCTGAGCCCTCTCGTCAGGTCATTTTCTTTTGGAGGCCAAACAGCCTTTAGAAAGATGTCATCAGCGGAAGGCAAAGCACATACCGAGTGCAGTTAGGATTGGACTTATAGACTTTTATTAGCACGATTATAGAGGTCTTCGTTGGTTCTAAACGTATTGCGAACGCCTGTAGTTCTCGTATGAAGACATTGTGCAGCCTGAGCATTTTCTTCGTGCTGCTTAGCATTCAGAGAACAGAAAGAGCACATGGTTTTTGGAGATGGAGGTTTGTGTGTTTTTGTGTTTCTCGTGAATGCTAGCATGGTGCTGCGGCGGCTGCATTTCTGATAAAGGCGGAAATGTTGTAAGCCCGTGTGCTCAGAGTTGAGTGCATGTTAAAAAAGCCCAGGCGGTCGAAATTTCCGGAGCCCTCCACTACGCCGTCTCTCGTAAATATATAGTGGTTTTGGGACGTTAAACCCCATATATCAATCATCATCATGAATGCTAGCATGGTGTAAAAAATCACTTTTTAAGGGCGCGCACAGAAGACAAATGTTCATGGGTAAGCGCAATCATTCCAAACAACGCAGAACCGGGACACAGAAAAGACCACCTAAGATAGACGCAGTGATTTCTTCTGTTTCGCGTGTCGGCGCTATTTGGAATAACTATTATTACATACCAACAAGCTAGCTTAACCACGATATTGAAGGTGTGTTAGTGAGCCTCGCTAGGAAGCAGTGGAAGGCTGGCACAATGGTAGATTTATTCGCTACTAATGAATAATAGACTTGGAAACCTACTCTAGATCGAAGGAGAGGGTGGGTAGGCTGATGAGTTTACTTCTGGGCACTATTCAATCCCGTAAGAATTCAGGATAGCAATTCTTGTGTCAGAATTTTTTTAAATAGTGGGTGCCATCTGCGTAGTCAACCTGGGTGCGTAAAAACAAGCAAATTTGGTAATTTTCTTGCAGTGAATACTCAACTATTAATCGTTGTGGTCGAACGCTTTTGCATAGGGGTAATGTTACCGGAAAAGATGCACAGGATTTCAAGTTACGTGAACACAAAATCACGACGCGAGAAAGGAAAACAGCCGTTCCTGTTAACCTCGGTACACTGAGGCATCAACGAGCACTCCTCAGGCGTGGTATCATTAGAGAGGCTGGGTACAACGAAGCACTATGACCCCACACCACCTTGCACCTTTATCAGAAGCAGGACTGGCACCGTGATTTGAGTAAAGGTGGAATGTCACAAATTGTTCTTGCCCGCTTCGTGATCGCATACCATATAGCAATGAACCAAGTGCACGATGGGACACCACGTTATAAACAGAAATGTACCAAGGTATGCTCCAGGGTGCACTATTCAGCGCTATTCAAGTTTGAAGGTGGAATGTTACCAGAACGTTAGCTTATAGTATCATTCGCCCGAATACATTTCGTTTTTTTTTCATCCAGCAGCAGTACTGAACCGCGACACAAAAAGTGGTTGAGACCTAGGCTGTAGTGGGTGCGAAAATTCACAGGGATTATAGAGATGAATATGTGATGAAACGGGTCGGCGCCGCTCCTGCGCCTGCGCGTCGCGGCGATGCCTCCAAACACGGGCTCCGGCGATAAGAAGACTCTCGCCCGAAAGAAGCAAGAAAACTGTGTGTGTGCCCCGATTCAACGGCAGTCGTAGAACCTTCAGTGCGGAAACATTAAAGTTATGTTATCTCACATCTGGTGACCCGGAAAACGAACGTACCGCAACGCCAAGGCTGACGAGGAAACCCTTGCTGCCCTTCAACAACAAGTACAGCAATTGCAAGGACAACTGCAGGCCCAGTAGCAAGTGATCCAGAACCAAGAGCACGAGCTCCGGGAACAGCAGCAGCGCAATGAAAATGAAGCACTCTCGTCCGACGACCGTGCATCACCCCACTTGGTTCACGCCCCCCAAAACTTCGCTCCAGCGGTCCCTGCCATCTCGGACGCCTCCATTACTGCGGCCGCCACCAACACGGACGTTTGTCGCGTCGCCATCAAACTTCCGCCGTTTTGGGCAGAGGCGCCTGACGTGTGATTCGCTCAAGTCGAGGCGCAGTTTTACACTGCACGCATCACCCAGGACCGGACGCGCTATGACTACGTCGTCACCCATCTAGACTCTCGCTACGCGGCTGAAGCTCGCGATATACCCGCGAATCCCCCGGCTGATGACCGTTACCTACACCTGAAGAGGGAACTGATCCGCCAGCTCTCACCTTCACAAGACGAGAAGGTGCATCACCTACTCCAGCACAAAGAGCTTGGTGCCCGCAAGCCATCGCAGCTCCTGCGTTACATGCGTGACCTCTTGGGCAGCACCCCGGTCGACGACTCTCTCCTCCGTATCATCTGGCTTCAGCGTCTACCCTCACATGCGCAGGCCACCTACAGACGCAGCCGAATCTGCCGCTGGACCAGCTCTTTCACATCGCTGATCAAGTCGTCGAGATTTCGTTGCCAGCATCGCCTCTCACCGTCCACGCCGTTGACAACCGACAGTACAGCAGCGAGTTCGCGCACCGTGTCGACGAAATCACCCGTCAACTGGACTCCATTCAAAGGCTCCTGGATCAAAGCCCGAAGCTGCGTTCACAAAAACGCTCCCAAAGCCAAGACACCAACGCCGCTTCATCGCACGGAAACGGTAAGGGCCCCTGCCACTACCATCGCCGCTTCGGGGACAAAGTCCGGAAATGTCAACCACCTTGCTCAGCTGGACGTCAGGGAAACTTCAACGGCAGCCCGTAAGACGGCCACGAGCTGCCAACTTAGAGGCCGTCACATATTCGTCACCGACCAAGTCACAAAGTGGCGGTTCCTCGTCGACTGTGGCTCCAGCATCTGTTGCTTTCCCCGACCCTTCCTGCGTGACAAGCGTCCTTGCACGTCCTTTTAGTTCAACGCGGCAAACCATTCGACCATCAAGACCTACGGCTACCTCCCCCTTAACATACCTCAAAAACCAGTGTCGAGATTTTCCATGGAATTTCGTCATCGGCGACGTCGCAGAGCCGATAATCAGGTCCGACTTCTTGGCGTACTACAATATTCTACCTGACTGCCGATATGACCGACTCAACGCTACAACAGGCCTCTGCACGCCGGGCCAACGTGCGTCCACCCAACAGCCTAACGTCAAGGCACTCACCATTGGAAACCAGTCACCATACCATGACATTCTCGCAGAATTTCCCGACCTGACTCGACCAAGCGGGCGTCCACGAGAGGTGCGCCACTCAACCGTGCACTACATTCGTACTACTCCCGGCCCCCTGGTCTCATGCCGTGCCTGTCGGCTAGCCCCAGACCGCCTACGAATTGCACAGGCCGAATTCGAAGCCAAGCTCCGTGAAGGTACTGCCCGCCGCTCGGAGGGACCTTACGCTTCGCCGCTTCATCTGGTACCAAAGAAGACCAATGGCTGGCGCCCCTGTGGAGATTATCGCGCCCTCAACGCCCGCACCGTCCCCGACAGGTACCCCGTCCGTCATATACAGGACTTTGCACACGGCTTAGACGGCAGCACTATCTTCTCAGTGGTGGACCTCGTAAAGGCCTACACACAAATTTCTGTAAACCTGGATGACGCCCCAAAGACCGCAATTATCACGCCTTTCGGCCTATTCGAATTCCCTTTCATGAGTTTTGGTCTCCGCAACGTGGGGCAAACCTTCCAACGCTTCATCGACGACGTCGTCCGCGGCCTGCACTTCTGTTTAGTCTACCTAGACGACATCTTGATCTTCTCCCGCAAAGAAACGGAACATCGCCAACACCTTCGTCCACTGTTCCAGCGCCTCGACGAACACGGCTTACTCATAAACGTTCAGAAGAGCACGCTCAACGCCCCCGTCGACACGTTTTTTGGCCATGAAATTTCTGCAGAAGGAACTAGACCCTTGCCTGACGGCATCCCGACCCTGCAAAATTACGCGCTGCCTGCCACAGCGAAGGACCTCCACCGTTTCTTAGGCATGTTCAACTTCTACAGGCGCTTCGTGTTTCAGGCGGCCACATATCAGGCCCCTCTCCATGATGCGTTGGCCGGCCAACGCGGCAACCATCCTGTCACTTGGACCCCAGCCCTAACGCAAGCGTTCGAAGACTGCAAAACTGCCCTCTGCAACGCTACGCTGCTCTCCCATCCCAAGCCAGAGGCGCCCCTGGCTCTATTCACAGACGCCTCTAGCACCGCCGTCGGAGCCTCTCTCATGCAGCGTGTGGGAAACAACTGGCGCCCCTTGGCGTTTTTCTCAAAGAAACTCTCTTCCCCGAAGCCGCCCCTGCCTTCCGGCAGCATCGGCGATGCAAGCCCACCCCCTGCGGAGACGACCTGGCCAGCCTACTACAGAGAGCTCCTCGCCATCTACGAAGCAGTCCAACACTTTCGCCACATACTCGAGGCACAGCACTGCACCTTATACACCGACCATAAACCTATCACTTACGCCTTCTCCCAACGCTGCGAAAAACTTCCACCGGTCCAGCAGAACCAGCTGTCCTTCATCGCTCAATTCATCACAGATATCCGCCACATCAGCGGAAAGAAAAACGTGGTCGCCCACGCACTCTCTTGCGCCTCGGCTGTCGAGCTACTATCCGTTACAACCGACACCCTCGCCGAAGCTCAGAAAACGGACACCGAACTCCAGCAGCTCCTCGAGAATGGCTCTTCCCTTCAACTTCAAAAAGTTACCATCCCTGGGTCAACGGACGCTCTCTACTGTGACAAATCCACAGGACGAGTGGGACCATACGTCCCTTCTTTGCATCGCCAAAACCTCTTCAACCAGTTACACAACCTCAGTCATCCCGACATCCGAGCTTCTACACGACTCGTGACTGACCGGTATGCGTGGCCCTCAATGCAACGGGACTGCCGCACCTGGGCACGCACATGCATTCAATGCCAGCGCGCTAAAATCACCCGGCACGTCACGTAGCCACTTGAAGAATTCCCCCTCCCGACGTAACGGTTCCAGCACGTCCACATCGACATCATTGGCCCCCTCCCACCAGCCGGCCCTTACCGCTATTGCCTCACCGCCATCGATCGTTACACTCGTTGGCCCGAGGTGTGGCCGCTCGAAAGGATCACCGCAGAAGACGTCGCATACGCCTTCTTCTCTGGCTGGGTTTCACGCTTCGGCACTCTTCGTCGAGTCACCAACGATCAAGGAAGGCAATTCGAATTTCAACTCTTCAGGCTCCTCGGGCTCTCCACCGGGTTCGAGCGTTCACGGACAACTAGCTACCACCCTTGCGCCAACGGGATGATTGAACGGTTTCACCCACAGTTAAAGGCAGCCATCATGTGCCACCTTCACTCAACCTGGCTCGAAGTCCTCCCCGCCGTCGCTCTCGGCCTGCGCGCAACTTTCAAGCCAGACATTCAAGCCACGCCCGCGGAACTAGTCTACGGGGAGCCGCTTCGCCTACCTGGAGAACTCCTCTCCGCTCCGACCTCTGATGTAACCAGCTCGGACCCTGCATACTTCGGCGCTCGACTTCGTCGCACAATGGCCACGCTGCGCCCCTCGCCACACCAAGCCGACCCCGTTCGTGTTTAAGGACCTGGCAACATGCTCGCATGCCTTCCTCCGCGACGACACCGTACGCGCACCTTTCCATCCGCCTTACTCCGGACCTCACAAAGTGATCTGTCGCGACGACAAAACATTCACCCTGCAAATCAGTGGAAAGGATGTACGCGTTTCCATCGACCGCCTAAAGCCATCATACATCCTTTCGCAGGAGCCTACCAACCCCCGCACGCTACCCGTAATTCGCCGACAACAGCCCGCAACGCCTATAGGCTCGCACCCTACACCACCCGCCTTGGACGTCAGGTGCGGGTCCCCAAACGTCTTCAACCCTGACGGCTCCTATCTGCGTGGGGGGAGGGGGGTGGTGGCGAAATGGGTTGGCGCCGCTTCTGCGCATGCGCGTCGCGGCGATGCTTTCAAACACGGGCGCCGGCGATAAGAACACTCTCGCCCGAAAGAAGCAAGAAAACTGTGTGTGTGCCCCGATTCAGTGACAGTCGTTGTAGAATTTCCAGTGCGCAATCACCTCCTAAAATTTATTTTAACATATACTGTAATCCCTACCATGAAATTTATAAAAAAATAGCTGAAGCCTATATGTTTTATGCACAACCGATCTGCTCGTTTTAGTCTTCTAGTTTTTCGAGCATTGAAATATACGACGCTAGTGAGACGCATATTTAGCACGCTGAAGATGCTAACAACAGATTTTCAATGTGGGCTTGTTGGTGATGAATTAGCAAGAAGATTGTAGTGCGAGGTGAAATACGGAAACAGGAAAGGATAGACTGCGAGGACAGAGAGCTCTATCCTCTCAGTCTATCCCTTCTTCCTTCCGAATATCGCCTCAGGCTACAAATATTCCTGCTAATATCAGTATATTTCTGTGCAACAAAAAGCGGGAAGTATCTCACAGAAAATGAAAGCAAGACACCCGTTATTTTGTTTTCATAAATAAGTATTGTAAATTTATTTATCGGGATTCATTAGCCAGCTCATTAAAGCTTTTGCTGATGTCACAGTTCCTTGCTTCTTGAAATTCTGTATGCTTTTGTTTTCCGAGAGACTATGTAGGCATACATAATGCCAACCATGTAAATATTGGTGCATTGATGCTAACCAAATCCAACTTTGCCCTTTGCCGCGTCTACAAGGTCGCATCTAGAGAAGGTGTCAGATGCATCAGCTTTGGGTGGCCAGGTCATCGGCAAGGTCCTTCTTCGGGTACTCGTCACTACCACACCGGAAGCCCATTTCGAGGCTTATGGAGCCACCCGTAACGATACGCACAAGAAGGTGGATTTTATTCAGCGGCTGGACTGGTACTCAAACCAGACAAAATGTCTCCCTCCGAGTCGATGGCAGAAGTTTTGCCGGTGCATTGTATCTCAACAAAGACACGGGGTGGCTCCGCTCACTAATTCTACTCAATACCAAGCGCCAGCGACTGTTTAAAATAGCAAGTTAACGTGGCTTCCTGTGTTGCCGATGAGCACAATAATTTTCAAGCTGCGAAACTGTATTGATGCGTTATACACGGTGTACAAATGTTCTGAACTGAAACTGTGAATGATTTGTGTGATTATTACGGGAAATAGAATATCTGAAGATACGCTCTTGTGGTCTCAATAATCAATTGCAAGACATACAACATTCAGATCAATTTTATCTATACCGGAAACTGAGAGTTATAGTCCAGAGGCTACAATTACGTATAATGTATTAGATGTAAAGTTTTTGTGCCTTTACTTGGGCTGTTTATGTGGCGTAATACAAACAGCGATACACATATGTGATATATGCATCGACCGGATGATGGTACTAATGTAGGAGTGAGAAGCAAGAATTGAATCACAACTCAATACATGGCTCTAAATACTTGACGTAGTGGTTGTGCTGGAAATGACAAATTGATTTACTATGCATATTTGTAACCAGCTGGCACATGATCTTCTAAGAGTAGTAAACACAGCAATGATGCTGTGGTGAGTCACACGCACTGTCATTTCGGAAACGATTTCGCAAAGGAAACCTGGCGAATTTTTCACACCACTTTGGCAAAGGTCACTGGCTGAATATCAAGGAAAAACATGGATGTGTTTTAAGAGTATGCACGTTGTGAGCGCTGCGCAATCGTTTGTTTGTTATTTTCGCTGTATAGCAATATTTATTCACTTTATTTCGTATATTTGGTAAATGTGTAAAGACGGATGGTAACAGTGTAATCCGCCAGTCTGTTGGCCAATTCGTGATAATAATTCACTTGATAGCGTTACCCTCTTTCCCCATAGTTTTTGGGTCATACCTCATAGTGGATGTGCGACAAAGAAAATGCTATCATCTCCATCTTGACATCCGACAATGAACGTGGCGGCATTCTTTCGTTTACTTTCTCGGCACAACTTAGCATTTTTAACAAGGTAAACTGCACAGACATACACAAAACAGGTATAAAAGCAAAGGTTCTAATAACAGCTGTATTGTGAAAACACCCAGCTAACGTATACACTCTGTGATGCCCGCGTCGTTAAAATATTAGACCAACGTACGCAACAGTTTCTACCTTACAGTTTAGCTGACCACAAACAGTTTTTCTTTAAACAAGATGTAGTGAGCGCTACAATATAGTTTGAGGCCTGGCCGTACGCTACATTGTTGTGACATGAGTCTGACTTGGGGTATTCGACATCTTATATCTGACTGAAGTCGACGGCACTTCTTTTGTACCTTCTTCTCGACCTGTGCAAACAGCGATGAGCCCACAGCTATGCGCAATGGTGTATACTCATGTGTAATTAAACTAGCGGCAAAACTTTCATTGAGAGCCCATTGCATAGACGTGAAGGAAGTTCTTCAGTTCAGGGTACGAAGTTGCATCATAACACCCCTTATTCTAACAATACTGATTGTTGGCCTAGCTGGTACTTGCCTTATGACGTGCTTTGGCTGAAAGTACCACAAACACAGTTAAGGAACACACACAGACCTCTTGTGCTGGTCGTTGTGTGTTTTGTGTTTGTGTTATTTGCGGCCAAATCATCTCAATAGGCCCCTTAGTCTCCCTATTGACCAATAAAAATTATTTCGCAATGAATGAATAAATTCAAATAAAGCGATGACAAGTTGCCAAACCTGCCTGTCATTGGTCCCTAGCATTTCGAGGCTAAATGTGAGTAATAGGCTGTTCTCAGAATGCAACCTGAAGGTCCCCTTCCCGGCTGCAGTTATCATCAATGTCTTGCATAGCACTGCTCTTTGAACAAATATGTGTAATAATAAACTGTGGCAACGATGCTTTGGCTTTCGCGCTTCACCTGCGCCATCAGGAGGAGAATGAAGACAGAATAAGAACATCCGGCACTAAGTAATGACACTGTCTCTTATTTTTTCAGGTAATACAAGAAAAACAAAACCACATTGCACTCCTAGCGCAATGATTAGTTGATTGCTCCTCCCCTCTGCTTTATGTGCGCAAGTCTGGATCCATGCGTAAAAAGTGATAGCTTGTTGCCACCGTCACCATATGCGTACCATGCGAACAACACCAAGCAAAAATCGAAAGTTAAATGACGTATCATGTGACAACCTGAAGCGATAGCGACATCCCTAATTTTGTTGATATGTGAGGTTTAACGTGCCAAAACCACCTTATGATTATGAGAGACGCCGTAGTGGAGGGCTCCGGAGATTTTGACCAACTGGGGTTCTTTTACGCGCACCCAAACTTGAGAACACGGACCTACAGCGTGTTCGCCTCCATCGAAAATGCAGCAGCGACCGCCGAAATTCGATCCCGTGATCTGCGGGTGAGGAGCCGAGTACCTTAACCACTAGGCCACCGTGGCGGGGCCCCTAATTTACATTACATGGCAAAAATATATTCGTACCTTTTTAAAACTAGCCATCTCGCTTGCTTTTGATAGCTGCGCACTTTTATTGCGTCTTTATGGCACGTTAATGCGTCCTCGAGGCCGTATATTTTACATGATGATTATCGATTATCCGAGTGTACTGAGTAAGATTATTCTAATGCTTTTTTTCCATAAGATCAACACAATTTTCATAAGCCCAACACCATACGGTACGCATCGAGACACTATTGTCACTATGACATTGGCAGATCATGCATGGTACGTTATCATCGAACAATAATTCAAAGCCTTTTATGAACACGGCGTCAACGGCATTGGTAAGACACTGTAGTGTCATCAGCACAGTCACTAGTGGGGGGGGGGGGGGGGGATCATGCGAAGGATAGCCTAGGATACTGGAGATGTGTATTCGGTATATATCCCAAACAGGCAAAAATGGAAACAATGTTTAAAAGCAGACAATAATGAGCTCTTGAAAATAGAATAGGATATTCTGCATAGCGTAAACAAGAGCCACATAAAGCAATCACTGTTTTAAAACAGCACCTGTTAAACGTATGAAACGAAAACTTTCTTTCTAACATTCTCTCTAACGACCCATGGGAACAAGTTTGCTAGCATTAAAAAAATGGTTCGAACCTCGGGTGATTAAACAGTTTCCAAGATTTTTTTCTTGGGGCTGCTTGCTTAATAAATACAGAGCTGACATACGTACAGAAGCTACCCAAGACGTTACGCACATACTGGCTTACGATGTTTGCAAAATTAGGTGCTCGAAGGCACGTGAGAACCACTCATGCAAATAAGTTAGGCGGCTAGGGGGACAACAAGTTAGATGATAATTATCGCTGCCATTAGCCCAAATATCTGAAATTTAATAATTTTTTTCTGGCCGCAGTAAGTAGGAATGTTTATATTCTGAAAATTAGGCTGTGTTGTAAGGAATGGAAGATTTTTCTTGGAACGCCTGTGCTCCGAAATATCTGGCTCCAATGCTTGATTTTCTTTCGCATGATTACGCTTGCAAGAGCGTGAGGGTCACCGCTATGCTCCTCCGCAAAGTGACGCATCTGTTGCGTGCGCTGTTTAGTGTGTGAAGAAGGTGGAAGCGTAGGTATAGGTGATAACAGGTTTGGCTTCTCGGCTGTCGAAACCAATAACCGAAAAACCCTTGCAACCAGTGTCGTAACACGCAACTGCAGAGCCTCTAATGATAATGGCAGAGGCCCCACCGTGGTGGTCTAGTGGCTGAGGTACTCGGCTGCTGACCCGCAGGTTGCGGGATCGAATCGCAGCTGTGGCAGCCGCACTTCCTATAGAGGCGGTAATGTTGTAGGCCCATGTGCTCAGATTTGGGTGCACGTTAAAGAACCCCAGGAGATCAAAATTTCTGGAGCCCTCCACTACAGCGTCTCTCATAATCATATGGTGGTTTTAGGGCGTTATATCCCACGTATCAATCAATCATAGTGGCAGATAACATACCGAGATAACAGTGCGAGCGGAGAATCTGGATGCCAGTGCGCGTGCGTAACAATGACTAGAGAAGCGTGTGTAGTAGCTGCCTGGGCTGCGCGAATAGCGTGACTGATGATGTGACAGTACTGTAACTTGTATTAGAATTAAGAGCAACAACTCCACCAATAATAACTGAAACAGTTTTATCGTAGCTAACGCATATTTCCTGCAGCTACGTAAGCTTATTCGGTCATGCACGAATCTCATCAAAACTATACACCTCTCAAGCATCAGTGCCCTGAAAAGTGTTCAAAATGCTTGCCTTCGGCAGCAACGCAAAGCATGAACCGCTCTCGCGTCGACTCGATGACGCGGCGCACTACTTCTGCAGGAATACTCGCACAGGCAGATGTTACTCTGTCCTTCATGTCATTAAGATCGCCGGGCCCTGTTCCGCAAATTCTATCTTTAACGTAGCCCCAAAAGAAAAAAGTCGCGCGGAGAAAGGTCAGAAGGTCTTGGTGGCCAAAACATCGCTCCTGCACGCCCAATTCACTGTTGTGAAAAACGTCTGTCCAACCAGTTCTTCGCCCTGGTAGAAAAATGTTGTGGTGCTTCATCGTGCTGATTGGTGCAGGTCATTCAGGTAAAGACTGCAGACAAAGTCAGCAATTACAACAACCAATATTTCTTCTGTGTACATCTTTTCATTCAAGTTGTCCTCAAAAAGCTAGCTCTGATGATCTCATCTCCGAGTATGCCTCACCACACATTCATGCTCTAGTGAATTAGACGGTTGTGCTGCTTAAGCAGTGTGAATGTTCTTGTGCCCAATAGTGGGCGTTGTCAAGATTAACACTTCCATTCCGGGAAACCAAGCTTAGCAAGTCTAATTTATTCTGTGCAAAAAGTCATTTTCTTAATCAGTTTCGATGAGTCCCCAATTGCAGAAGTCAACTCGCCTTTCAAAGTCCACCTCGTTTAGGTCCTGATGAAGGTAAACGTGATATGGATGGAACTTGTGTTTTCTTAGAAGATTTTTGGTTGTTCTGACGCTGCGACCACACTGATCGGCAATCTGTCGGATGCTGAGCTTTGGCATTGAGGTTACGCACGCGGCAACGACGATTTCAAAGTCATAATTGACGATTGCCGTCGTGGTCCGTCTTGGTAGGTAGACAGAGCCTGTTGTGCAAAAGCTTCGAAATAGGTTCATGAAAGTGGACCTTGTTCGATGAAGATGGTGAAGGTCGCGAGACGCGTAAATCCCAATTGCTAATGAAGCATTGCCATTCATTTCAGCCATTGCGAGCACCGCGTCAATTTTTTTGGTAGAATACTTCACGTCAGAAGCAGCCATAGTAGCTCGAAAGTACTCTGCGTGGATTTCCTTCGCAGACCTTCAATGCAGAAACGCTGAGCTGCCGGAGTCACCCTGGTGCAGAATGGTTAAGTTAGTGCGTTCACAAGAAGATGTCTTCGTGCGAGCTAAAGTCCCGAAAAAACGTCATGAAAAATAGTCTGCTGTTATTTTGTTCATCAGGATCATGCGTAAAGCTCATAGCGCACCACGCTGTCCTACTTGGCTTTTGCTTGCTGACAGGGCAAGGTTAATTGTTATCATGTCTGCCTACGCTTCCATAATCTTCACACACTAAACACCGCAAGAGATGCGTTCCTTTAGGGAGGAGCTTTGTGCGGACCCTAACCCTGTTGCATGCGTAATCGTGCGAAAGACTAATTTTGGAGCCGGGTATCTCGGTGTACAGGCGAGCTAGAAAAAAATCTTCCAACTGAAACTGTGCTAACACTACTGCCTACAATTTTTCAATATAAACATGCTAACTTATCGCAGCTAGTAAAATGTCGATTTTTAAATGTTAGTTAATTGGTTTGCTGACAGCGATAAATATAATCTAACTGTCTGTCCCTCTGGCCGCTTAACTTCGTTGCGCAAGTAGTTATCAAGTTATCAAGCACTTTGATGTGCCAGGAACATTTGAGGACATACTTTGTGATTGCCGAGCATACAGATGCATGTGAAGAATAAACACTGATTTCTTCTACTGAAAAATTTCACAGAAAGTCATTTACTATTGAGACTTTGTAGTGCCCTAGGCCTGAAACCAACAGTATACCTATGGTCATAGGAGCAGTTATAGCCTTTTTTAAAAGCAACTGGAGTGTATGCGCGGCTATAACATTTTTATCAGTTGGAAATAATTGTATATACTCCCTCTTTATCTCACCATCGTCATTAATTATCATTTTTTTTCCACTTTCCCCTCTCCAGGTGTGGAGAAGCAGGCTATAGCATGCTATTGCTCAGGCCGACTTCTCTGGCTTTCTGTACATAAGCCTGTCTCTCTCTCTCTCACTTTTGTAAATTCTATTAAACCCACTCATCACTTCTTCACACATTTTTTGCTGTGAAAATTATGGCCTCAAAAGTGGTTTAGTTTCTTGGAGCTCAGCGAACATTATTTCTAGATCTATGTTTTTTCTCTCGGCCTTTTCTAATCAGGCAAATTTGGCTATTGCGCAATGAGAGCCCCTCCTTAGAACTACAATACAGAAGGAACCTTCATACAAAAGAAAAAAAAAATGCCAGGCCTGCGCGGAAGGCACACCGCAGTCACACTGAAAGCTAGAGGAGTGGCTTTTCAGAGCCTTTTCTAAACACTCATTGGGTAACTGCTGCAAGCACACTTGCTTGATACCCAGTATGGCATTAATAATAAAAGTGTTTGCGTAGTAGGCCAGTATTCGCTATGGTAGAGAGAGAGAGACAGATAAAACTTTATTTCCGCATAACGCGGAGCATTCCAAATGGTCGGGCCCCTATTCCAGGGCTCCACTGGCCCTATCCATCATCTCTACCCTTTGTACGTGCCAGCGCTGATCAGCAATGGCCGAGCTGGACACCAGTGCCTCCCATTGTTCCTCTGTGTTGTTCATGTTGTGCTATTCTTCATTGTGATGTGTACACTCCCACATGATGTGAAACAGAGTTGGTGTGGCCCAACACCATGGACATGGTATTTTTCAGCATTCTTCTGTGAAGCATGGTATCCGCTAAACACTTGCAAGGAATCGTGTGCCAATTGTTGATGCAGCCGCTGACCACGATGAGGAATTATGCCTGAAGTGGGTATGTGCCACAGTTAAAAGGTGAACAAGAGCAAACTTTTGTAATGGGTTAGAGCATTGAACGACCGACTCATTACGCTATTGACATTGTGCGATGACCGGTTGCCCCTTTCGCTGTTCTAAAACACTTTATAAGTCGAGTTAACGTGATTGCTTTCCCGGCATCAAGCCATTCTAAGGCAAGTCTGCCAACAAGTACAAAACACTGACGTGGCTCAGTGGTAGAATAATGGGCTGGCACCCAGCATCCCGAATGTTGAAATAAATAAAGTTCAAAGTTCAAAGGCCCGGGTTCAGCCCCACAGTGCCATTGGTACTAGGCTTTCTTTCAAATTTATTGCAATGTTGTTACGGACACCGGCGGCGGTGGCGGCAGGCAACTACGGCGCTGCACGTGACTCTAGTTTTGATGTCACAACAGCTTTTGCTATAATAAACAAGCATGCGGGCTGTACATTGGTCCAGTGTAACGAAGTAATACCATCTGGAACAATGATGCCTTGAGATGACATGAGGTAACAGCAACTTACTTTTGAATAAGCTCAAGAGAGCGTTGAGCAGCTCTGCTGTTTGCGCCGATCACCGATTCTCTCTGCGAAGAGAGATTTGATATTTTGGTTCATAACAAATGTTCGTCTTCTATATCAACACGGCTGCTGCGATTTGGAGAGAACAATGATTATTCGATTGTCAGGTTGTATATAATTGAGCTCACTCGATATCGACATGGTGCCCTCGTGTGCTATATTGCAGAAGATATATATCGGATCATTAGCCTATCTAGAGGGCTCTGAATGCTTACACTTTCCTCACACTGTAGCCGAATATACCAAAAGAAACGAGTAAGAACTCGATATTTACAATACGAGTGGCATCTGTAATAGCCTTAACCAACTTAATAATTGTAAAAATTATGAAGCAGATCTTTCAGACATTTAGAGGGACGAAATTGTATACTTAGTTAAGTGAGTAAAGTTACGAACAACCCGGCTTTCGCAACAGTTGCTTAAACAATGTCCAGAAATGTCAGCTAAAAAGGCTCGCAGTTCTAAACTAGAGCCAGTAAAAATTTTTCGTAATTAAATTGTACATCAGTCTTGTTTTCTCATCCACAGCTGTGGGGAAAAGCTTTTGACATCTGCCAGACATACCCCTAAGCATACTGTCTTATTTTTTGCTGAATATATTATGTATTGTATTTATTTTCCCTCTGCTATGGTCTTTTTTTGGGGTATCGCAGTACGAATAAAAACATCTGTCCTCGATCCTTCCTAGGAGCGACATGCTCGTTAACGTTCAGACAAACTAATACAGTCGTGAATGAAACGGCTTCTTCAAGCTTATTACGGTGTGGAAGCTGCAAAGAGTCAGCTGAAGTACACATTACATTTAATAGAAACGAGTTTTCAGTGTGGCGCACTCGAAGAGTGGCTTGGAACTGTCTTGTACACTTTGAAAGCATCCGCGAAGGATAACTGTGTGTAGATCTGTGCTATGAAGCGTGTCGCACTGCTTACTTGGCTGGCTGCGTTGCCCATTACATTGGCGTTTGAAGCTCTGCACTCTCCAGGGGGACCCCAGAAACTTCCAAGAATGACTGCATACACATACAAGGTGAGCACTCGCATGCATAGATAAATGTCCTGAGAAAAAAGAAGGTATTTTGACAGGTGAGATATTTCTTTACATATTGGGATCCACTTAGGGTTTTTTGTAACTGGAGAAGCGGCAAATTAACAATTTTCTTGATTCGCCAAGCTGAAGCCCAACTTTATTTGAAACTTTCCTAATCAAGCATCTTTTCAGTCTTATTTACTGCCTCCAGAACATTAATATAATTATGAACCATTCTGTAGAGCAGTGATTGGAAAACCTAAACCTCGTGGTGTTCTTAACCTGCATCTAAATAAATCCAAGGACGCGAACTTTTCATAATTTAACTCCGTCGAAAGCGACCACTGCTACCAGAATTAAATCCGCCATTTTCGTATTAACGGTCGAGCACAGTAGCCTTTGTGCTATATACGATGACACCCAGCGTTCACCTCTTGAATGAACTACATTTTCTTCTTCAAAAAATACATTATTCACGAACTTTTCTATCTCTTGGCTCACCACTGATTCAGACTGACACAAAGGCTGAAATGAGTTGGTCGTGCCGTCTTCCAAGGTGGCAATAATCAGACACGTCAAGTTCATAACAATTACAAAACAAGCTCCCAGTGCATAGCTCCTGTAAAAATAGCAAGCTTTCTGCACACATGTTAAAAATTTATGACTCAATATTTATTAAAAAAGGTGATAATTGTACTGACGACAGTAAGTCAATGCAGAGTTATATAACTAAATGAGCTATAGATATCATCTTTGTAGTAGTTAGACAACCCACGTCACGAAAAAAAAATGGTGTCGGCATCTTTGACGTTGTCAGTGAGTGCAAAGTTCCAAGAGACACCAAGAATAAAATTCAGGTGTTTTAGTCGACATCAAACATCGACACTCCGCAAGGTAGTCAAACATTTTACCTCAGAGGGACGGACAGTTTTTGTTTTCTATTGACACAGCCATAACATCACTTAGAGCTGCTTCTAAAAAAACATATATAGGCTTCATTCAGAGCAAACAATCTCGCTACAGATATGGTATTCGGGGTAGAAGCGTAGCCATACCAGCTGTACATGATGTGAATTGTACAACGATTTAGTGGTTTAGATGCCTAGCTATTATCAACAAGTCAGCTATATTGAACAGTATACATGAACAACAGTATCAATAAAGTGTGCACCTGCGTCAGCGAATATTGCTTTGCACAAACCTAATGCTTATTTCGCTACTTCTCAAATTTATGAGTTATGACCCATTGTTAAATCTTACGCATTCTATGAATTTTTAGTGGGCATCAACATAATGTTCACAAGACTGTTAATTCTCATGTCATAACGACCAAGTGGAACAAGATAGCCTTCTTCGAATAGCGGCGACAGCTCCTTCGTTTATTTTTTTTATTTCAAATAAAAAGAATGGCTAGTGCAGCATTCACAGACGCTCATTTACATGCGGCGCTGTGAGCATCTGCCTAGAAGCAAAAAAAAAAAACAGCGACTTTAATGGCGATGAAAGTAGTGCTCACTCACGTCATCATGTTTTATCTTTGGAGGTAAAGTTTAGGCGTCCTTCAAGTGTTTTTGTTTCAAGATCTTCAATATGGTGCATTTGGAAAAAATATACAGATGCGGATAATCTCCTATGAGAGTATGAGCGATAGCGTGAGGTGACTATATTTGCATGTCTTTCATTCCATTTTAATCAATGTCTCCCTGCACTACCTGGTCGACTGTGAAGTCTTAAGGGTGTGGTCAGCTTTTTTTAAAAAAGTAAATGTCCGGTCAAGCTTAACTAACTTTATACATAATTCAATGTCCGTATTCGAACTTTCTAAAAGCGGCGTGCTATCATGATATGTGGATAAAAACGTGCGCTGCTTCGAATGATTTATTAGTATTATCATTCGTTTCTACACAGCCTTCTACGAAAAACTGCTGTGGTAATTCCGCCTGGTGTGCGTCGTATTTTCTAAATCTACTGCAGGTGTTCGCTAGTTTTCCATACGCAGTAGGCATCTCCTTTGCACCGAACACCACAAAGTTTTCTTGTCTCTCGGCTAAGCAACTTGAGATTGATTCCAAGGAGAAGACAACGACTTATCTCTGGAACTTCCCTTCGCTTGGGTAAGTAAATAATGCACACTGTACGGTACAGAAATAAATGATTGTTTGTGAGCACGAAAAATACATGTAACACATGTAACAATGGAACAAATTAGTGTGACCTCTCTTTTTCTGAAACCATATTGTCCTCCTCGGCGCGCAAGAAGCGCTAAACTAATGGAAATTCGGAATCAGCGGATGTAAACTCATTGAACTCGACACGTCCAAATAGCTCCTGTAATATTCAAGGTTCGTAGTAAGAACACAAGAACTGCAACTGCTGCGGAATAATTAGAGATTTTTTTCATGAAACTCTATCGAAGCGAATATAAAAATATTTTATCGTGTCACCTGTGTTTGCCGTCACGTCATATTGCTACATGCATGTATACTGATATTCTAGGGGGCGACGCGCGTGTGTGCCTGACGAGGAAGATGAAGGGTTGTCTCCGCTCGATCGCTGGTGAACCGGGAACGCCATTACCGCTGGTTTGGAATATATCTAATCCCCAGCCTCGTCATTACGGCGTCTCTTCTTTTCCGTAACATATTTGGTGGAGGTGGAACGTTCCCCGTCTTCACCACGAAGCTTCGCAGTGGCCGCACCTTTTTGTCGAAGGTCATAGCCGACATCTTGCAGTCCTGTAAAACGAGACACAAGCTGACTACGTCATACCACCCGCAAACCAATGAACTAACGGAGCGCCTAAATCGGACTCTTACAGACATGCTCGCTAAGTATGTTTCTACCAACCACACTGACTGGGATCTCGCGTTGCCGTACGTCACATTTGCCTACAATTCTTCGCGCCATGACTCTGCCGGTTACTCTCCATTTTTTCTGCTGTTTGGCCGAGAATCAACATTGCCTCTAGACACCGTCATACCGTCTCCTGGAGTACCCACCAGTGAATATGCCATGGACGCTATCACTCGGGCCGCTCACGCACGCTAAATCACCCGTACTCGCCTTCTGACCTCTCAAGAGAAGCAACGGCGCTTGTATGACCAACGACACCGCGACGTACACTTTCCACCCGGTTCTTTGGTACTGCTCTGGTCTCCGACCCGTCAAGTTGGCTTGTCAGAAAAACTGCTTACTCGCTACACAGGCCCATACCGTGTCCTCCGTGTGGTTACGCCTGTAACGTATGAAATTGGTCCTGCCACCCCATTGCCTTCATGTGCCCAACAGGCTACCGATATTGTACATGTTGCGCGCTTGAAGCCCTACAACTCTCCTAGTGACGTTGACATCTAAATGCGCCGAGACGGCGCTTGCGCCGCCGGGGGTTATGCTACATGCATGTATACTGATATTCTAGAGGGCGACGCGCGTGTGTGCCTGACGAGGAAGATGAAGGGTTGTCTCCGCTCGATCGCTGGTGAACCGGGCACGCCATTACCGCTGGTTTGGAATATATCTAATCCCCAGCCTCGTCGTTACGGCGTCTCTTCTTTTCCGTAACAATATTGAGGTTTGCCAATATGTGGCAAAAAAACAGCTGCGCCTAAGTGTACCAGGTGTTCCAACTGTATTTAGACCCGCTCGAAATGTATGCCAATGCATTCTGAGACGTTGTTACCAAATCTACGTTGATTACTATCGTCTGAAGTTGGTCACACTATTCTTGTTTTCCGTTTGGCTACCTAATTAAGCATGATTATTTCAATAACCTTGGAGGAAACGAAGTTGGCAAAATGTGATCGAGAAAATTGTACATATGTTTGAAAAGTGTTCGGTGAGACAGTTTGTCACTTCATATTTATTATTAGTGTTCTCCTGCTTACTGCAGATGCCTGCTAAAAGTTTTCCGCCAAATTCCATGTGGAGCCGGCCATTACTTCAGCTATCGAGTGCAACGACCACTTTTTAAAAGCGAATCATTTCTTAGCAAAATTTGGCAACTTTGAGCCTATCTATCTATCTATCTATCTATCTATCTATCTATCTATCTATCTATCTATCTATCTATCTATCTATCTATCTATCTATCTATCTATCTATCTATCTATCTATCTATCTATCTATCTGTCTGTCTGTCTGTCTGTCTATCTATCTATCTATCTATCTATCTATCTATCTATCTGTCTATCTATCTATCTATCTATCTATCTATCTATCTATCTATCTATCAATCTATCTATCTATCTATCCGCCTACGACTTTTAGCTCTCCCGGTCATTTCGATAATGGTATCAATACCAAACTTCGTATGGCATAACATGACTGCATCACGAACACATTTGACTAGTCATCACATGAAAATCTTGACATGTACGTAATGAATATCATGATTTCCATTTCATGGTCTTGCAGCTCTTGCGGTGGTTTCCCTCCCATGGCATGTGCTAAAACTGGTACGGTATGGTATGATTGCATGGCGAACACAAGTGACCGACCCTAACGTAAAAGAAAAAATGGCAGCATATCCACGGAGTGAATGATGGGGAGTGGGGCGAAGCATTCGTCCGTCCATTCGTTGTTGCTTCCGTCTGTTCCTGCGTACGTCTGTGTAACCATCCATGCATCCATCCACCCGTCCGTACGTGCGTCTGTTCGTGCGTCTGTCCCTGCGTTCGTCCATGCATCCGCGCCTGCGTCTGTTCATGCGTCCATCCATGCATCTGTCTGTTTGTCCGTTCGTCCATCTATTCAACACTCCAAGTACCACCATCTCGCATCTTTCCATCATATATTCTCCATATAGAAGCACCGCCATCCAGCGGACATTTCAGACTAAACGGGAGGTGGCACATGCACACTTTCTTAGGGCTTGCGCTTCGGGTCTACTTCCCACCTTTAACTACCTCGAGTTCATGGTATATACTAGTTCACTGTATTCATGGCTATGCGGCCCAACGCTCGCTAAACCTTTCTAAAACCAAGGAGGTTACACCCAGCGAGTATAACCTGGCAACCCTTTCTTGTCAGATCGTGCTCAATGTACATGCCAATAGCTGCCTAATGGGGATCGCAGCGTGCGCGTTACCTAAAGGCCGAATGCTCCTGTCTCTCATTCCCCCTTAGCAGCCATTAACATGTGCATTGAGAACTATCTTTTATTGTTCAACAACGCACAGAAGAAATATCTCACCGGAACCACCGTGGAGGTCAAAATCGTAAAGACCGCTATTTCGGGTATGTGCCACTCGTGGTTACGTACTACGAGGGACGCACAAGCCACGCCATACGGAGCTTCGCCCCTAAAATCATGTCATGCGTGTCATGTTACAACATGACTACATGCCACGCTTATGATGTACTGGCGGCCGTTTCGCTAGCTTCACCTATACCAAGTTTGCTTTTACGGGACGTGAATGGATGACGAAAGTATGTGACTGGTGCAAACATGATAATAATGAGATGCGTGTTATGTGAGGACATGACTACATGCCACAGTCAAGGCGCCAATACACTTCGACGTGACGCGGTGCACGTTCTCGTCAAGCGTTCGTTTCGTCGCGTCACGCCGGCATTGCCACGTCAGGCGCTGGTGCTGTCGTTCACTCGCAGGCGCCCGCCGGGCTGCGTTGCTTTGACGCATCAGCGCGTCCAGCATCCTTCCGTCGCGAGAACAGGGAGACGCAATGTTTGTGGGTAACGCATCGACGCGAAATGCAGCATGTCGCGTTTCGCGCCGGTTGTCGTCGGGTCACGCCGACGGACGCTGGTAACGCCTGGCGTCAGACTATAGAGTGCTCGTGTTTTGCTAACGTAGCTTCACTGTGCCCAGTGTGCGCGCTCGTCAACGCTACATTGGAGTATATTGGGCCCTTCATGATGCGCTCACGGCTGTTTCGTTAGCTACACATACACCAAATTTGGTGCTACATGACATCAATAGATGACAAAATACATGACTGGTGCAAACATGATAATCTTGACACACGTGTCATGTAAGAACATGACAACAAATCACCTTCATAGCGCGCTCGCGGCTGTTTGGCTAGCTTCACATAAACTAAATTTGGTGTCACGTGACGGGAATGGATAATGAAAGTAAACGACACAACCCCACATGATAATCATTACACGGAAGTCATGTACACCATCATATACCTCCACCTCGTAACGTTGTGCTGATTTTAAAGTGACATATCAACATTTCTCTTCCGTGCTTCGCATATCATCGATTCCCACTGTACGTGACATCAACCATTTTTTTTGTACGTGAGCGTTATATGACGAAAGAAAGCTGCAAAAAATTGTTGTAAGCGCATGTGCTTTGTGAGCATGCACGTGTCCACACCATTTTTGTAACTATATGCAGTCATATAAGAAGATACATAAGTACCTTCCGCTCTTGCATAATGGTAAAGAACTTGGCCAACCGTACAAACTTTACGCTTCTCTCGCGACGTGTCATGACAGGCATGAACAGACACAGCAATACTAACTCGTGCGACCTTTTGCAATACGTGCGTCACTGCACAGCCACCTCCTTCATCGCCGCGCTGCCGAGGCAGCCCACCCTGCCCAAAATTATGGTCTTTCTAACATGGAATTTTAAGGCGTGGCATGATACGACATAGAAGTGGGCATGTCACGCGGTGTTTTAGGTGCGAAACAGACCTTTAACTAGCTTTTCTAACGGTGTCCCTCCGTGCGCCCCCACTGCTCATGCTCGCGTCTCACCTTCTGTGTCGCATACTCGCGTCTCGTGCCGGCCTAGGAAAACACCCGCAAAACTGTCGCTCCCCTACCCTTCTCTCGCCTCGCAAGGCCGATGTAGACAGCGTCTCAGCGGTGCGCACCTGTATGTAGGAGGCCCTCCATTGTGTGGTCACCTTCGGTAGAAGCATCGCTCTCACAATTTCAGCGCCGAAAACGAAGACCTTCATCACTCACCCTCGTGCTCAGACCCGATGACGTCTCCCATGCCTTGAGCTAGATGGCGTGTGTCACACACCGGTCCCGTTAATTAGGGAGGCGATCGCCGGGCTAATTCCAAGGGCCGAAGTATCGGCCCCCCGAACCGCACCACGAAAGCGTGGACAATTTCGAAGTGGTCCTTTTTGGCGCGCCAGCGGACGCTGGCTGTGGCCCAAAGAACAAGTCAGAGCCGAGAGTTGATAAACAAAACAAATATTATATTCTCAAAAATAGCCGATCGAAAACAATACACAAGAATGCACACTCCACAATAGTTACATACAATACGTCTCCAATCAAACAACGTACTACACAGTACAATCAGCCACACTCAAAACAACGGACACAGACAACGATGCGCTCTACAATGCAGTCGCATGCATTGAACAACCAAGACACTTAAAGACTAAAGAGATAGAAAACCTATCCAGTCCAAAGTTCTTGGAACAAAAGTCTGGATGATACTCTTCCGAGAATCACTCACTCAAAGTCCAGCGTTGTTGTCGTTCCGCGCCCTCGAAGTTTCTCTTCCAGGAAACCTCGCGTCTTCAATTGGCCACTCTCCAAGCTTCAAACTTCTTCGCCCGAACACGTCGGCTTCACACACGCAGCTGTCGCCACGCGTCTTCGCTCGATAGCGGTAAACACACGCTCTTGCCTGTAGCCCGAGCCTACACCCCTCAGGTGGAAATCCTCTTCATCTCCGGCTTCGTCCCTACGGACCAAAAACTTCGCCGACTATACGGCGGAATCCCTACGCGCTCTGGCGCTCACTTCCGTCTCCTCCTGATCTCTCATCTCGGCTGCTCGATTATATACCTTCCGCGCCACCTTCCAGAAAGTTCTCCTCATTTCGTCGGCGCGATGCGCAACGAAGGCTGGGGAGAGGCGCGAGACGGTTCGACTGCCCTCCGCGTCGGATGACTCATCTCGGCGTGACCACGCCTCCTTCGTTCTAGAAAAATCGCGGCCTTGCTCGGCCGCTGTTGTGGGGTGAGGAGGTTCGTCGATGAAGCCACGCTTCTGCGGGGAGAGCGCGCGCCCGGGGAGCCTTGGCCGTTTGTTTTTTTTTTCTTTCCCTTTTTTTTTCTTTTGACTTCGCGGCGTTTTTTCCGCCCGTTATCGCAAGAATTTGGCGTCGCGCCCTTTTTTAGCGCTCGTTCTGTGACACTGCCCCCCACTTTAAGAATATTATCTCATAATATTCAAAACCACACAAACGAGCGCGAACAGTCACCACACACTCTTACAGACTGTAACACCATCCGTCGCTCATGACACTTCACCTTCACAATAGATCACTTAATACAATTGTACATTGTAATTCAATTACACAGCACATGAAATATAACCACAGGCACATGAGTACAACACTCCACCAAATATTCCCAACTATACAAATGTACAAAGTTCTCTCATTACAACCATGGTCCAATATGATACATCACATCACAGCACAACACTTCGACACTTGTGACACAGGATAACCAGAACATTAACACAACATATGTCACTCAGCACTGCCAAACACATTCTGATTTGACTTCAGCACTTATCCTGAGTACTTCGAGAAGCGCTTGCGCCCCTTTTTGCAGTGCTCGCTCGATCTCTTCTTGTGTTTCCACGTTCTTTTTCGGCGAGCCCCTTCCAACGACGATATCTGAGGCGTCGTCTCAGCCATCGTTGTCTCTTTCGACACCGTTAACGCGTCATTACATTCGATGGGTCCTGTCTGTTTATTTACCCGCTTGATCATGCCTCTACATTTTGCCCGGCTGGCCAACTCCGTCTCCTTTACACTGTCGGTCGGTTGAGGTCGTGCCGCCGTAAGTCCGGTTGCTCGGCCCGTGAACTTATTCGACACGATCGTCTTCTCCTTCGCTGTCTCTTGCGCCGCAGCTTCACCTTGGGCTCTAGTGAGATCCGTCACGGGATGCTCCTCCCTTGTATCTCGCGGCCGCTGTGTAGACGAGGGCTCTATCTTCGGGTCTTCTCCCAAACATTCTGGATCATTCGGCCCTCGCGCCCCGACGATGTTTCCGATGACAAGGTCATACAGGGGGGTCGTCATGCATAAAGCAGTAACCTTCCCGCTGAAGTACGGGGTTTCCACCTCAATCTCTGCTTCGGGAAGCATCCGAACTGTGCGGTCAATTAAGCAAACCGGTTTCGTTTTGCCGGTCAACTCACTTTCCCGTACCAAATTTCTCTGCACGATAACCGTGGAGCTACCGGTATCTCTTAGAACTGTAATCTTCTTCCCCGCAACCTTTCCAGGCAGCATTGGCATTCCCTTCGTAACACCGGTTGGCCGTTTTGACATTACAGCTCCCACAATAGGAATTTTCTCCCCATTTTTCAACTCTAAAAATCCGTCGGTGACGGCAATATCATCGGATTTCGGTGCTGCTAGCACACAGGATACCTGGTCAATTTGAATCGCTCCGTTTCGACATGCGTCTGCTTTGTGTCCAGTCTGACCACACTTAAAACATTTTACTACCGTAGGGCTCGTAAAGATCGTTCGACAGTTTTTCGCGCGATGACCCACTCGGTTACACAGAAAACAACGCGGAGTGCTCTCCGGTGCACGCTTCTTTTCTTCGGGAGCCAATTTCTTGGAATCATCGGGACAATCCTTCTTGACTTTGGCCAAATTAGTTCCACCTTGCGCTTCCAAGAATTGATCAGCCAATTCAAGCATTCCTTCAAGTGACTCAGCCTTCCTCTCTTTCAAATACAGCGACAGGCTTGGGTGGCAACTAGTAAGAAATTGTTCTCTAATTAGGAGCTCTTTAAGCTCATCGTACTCCTGTGCTGTCCCTGAAAGTTCAATCCATCTGTCGAAATAATGGCAAAGTCGGGCGGCATACGGCGTAGCCGTCTCACCATCAGCTGGCTTTCCTGTCCGAAATCTGTCCCGGAATCCTTCTACAGTAAATCTAAATCGCTTCAGCAAAGCAGCTTTCACCTTTGCATAGTTGGCTGCATCGGTCGGCGTCAGCCTGCCGTACACACTGAGCGCTTCACCACTCAAGCAAGTACTCAAAGCAGTTGCCCATTGATGTTCCGGTCAATTTTGGCTCCTTGCAATCGTCCAAATTGGTGAAGGTATGCGTCAAGGTCGTCCTTCCTCTCATCAAACGCTACGAGCAGCTTGCTTGGGTTCAAGCGGAAGCCATGATCTTCCCGTTCGCTGCTTTCAACTCTAGCTTGGACCGGAGTCTCACTTCGCTGTTGCAAACGGAGCCGCTCGAGTTCCATCTCGTGCTGCCGCTGCCGTTCCCTTTCAGCCATCTCCGCTTCTCTTTCTTCCTTCGCCCTTTCAGCGGCTAGCCTTTCTCTCTCCAACTCAGCTGCTTTTTCTTCCTTGGCCCTCTCAGCCGCCAACCTCTCTCGTTCCAACTCAGCTGCTTTTTCTTCCTTGGCTCTCTCAGCTGCCTCTTTCTCCTTCTGGCTTACTCACTTCCGTAGTTCGGCGCCAGAAAGACCCCCATCTTCTCACCAGGGCGACTAGACCCCCATCTTCTCACCAGGGCGACAGAAAGACCCATCTTCTCACCAAGGGCGACTAACTTTTCGAGATCCATGGTGTCTCGCAACTCGCAAATAAAACCTTGCCACGTGCAAAAAGCATCTGCCTAAATCAGTCTATCGGAACACTCCCCTGCGCTCGTTAACGAGAACACGGAACAACACACGAAATCGTTCCGATAGCACTATCAACAATTCGAGGCTCTTTCTCACTACTTTGGACACACTGTGCACCAAAAGGTCCTGTCGCGGACGCCAGATTAATTGTCACACCCCGGTCCCGTTAATTAGGGAGGCGATCGCCGGGCTAATTCCAAGGGCCGAAGTATCGGCCCCCCGAACCGCACCACGAAAGCGTGGACAATTTCGAAGTGGTCCTTTTTGGCGCGCCAGCGGACGCCGGCTGTGGCCCAAAGAACAAGTCAGAGCCGAGAGTTGATAAACAAAACAAATATTATATTCTCAAAAATAGCCGATCAAAAACAATACACAAGAATGCACACTCCACAATAGTTACATACAATACGTCTCCAATCAAACAACGTACTACACAGTACAATCAGCCACACTCAAAACAACAGACACAGACAACGATACGCTCTACAATGCAGTCGCATGCATTGAACAACCAAGACACTTAAAGACTAAAGAGATAGAAAACCTATCCAGTCCAAAGTTCTTGGAACAAAAGTCTGGATGATACTCTTCCGAGAATCACTCACTCAAAGTCCAGCGTTGTTGTCGTTCCGCGCCCTCGAAGTTTCTCTTCCAGGAAACCTCGCGTCTTCAATTGGCCACTCTCCAAGCTTCAAACTTCTTCGCCCGAACACGTCGGCTTCACACACGCAGCTGTCGCCACGCGTCTTCGCTCGATAGCGGTAAACACACTCTCTTGCCTGTAGCTCGAGCCTTCACCCCTCAGGCGGAAATCCTCTTCATCTCCTGCTTTGTCGCTACGGACAAAACCTTCGCCGACTACACGGCGGGATCCCTTCGCGCTCTGGCGCTCACCTCCGTCTTCTCCTGATCTCTCATCTTGGCTGCTCGGTTATATACCTTGCGCGTGACATTCCAGAAGGTTCTCGTCATTTCGTCGGTGCGATACGCAGCGAAGGCTGGGAAGAGGGCGAGACAGTTGGAATGCCCTCCGCGGCCGATGACTCAACTCAGTATGACCACGCCCCTTTCGTTCTAGAACTTTCGCGGGCTATCTCGGCCGCCGATGTGGGGTGAGGAGGTTCGTCGGCGAAGCTACGCTTCCAAGGGGAGAGCGCGCGCCGGGGGAGCCTTGGATGTTTGTTTTCTTTTTTTTTCTTTTGACCTCCTGGCGTCTCTTCCGCGCGTTACCGCAAGAATTTGGCGGCGTGCCCATTTTTAGCGCTCGTTCTGTGACAGCGTGCCGATAGCTTGGCGCAGCGATGTCCGCTAACTCAGGTCACTCTACCTCAGCCTCACAATAGAGAATCGCCTCCAATGGTTACGTTGGTGCGGCGCGTAAGCCAGACGATGCATCGCGTGGAATCGGTTGTGCGCTGTCTACTCGCGCGTGACAACGGCTGCCCTGCTGCCTTTGCCTGCACTACATACGAGGCGATGGCTCCATCTACAGTGCACTAAGCGCTGCCAATCTGCAAACTCCAAGCACCACAGCGGCAACTCATAAACCAAGACCACGACCGCGCCATCCGCATATGTCACGGAATGCCTCCTAGCTGTCGTGTGGCCGAGACACTCGCCGAAGCTCGCGCGTAACCTGCATTGCTCACGGCAGACCTGTGCACTCTGCGCCACTTAGAGCGTCTCCACCGGGCACCCGATCCTGGCCCCCTGCTTGCGCGGTTACGTGCTGTGCCAAATTTCCGTGTCGGCCAACTCCTGCACGTCTACTATCGCGTTGTGACCAACGACTCCGCGCGCCCTTCGCGCTGGCCGCCACCTCACCAGTGAGCGCTCCTTCGAGTGAATCAGCACTTGCCGGGAGTCTGATCGAAGCGCCACATCCCGCTCAGTGTCATGACGCAGGAGGCTGTGGCGCGAATGTACGGGTACATGGCCGGAAGGACGCAAGTTTTTATTGAGGGGTCCGTCCTGCGGGATGGATCTGCTGCGGCCACCTGCATAGCCTCTCAGCTTGGCAATAAGCGAAAGTGCCGCTTGCGGTAATGCGCATGTTTGACAGCAGCTGAGCTAGTCATGCTTTTGTTGGCCGCCGACCTCCTACGCGAGTTGGCAGTCGTCAAGAGCGCAGCAATATTCTTCGACTCAAAACCTACCATCAGTCTGCTCGCGAGAGAGGAATGTAGTCCGCTTCTGGCTCAGCGCATTGCACGAAGCCCACTTACTGGCCCTCCAAGAGTGCGGCTGTGATCTTGTTCTCTGGTGGCTCCGAGCAGATGTCGGCATCGCGGGGAACGAGGCTAGACAAACTTGCTAGACGAGCACACTCCACCGGGACCCCGCTAACCGACTACGCAAGCTTTTTTTGACTCGGTCCGCAACAACCTTCGCCGGTCGCTAACGCGCGAGCACACCTACGTTGGGTTGCCACCGGACGCCCCCCTCATCCGATGCTAGCAACTGGTTTCACCCACCGCGAGCGAGGGCTCCTCCTAGCCATGAGTACCGGCTTCGTGTGGCCAGCTGAACGGAGGCATCGTCTGCGCGGCGCGAGGTCTCTGACCTGCGCTAACTGCGGTGCGGTGGAAACACTGTTCCGCCTCTTGTGCGAGAGTCCTGCTCTTGGTGAAGCGCGCAAGCGGCTCGTGAAGAGATACTGTCTCGTCGGACTACCATGTTCGACCCTGCAGGACCTCCTACACGCCACCGTCTACAAGGACTATCACCACTCTGCCCTTGCGGCCTTACTAAAATTTCTTGAGGACACCAGCTTGGCCGAGTGACGTTTATAGGTCGCTCTCCACAGTGAAGCGTGTCCTCCTCCCATCATTCCAGCTTATTGTTTTTTCTCCTCCTCGATTTCACGCCGCCTACTTTTTTACCTTTTAGCCTACTTTGTTTTCTTCACTCTAACTGTCTCTTCATTCCCCGTTCCCTCGTGAGTATATTGCTACATGCATGCCAATTGAGATTCTAGGGGGCGATGCGCGTGTGTGCCTGACGCGGAAAACGAAGAGTTATCTCCGCTTGGTGTCTAGTCTCTCGGTCACGCCGCTGCTGCTGCTGGTTTGAGATATATTTCATCCACAGCCTCGTCCATACGGCGTCTCTCTTCTACAACATATTTGGTAGAGGTGGGACGTTCCCCGTCCTCACCACGAAGCTTCGTAATGGCCGCACCGTCCAGCCTCCGGCCATGGCTTCTAGTGATAACCCCCCTAACTACCATCAGCTGGAGCGCCAGCTACTACGTACTTTGCAATGTCCTACCCCCGTGATCCCGGTACGTTCTCCGCCCAGCCTGGCCTTGACGTCGACTACAGGTTCCGCATGTACGAGCGCGTTAGCCTTTCTCACCGATGGAACCCAACCATGATGCTCGCCAACGTAATCTTTTACTTGGATGGCTACCCGCGTGTTTGGTTCGACACTCATGAGGCCGAGCTCACCAGCTGGGACATCTTCAATGACCGACTACGCGACATCTTTGGGGACCCCTCCGGTCGACAAACGGCCGCACGACAAAAACTTGCCACCCGAGTACAGTCATCAACCAAGTCCTATGTCTCGTACATACAGGACGTGCTCGCGTTCTGCCGCAAAGTGGACGAGCAAATGACCGAGAGCGATAAGGTGGGCCACATACTAATAGGCATCGCGGATGACGCTTTCAACTTGCTCGTGTACAACAACGTCACGACCGTCGATATCATAATTAAGGAATGCCGCCGCTTTGAAATGGCCAAAAACCACCGAGTTCCGCCTCAATTTTCACGGCTCCCTAACACGGCCGTCACGTCAACCTGTACCGATCTCGGTGCCGCACCACCTTTGTACAGGAATGTCACACGCAACGTTCGGTGCGAGCTTGAGGCGGCCCGTCTGGCACCGTTTCATGCACTTCCACTCAACCAGGGCACCGTGCAAACAACTCCGGCGGTGTCAGTTATTCAGGCAGTCATGCGGCAAGAAATTGCTAACCTTCGTTTTCCTGTCGCCTACTCCGTCTTCCGACCGGACTACAGACCGATGCCAATAAATGCACCACGCCACGACCCATACTCTCTGCCCAGATCCCACAATCCGACGGAGTGAAGAACAGCAGACGACAAGCCAATCTGCTTCCGCTGTCACCGAGTTGGCCATGTCTCCCGCTACTGCCGCAGCACTTGGACGCCCCCACTTGGAGCCTTGGAGGCAGCACTTGGAGCCAATTTTCTTCTTCTCCTCGGCCATACGCGGACCCCCGTCGGTATTCGCCCAGCTGTGAGTATCCTGTTCCCGAAGCACCTAACAGTTGCTCTACCACGTGTTCGCCGTCACCACAAAGCCGCCGTTCTCCGTCGCCCCAACCCCACAGCTATCTACCGCCGTCTAACTATGCATCTTCCTGGATGGAAAACTAGATTATACAGCTCCTGGAGGTAGTGCTGCATCAATTGCGACTGACCCGAATCCTCCGTTGACGCTACCAACTAATAGGAACTTGCTGGAAGTGCATGTGGACGGTCTTTCTTTGACGGCTTTAGTTGACACTGGAGCTCAGGTGTCTATAATGAGTGCTCGTCTCTGTCGCCGCCTCAAAAGAGTGCTCACGCCTGCCGCAACACAAGCCGTCTCCAGTCGCCGATGGTAGAACTGTAGCCGTGATTGGAAAGTGTATCGCTCGTATTAGCCTCGCCGGCCGCCATGTTCCTGTTTTATTTAGAGTGCACGACAGTTGCCCACATGACGTCATCTTCGGGATGGACTTCTTATATTGACGCATTCTGCCCTGATTGACTGTTCCGCCGGCACTCCTGTTTAGAACTTCCTCTTCTCCTGAATTCTCACCCTGAACTCCCGAACAGCCTATGCACCACTGAATTCTTCCAGATACCACCTAAAGCTCTCACATTCGTTGAATTGTCAACACCCTCTCCCGTGCCCGACGGTGATTATTACGTGACGGCTATTCCTGATGTTCTCCTGGCGCGTGACATTACTGTCCCTCACTCCGTCGTAGCCATGGCCTCTAACCGAACATATTTACATGTTATCAATTTCAGTTTTAAAAAACAAGTGTTACCTCAAGGTAATATCCGTCGCCACGCTAAGACCTTTAATTGACGACTACGTCACTTGTTTTGCGGCAGACGTATGACCCGATCACCCACGTCACTCGCAGGATGCCACGTGCTTGGATGCAACCTTACGCTTCATGATCGCCCCGGACCTCGAACCTGAGAAGTCAGCCACGCTATGCTGCCTTCTGGCTTCATACCGCGACATATTTGACATAAACAGCCGTCCACTCGGCCAAACTTCACTCGTCAAGCACCGCATTAACACAGGTGATTCTCACCCCATTCATCGGTGACCGTACCGGGTGTCTGCCACCGAGCGTAAAGTAATTCAACAAGAAATTACCAAGATGTTAGCCAAGGGAATCATTGAACCCTCTTCGAGCCCTTGGGCATCCCCCGTTGTGCTCGTTAAAAAGAAAGATGGCACGTGGCGCTTCTGCGTGGATTACCGCCATCTGAATAGAATAACGAAAAAGGACGTTTATCCTTTACCCCGCATCGATGGCGCTCTCGAATGTCTCCACGGCGCCCGAGTCTTTTCTTCAATAGACCTACGTTCCGGCTACTGGCAGATTGCTGTCGACGAAAAAGACCAAGAGAAGACTGCATTTGTAACTCCAGACGGTCTATATCAGTTCAAGGTTACACCATTTGGGCTATGCAACGCCCCCGCCATGTTCGAGCGCATGATGGGCTCTCTGCTACAAGAGTTCAAATGGTCAACATGTATTTGTTATCTTGACGATGTCGTTGTATATTCCCCAACTTTTTAGACCCACCTTCAGCGTTTGTCAGCTATTCTCGACATATTCCGCACTGCAGGCCTCCAATTGAACTCGTCGAAGTGCCGGTTCCGACGCCGCCAAATTAAAGTATTGGGCCACCTTGTCGACGCCTCTGGTGTGCAGCCGGACCCCGAGAAAATTCGTGCAGTCACCAGTTTTCCTGTACCTCAGTCACCCAAAGGCGTCCGGAGTTTTGTAGGACATTGCTCCTATTTTAGAAGGTTTGTGAAAGATTTCGCAGCCATCGCTCGGTCCTCACAGAGCTTCTAAAGAAAGACGTCCCATTTATGTGGGGGGCCAACCAAGCTGCTGCTTTTTCTCACCTAATCACACTACTGACGACTCCACCCATATTGGCTCACTTTGACCCATTCGCTCCGACGGAAGTTCGAACCGATGCTAGTGGTCACGGAATTGGAGCCGTGTTAGCCCAGCGCCAACGGGGACACGACCGAGTTGTCGCCTACGCTCGCCGCCTCCTCACAGCTGCTGAGCGCAACTATTCCATTACAGAGCGTGACTGTCTCGCTCTTGTTTGGGCAGTTTCAAAGTGGCGCCCATATTTATATGGCACAAATTTCTCTGTAGTAACTGACCACCATGCGCTATGTTGGCTTACGTCACTGAAAGATCCTACTGGCGGGCTCGGGCGCTGGGCTCTGCGACTGCAAGGGTATACCTACACGGTGACGTACAAGTCCTGACGCCTACATCAGGACGCAGACTGTCTGTCCCGCTACCCGGTTGTTCAGTCGAGCAGTATACTTGACACCAACATCGGCCCTTGCGTCTTTTCTCTTTCGCTAATGACATGCATCGGTGACGAGCAGCGCCGTGATGCGTCCTTGCGTGTTATCGATGAGCGCATCGAATCACCGCCTTCCAATCAGTCCCATCGCTTATTCGTGCTCCACGATGGTGTTTTAAACCGCCAAAATTTCGAGCCGGATGGACCGGCCCTGCTGCTTGTCAATCCGAAACACCTTCGCTCGGAAGTTCTAAATGAACTTCATGACCTTCCGACTGCCGGTCACCTTGGTGTCTCACGCACTTAGACCGAATACGCCGACGCTTCTTCTGGCCAGAGCTTGCACGCTCAGTCAGAAGATACGTTGCGGTTTGCGAGAAATGTCAGCGCCGCAAAACGCCATCGACACTTCCCGCCGGACGCCTTTAATCACTTGACATTCCGTCGGAACCGTTCTTCCGCGTTGGCTTGGACCTACTTGGCCCTTTCCCCTTGTCTTCCTCGGGTAACAAGTGGATAGCTGTGGCCACCGACTACGCCACGCGTTATGCCATCACACGAACTCTTCCAACAAGCTGCGCCACAGACATCGCCGACTTCCTCCTCAAGGACGTAATTTTGCAACACGGAGGCGCATGGCAGCTGCTTACAGATCGTGGCTGCACCTTTTTGTCGAAGGTGATAGCCGACATCTTGCAGTCCTGTCAAGCTAGACACAAGTTGACTACATCATACCATCCGCAAACCAATGGACTCACGGAGCGTCTAAATTGAACTCTTACAGACATGCTAGCTAATTATGTTTCTACTAACCACACCGACTGGGATCTTGCGTTGCCGTTCATCACAATTGCCTATAATTCTTCGCGCCATGACACTGCCGGTTACTCTCCCTTTTTTCTGTTGTTTCGCCGAGAACTCAGATTGCCTCTAGACACCATCATACCGCCCCCTGCGGTACCGACCAGTGAATATGTGAAGGACGCTATCACTCGGGCCGCTCACGCACGCGAAATCACCCGTACTCGCCTTCTGGCCTCTCGAGAGAAGCAACGGCATCTGTATGACCAACAACACCGTGACGTACACTTTCCGCCCGGTTCTTTGGTCCTGCTCTGGTCTCCGACCCGTCAAGGTTGCTTGTCAGAAAAACTGCTTACTCGCTTCTCAGGTCGGAGGCCCACGGCAGCTGCTTACAGACCGTGGCCGCACCTTTTTGTCGACGGTCCATACAGAGTCCTTCATGTGGTTACTCCTGTGAGTATGAAATTGGTCCTGTCGCTCCATCGCCTTCACGTGCCCAACAGGCTACCGATATTCTACATGTTGCGCGCTTGAAGCCCTACCACTCTTCTAGTGACGTTGACATTGGGATGCGCCGATACGGTGCTTCTGCCGCCGGGGATTAGGCTGCATGCATGCAAATTGAGATTCTAGGGGGTGACGCGCGTGTGTGCCTGACGAGGAAGACGAAGGGTTATCTCCGCTCGGTGTCTAGTCTACCGGTCACACCGCTGCTGCTGCTAGTTTGAAATATATTTCATGCACAGCCTCGTTGATACGGCGTCTCCCTTCCGTAACAATATCATTTGAGGTATCCTCACATGAGAGACAGTTATTGTGCACTTCACCTCCAATTTACTTACCTTTCCGCCTTTTGTTCCCTAAAGAATCATCCCCTCCACCCTACGTCTGCTAGTAAAAAACCAACTGCTCGAGCTGCACAACCGTTCACTGGCCACAGCGTAAGTGTAGGAACTAAATCGCGCGTTCAAAACTCGGTCTAGTGCGTGTTCACTTGCCCCCCGCTTGACGAATGCTAGCGTCAACGTCGCCGCCATTGTGTGTTAGCGCCCGCTGCTTCGTATCTACACATGGATCCCTTTAGAAGACGATGGTCTAAGTTTTCTTTTTCTGCACGGGCATCTGTGCTAACAAAAGAAATTGTACTTAATCAATACACTGTAAACATCTGCCTATTGAGACACTCTGCAAAGTGAAGTACGACTTTCGCATCGTGAATCGCGGCCAGGTTCATTGCTTCGAAAGCTATTCATTCAAGCCACCCTTACCAGTAAACTCACTAAAGTAGCCTGAGGCACTCCAGGCTAGTAAAGAACATTAATCGGGGCACATTGTGATGGTGTCCGTCGGCATATTTTTTAACCCCGGCGGTACATTGACGGCGGCAAAGAATATCTGTTTCTCATAAAAAGTATATTTGTCATATCGCATGAGTGGTCGATAGGACGTGAATGATTATTGTCAGCAAATGTTTACTCAGGAGAAATAAGCATGCTCAACGTAACATTGCAGAGAATATTATGCCAAGTTTTTTGCAATTCTCAATCCCGCACTTGTGCACCATTCCACTCTTACGGATATTGATGGTGGTTACGAGTATGGTCTTTATTGTTATTTTTTTTTAAACTCTATCTTATGAATTAGGGACGTAACTTGTCGTAATGCAGGTGTAGTTTTCGCAGTGATGCCCTCAAATACTGGCAATACACTTGCCATACTTTTAGTTTCATACACGTCTACCCATTTTACTCATGCCAGACATAAAACCTGTGCAGAGAGATGACACGAAAAGGTATATAGGCACACCTCGCGACAGTGGCGAGTTTGTAACGGAAGAACTGCGAACGATTGCGCCTATGCGAGTCTCTCAGTAGAGGGGCCTGCCTAGCTAGGGCATCACTGTCCTGCAATAAACATGTGTTCGGTAAGCACGTACCTGCTGCTTTACCAACGATGACTCTAGGACCCAGGCAAACGGACAGCTAAGGAAGATTGAAAAAGGAAGGACAGGGAGGTTAGCTAATAGTATTAGTAAGAACAATAATCTGCGATCCAGACGGCATAGAACGACGGAGTGCTACAAGGGTACCTACAAAAAAAGTTGCATTCTGCAAAGCTGGATGTGCACCTACATGTAATAACTTCATTTCCACTTGTTTAGCAGTTTCTGGTCGCTTATAAAGACGGTAATGCTGTCGCTTGTCAAAGAAACAAAGTAGAGCAATAAAAAGTTATACTCAACCACATCCTACAAAGCTCTTAGAGATCTTACTTCTTAAGTGAGCACATACTAATAAGTACTCGCTTATCATGCTCGAAGTCCCTGCTCTACATATTAATCTGTGCTCTGTCAGTCATCACCATACTGCGACTAAATGCTCATGCAATATTCGTAACGCGTTTTCACTATATTGACACGCGCTCAATGCATAACGTTTTTTTCCTAACAGCCTTGAGATCCCGTTCAAGGTTAAAACAGCTGAGAAACCCGGAACAATGAGGTTTACGGTAGGGGAAGGTAACATTTTCAATTTTATGTTCAAAAACCAATGTGCACAGTCATGAAATATTTACTTCATGTTCAATAATGTAGGGCGCCGCATAGCTCGGGCCCGTTCCTTATTAAAATAAGTTGCAAACAGACCGCATCTCGCGACCTTTGTCGATGCAGCCCAGTACGGTTGTTCGGATCGCTTCGCAGTGGTCTCGGTCGATCATAGTGGCACACTCCTATGCTCTGCCTCGGTTAGAAAGGTTTCGGCAATGGTGGCTGAGCAAATCGCCATCACCATAGCAATGAAGGACCCATCGCGTCCTAATGTCTTTACAGATTCGCGTTCCGCAGCTAGGGCTTTCGCCTCGGGCTTGATCTCGCGTGAGGCAGCGGCCATCCTCGGCTGTGAGGGGGCTGCCGGGTTTCACACCATAACATGGTTCCCGGCCCACATGGGGGCCAACGTACATCTTGATGTCCCCAACGCCAATGAGTTTGCCCATGACCGTGCGCGAGGTATCGCTCACTGCGGCGGTCCCGGCGGATTCGCAGGCGGGGACGCCGGAAGATGCAGGGACTCGCTACTCACTTTCCAAGAGATCATGACTCATTATCATCTATCTCGGAGGGCTTTTCCACTTCCTCATCCTAAACTTACGCGACCGCAACAATCTGCCTACAGGATGCTCCAAACGGGGTCTTTCCCTTTGCGAGGCAGGTTCAGTCATTTTTCGCCCAACATCGAGCCGCATTGTCCGGACTGCGGAGAGGCGTATTGCTCATTACCTCATATGCTTTGGCAATGTCCTGCGTTACGTGACGCAGAGTTCAACAAAGAAGAGGACTGAGAGGAAGCCCTTAACAGCGGCGACCTCTTGGTTCAACTTCGGGCTGTCCAGAGGGCCTGCGAGAGGGCGGAGAACCACGGTCTTCCGGTCCCTACGTGGGAGCGGCCCGCGACTGCTACGGATTCCCCCTAAACAGGGCCGTTACAACGCAGTTCCTCAGGACCTGAATAAAGTTCTTTGTCTGTCTGTCATGTTCAATAAAAAATAATGTGAAACAATGTACAAGCAACAAGGATAAAATAATACTTTTAAATCACATTGTCCTATTGCCTTAATCTCACATATTCCTTATCAGAGAAGAAAGTGAAGCTGAATGTTTCATTTAGGATAATCGCGCCGAGATATGAGAACTTCGTTGCTATTGTAACATTGCTGCTTGTATTTTCGCACAGTTTGGTCATTGGGCCATTTATTATGCTGCGGTTTCCACGCCAAGCACCACTTCTCACACAACAGAGTGCAGTTGATTTGTGCCAAGCAATATATGCGTCTGCCCTGGCATGCATTGTCTACGTATGTGAAATCATAATGAGCTCGTACGGGAACCTAACGGTGTATTTTCTCCTCGTCCTCACGTAGCAAGAGTGGTGTTTTTTGTATCGTTATAACTGATTTCGTTAATAGGAGAAAAATATGGTTTTCCTTTACTGTCGGTCTACGAAGCGACGCAAAATCAAATTGCAGATGTAAACTAAAGAAACCAACCAATGCATAAAGACGGTATTTCGCCATATTTCTTCGTCTATTTGTATCACTTTCGGAAGTATGAACCCAGCGTATGTCCATACTTACGAGAATGTTCTAATACATAGTGTTTTTTTCGATACACGTCACTCAGCATTCAATTATAACATTGAAAGGTTTAATTGAGTAGAAATGTGCTGTATTTGCTTTACGAACGCCGTTTTGATAGCATTCACATAAAGAATGGCCTATTGATGTTTACGTGATTGCTAAAAAAATCATCAAATTGATAACATAGGTCGCACACAGAGTCCCATTTTTTTTTTTGCCTGCAACCACATGGAAAGACAACCTATTGACTTCGTAATACAAAGGAAAATTGGGGGGTTTGAGAGGAAGTGTTTTAGTACTGTTTTTATCATGTATAACAGTGATCAAGGTATGGATCATTTTGATTACTTCTCGAACTTGCTAAACTCGAAAAAATATTTGTTTATACCTTTATGCAAATGTTTAGCTTTTACGTTTTTTGTGTAATTGTAAGTGACGAAAACTGAGGCCCTTGAATGTACCCTATTTCAAATTATTGTCACGAAGTGAGGGTAGCTGATGTATCCTAACCGTATAGTTTTAACGACATAACCTCCTACAATATTTTTATTTGAACCATTCAGTGATGTACCACCTTTATGCGTTTTTCATACTTCTTCAAGGCTCAACTAAGTAAGTTTGTAAAGTACCTTAGAGACAATCTTCCATGCAATCTATAAATAAAAACAAAATCATGAAGGGATGACTTTTACCATATTATTATCGACCCTTAAAACGCTGGATTCGCCATGCAAGAAACACAGGTATGTTTTTTCGATTGCGGCAGTGTTCAAGTGGGCATTGAGAAGTCACGCCTCCCGCCTTTCAAGCAAGCTCAAGTATTGATCTCTTGATATGTGGGGTTTAACGTCCCGAAACCACCATATAATTATGAGAGACGCCGTAGTGGAGGGCTCCAGAGATTTTGATCAACTGGGGTTCTTTAACGCGCACCGAAACGTGAGCACACGGGCTTACAGCATTTTCGCCTCCATCGAAAATGCAGCAGCCACCACCGAGATTCGATCCCGCGACCTGCGGGTCAGCAGCCAAATACCTTATCCACTAGACCACTGCAGCGAGGCAAGGAAGCTCAATAATCTTCCCGGTTTTTTTTTTCACCAGCTCGACGCAGGCCGGGCCGGAGTCTGAGGCTGGTGTGAAGTTGCCCCCTGACGGGCCGCAATCGTATCAGTGGTACCGTAGAACGGGGCTACTTGTTTTCTGACTTCCATAAAAGAGATGTTCTCTCTGACCTTCAATAAAATTATTAAATGTGAAGCAATTCTTAGCGAACTTCGGTGACTTTAAGCTTATCTATCTATCTATCTAGCCGTCTACGACATTTATCTCACCTGGCCGTTTTGATAATGGCATCAATACCCAATCTTGTATGGCATATTATGACTGTATGACGAGCATAAGTGACAAGTCATAACGTTTACAGAACTTACATTTCATGACCTGGTTGCTCTTGAGGTGGTTTAGTTCACATGAATTGTTGCAACACTGGTATGCTATGACATGACTGAATGGCGAACACAAGTGACAGACTCTAACATAAAAATCACGACATGTGTGTCATATAACAACATGACTAACAACATGACTACAACAACATGACGGTAGCTCAAGTAAGGCAATCTATCCCAATGATCACCTGTCTCCAGAGAAGAACAGATTGTTTGCTAAGGCCCTAACTCTGACAAAAGCGCACAAATGGCAATTTCTTTGGACAGACAATTGCCAGATCAAGGCGCGGAAGTCTGGTGATGGCAGAGTATATCGCATTATCAAAGACAGTGATCTTAGCATCTTTTCATAGCCACTGAGTCCTACGCCCATTTTCGTGCTGAACACTCGTTCACTTTCATCTAATCATCATGAATTTGCTATCCCCTGTCGAGGCTAAACATATGCTAGATGATAGCAATCGCTCCTTGGTTCATTTTGATGCGCGTAGCCTCCGCGAAAGTTCGGATAATATTTATAACTTTATAGATTCACTCGCGCATTCTTTCTCCATCATTTGCATCTCTGAAACATGGCTCTGCACTTATGACATCAATCTGTTCGGCCCGTCATCGTACGAAGCTGAGTACTGTCACCATTGTTCAGACAGTTATGGTGGCTCAGCCATATTTATCGCCCCAGATCTGTCCTACACCCGCCGACAAGAGCTTCCCTTAGGCATTTCGCATTGCGAATCCGTGTGGATTGAATTAAATAATTCTTTTTTAAACGATAATAACAACGTTATTCTGGGGTGTATTTACCGTTCGCCTTCTTCAAATATGAGGAATTTCATTTCTCGCCTGGATACCATTCTGCATCAGTTATCACCTGAAGGCAAGCGCGTTGTCTTAGTTGGAGACATCAACATCAACTTGCTTAACACAGACAATTGTGCATGCACAGAATATAATGACTACTTCAGTGGATACGGTTTTGAGTCTCTCATTTCATCTCCTACTAGATGTCCTATTTCTGGTGCTGCTTCATTGCTTGATCATGCCATCTGTAATTTCTCGCCTTCTCCCTCTGCAGGAGTAATTGATGTGAACATCACTGACCATTATCTCATATTTTTTGCTTTCAACGTCGTGAAGCAATTTGATCCACCCACGCGTGTTACTTCCGTACATGACCAGGAATTGTTTTTCAATGCCATTATTAAAACTGAATGGTCCAGATTGATTGATTGATATGTGGGGTTTAACGCCCCAAAAACCACTCTATGATTATGAGAGACGCCGTAGTGGAGGGCTCCGGAAATTTAGACCACCTGGGGTTCTTTAACGTGCACCCAAATCTGAGCACACGGGCCTACAACATTTCCGCCTCCATCGGAAATGCAGCCGCTGCAGCTGGGATTCGAACCCGCGCCCTGCGGGTCAGCAGCCGAGTACCTTAGCCACTAGACCACCGCGGCGGGGCGAAATTGGTCCAGTGTTACGTCCTTATGCAATTCAGACCAGGCATTCAACAAGTTTTCTTCCCTTTTCCTTAAAGCCATAGAAAAATGTACTAAAACAGTCAAATATAAAAAGAGGTACAAATATCCTAAAAACCCATGGTTATCTGAGCGACTGCTAAAAAGTATGCATGAAAAAGATAACCTGTACAAAAAAGTCAAAAGACAACCATTTAACACTGCTTTAGCTTCACGATATAAAAAATATTCGAATGTTCTTTCGTGTCTCTTGAAAAATGCCAAGAAAAAATATTATGATGATCAAATATCTAGTGAAAAAAAACAACTCTAAAAGACAATGGCAACTCTTAAACGATTTTCTAAATCGATCAATACATAGTTCACCTTTGCAGAAAGTTATATACAAAGGCGTTACACATGATAACCCTGAAAGTGTCGCTGATGCTTTTAGTAATTATTTTTTCGAAATTTTAGTGAAAAACATAGCAGTTTTTGCTGTAATCTACAACGTTCTGATCATTCTTTTTTTCTTTTCCTCGTGAGCCCTGATGATGTTTCTACAACAATCAAAAGTCTCAAAGAAACCGGCCCTGGTATAGATAAAATCTGAGCACGACACTTAAAACCTGCAGTAGACATTATTTTTCAACCGCTTTTTATAATTATAAACTTTGCTTTCAAGCATGGCAGTTTCCCCACTTCTCTAAAAATAGCTAAAGTCCTTCCGATTTTTAAAAAGGGTGACAAGCAATCTACTTAAAACTATCGCCCCATCTGTATTCTTTCTTCCCTGAGCAAAGTCTTCGAAAAACTATTATTAGCTCAGCTAAACAAGTACCTTAATAATTTTAATATACTGAAGCCCTGTCAATTTGGCTTTCGCGCTGGAAGTTCTACTAACCTTGCTATTCTGTTCTATCAAACTTCATCAAACACTCCATAGACGCAGGATTTGTAGTAGGGTCAGTTTTCTTAGACTTCACAAAGGCATTCGATACCATTAATCATCTCATTTTATCCAAGAAACTCGAATTATACGGTATTACAGGTGCATCCCTCAAATTTTTAAACAGTTACCTCCTTAACAGAAAGCATACCGTTTACATATCGGGCTCATTTTCTTCTACTAAAACAATAAATCGAGGGGTTCTTCAAAGGTCAATACTGGGCCCGTTACTTTTTTTTACTTTACATTAATGACCTTCCTGACATTAAACACATGGCTCACTGCGTTTTATGTGCTGATGATACTGGCATTTCCATTGCTGATAGATGATTTGACAACGTCACTAATAAATTAAATGCTGTACTTTGTAGCGTGTCAAAATGGTGCAAGGAAAATTTCTTAATTAAAAATCCAAATAAATCTAAGTTTATGGTTTTTAGATCAGCTCAACGCAAGTTAAATTCCTCACCACAGCTCACAGTTGACTCTGATTTGATTAATATCAGCGACAGTGTATCTTTTCTTGGCGTTCACCTCGACGCTAATCTTAACTTCGCTCTACATATTGCTCACATTAGAAAAACGGCAGCATTCAGCATTCGCGCATTACTCAAAGCTCGCTCATATTTTTCTCATAAAGCACTCCTTTCACTTTACTTCGCATTCATTCATTCTCATATCCCTTATGGCATCGCATCATGGGGGAATACTTACCAGTGTCATCTTTCATCCGTATGACATCTACAAAATCGAGCTATTCGCGCTATTTTAACTGCTCTCGCGGCAGAAGCGCCGCTCCGCTTCTTCAATGCAATAAAATCTTAACTGTTAGCTATCTATTCAGGTTTAATCTAATTATGTTTCTGCATAAACAAATAAGAAATCAACTTTTTGCTAATTTCATTTATCCTAAGATGTTAGTTAGTACTAACACAACCAGGTTTGCGGCTAATAATAACTTTTTTCTTCCTAAGGTTCGTACTAACTATGGTAAATCATCTTCTCTCTTCTGTACCATCACCTTATGGAATAATTTGCCCACTTCGCTAAAATTCAAAGTTTCTTTGATTTCATTTAAAAACTCATTAAAGGAGTACCTTTTAAATAGTTGATCTATCTTCTTTGTGTTGTTTTATGCTGTATTATTTGTTTTTTGATTTCATGCATTTTTGTTTTTATTCTGCTTAGTATATTTTTGGTTCTATGATTCTAACAGCTGCTTGTGCTTTTATTATTTGTAATCAACACCAAGGGTCCCGTTGCAGTCATGTACTTTGAGACCCTCGTCTGTATATTTTACTCCCTGTAACATCCTTTTACGACATGATAATAAATTGATTGATTGATTGATTGATTGACCCCATTCCACACTTGAGATGCGCTCGCGGCCGTTTCACTAGCTTTGCAAATACCGAATTTGGTATTACGGCACATGAATGGATGACGAATGTATGTGAATGGAGCAAGCATGAAAACCATGAGATGCGTGTCATGAAACAACATGACTACATGCTACGTTCATGATGCCCTCATGGCTGTTACGCTAGCTTCCTATGTATAAAATTTAATATTACGTGACGCGAACGGACGACATAGGTATATGACACATCCAAACATGATAATCATGACATGCGTGTCATGTAACAACATAACTACATCCCACTCTCATGATGCGCACGCAGCCATTTCGCTACTTTCGCATATGCTAAATTTGGTATTACGTCACGCAAATGGATAACGAGGGTATTTGACTGGTTCAAAGACAATAATTATGAATTGTGTGTCATGTAGGAATATGGCTACATGCCCCACTCAAGGCGCCAATACACTTCGACGTGACCCGGCGCGCGTGGGCGTCGGCAATTGTTTGGTCGCTTCACGCCGTCGATGCGACGCCAGGCGCCACTGGCCTGCATATACTCGAAGGCTCGAGCCACGCTGCATTGCTTTGACGCATGCGTGTTTGAACGCGCCCTGTGTCCCTCCGTTAGAGTACCTCCGTTACAGCCACTGTACCTCCGTGATGGAGAGAGGCAGACGCGGTGCTGTCTGGGTAATGTCACCGGCGCGAAATGCCGCATGTCGCATTTCGCGCCGGTTGCTTCTGGGCCGCGCAGTTAAGGCTGGTGCGCACTGGCAACAAGCAGCGGTCGCGCGACCATTTGCGACTGGTCGCCAACAGCAGCGAACGGTCGCAAACAGTCGCAAAGCGACTGCTTTGGCTAGTCGCTTCCTGACCAACATTTCGGTCGCGCGACTGCAGTCGCAAAGCTGCTAGAACCAATCAGTGATGCCCAATTTTTTGTTCTTTTGTTTTTTTATTGCTCTGGCTTCCTGCCGCCAGATACAAACGAGTGCGTTCCTCTGGGTCTGTGGCACCATGGCCACCGCGAAATATTTGGCTTGGAGATGGCGGGGTGCAGCAGCTCGGGCAAAGTGTCGAATTTACGTGGCGGTATTCGCAAGAAAGTAAACACCGTCAAAGTAAAGAGAAAATAAATTGTGCACTATCTTTTCCTCGTATTCAGAACCATTTTATTGTCTTGAACTTGATTTGTCACCACCTTCAATGCAGCGCGTTTGGAACGCGTTTGTGCTTCATGCCTTGGCAACGACTTAATACACCGCGTTTGAGACGTGTTTGTGCTGTATTGTAGGCTGTGACAAGTCAAATATATTCAAGGACCGTTTCTGAGTGCGTACCACTCTCGAAAATACTCCTTGTCGTCTCAGCACAGCTCGGGAGGCAGGCCGCTTGCATGGCCGGTTAATTCCCGCGATCGAAAGGACGACCACACCCGCTAAGGCTTCTTTTAATTGGGGCGAAGCTGCTTAAGGCGTGGCTTGTGCGTCCCTCGTAGTACGTAACCACCAGTGGCACATACCCGAAATAGGTATAACATTTGACCTCCAAGGTGGTGCCGGTGAGAGATTTCTTCTGTGCGTTGTTTAACAATAAAAAATAGTGCTCAATGTACATGCCAATGGCTGCTAATGGGAAATGAGAGGCAGGAGCATTCGCTGCGTGCGGTCAATGGCTGCTAATGGGGAATGAGAGGCAGGAGCATTCGCTGCGTGCGGTCAACGCGCACGCTGCGATCCCCATTAGCAGTCATTGGCATGTACATTGAGCACTATCGGACAAGAAAGGGTTGCTACGTTATACTCGCTGGGTGTAACCTCCTTAGTTTTAGAAAGGTTTGGCGAGCGTTGAGCCGCAGGGCCATGAATACAATGAACTAGTATATACCATGAATGAATTCGAGGTGGTTAAAGGGGGGAAGCAGATACGAAGCGCTAGCCGTAAGAAATTAAAAGCTGAATCCTCCTGTCTCTCATTTCACATTAGCATCCACTGGCATGTACATTGAGCACTATCTGACAGGAAAAGGTTGCTACGTTATACTCGATGGGCGTAGCCTCCTTGGTTTTAGAAAGGTTTAGCGAGCATTGGGCCGCAGTGCCATGAATACAGTGAACTAGTATGTACCATGAACTCAAGGTGGTTGAAGGTGGGAAGTAGACCCGAAGCGCAAGCCGTAAGAAAGTGTGCGTGTGCCACCTCTTGTTTAGTCCTTGGAATGTCCACTGAATGGCGGTGCTTCTATATGGGGAATATATGATAAAAAGATGCCAGGTGGTGGGACTTGGAGTGTTGAATAGATGGACGAACGGACACACAGACAGATGCATGGATGGACGCATGAACGGACGCAGGGGCGGATGTATGAAAGAACGCAGAGACGGCCGCACGAACAGACGCATGGACGGTCACACAGACAGACGCATGAACGGACGAATGCTTCGCCCCACTCTCCATGATTCACTCCGTGGATATGCTGCCATTTTTTTTCTCTTTGGAGGGATATGTGATGCCAGCGCTGACACCATGGCACAGCGCATCAGCACCATGACAATGTCTTGTGCTTCGCTTGAATCGAACTTGACGCTGTTGGGAACGCTGTGCGAAAACGGAGGAAAAAAGTAAATGTAGCGCGGCCGGTTTGCTCCGCTCACTCAGCTGCCGGTGCTCAGCTGATCGGCGCCAGTCTCTAGAACTCTCGCTGATAACGAGATCCGGACGTGACTCTCCACTTTTGCGACTTCCAGTCACTCGCATGCAGCCCCTGTCGGTGTGAACATCAATCGCTTTTGGTCGCCAGTCACAAATGGTCGCGCGACCGCTGATAGTCGCCGGTGTGCACCAGCCTTTAGACGCTGGTCGCGTAGCTGTGCCTGGGTTTCGCTAGCGTGGAGTAGCTGCGCCCAGCGTGCGCTTGCGTCAAAGTTACGTCAACGTTACGTCATATATTGGGCCCTTCAAGATGCGCTCACCGCCGTTTCGCTAACTTCACATATACCCAATTTGCTGTTACGGGACGTCAAAAAATGACCGAGGTACATGACTGGTGCAAGCATAATAACCATGACACGCGTGCCATGTAAGAACATGACAACATACCACGCTCATGATGCGTGCGTGGCCCTTTCGCTAGCTCCACATTTACCAAATTTAGTATCAAGTGACGTGAATAGATGACGAAGGTAAATGAAGCACCCAAACATGATAACCATGATATGGAAGTCGTGTACGGCCTAATTTATTCTCACCTCGTAACGTTATGCTGATTTTAAATTGACATATCAACCTTCCTCATTCGGGCTTTGCATATCATCGATTCTCACTGTACGTGGGATCTGCCAATTTTTGCTTTCTCCTTTTTCCATGTTCACATGATAGCGAGTAGGCTGGGTGATCGCCGCTGCAATTGGCACAGCAGGCTGTGGCCTCGCAGCCTTTAGAAATGTGGTCTGTTGAGTCACATCTGGCACAAGTGGACTGACCTTACTAAATATTGAAACTGTGGCCGTACTTCTGCCACTTGAAGCATCTGCGAAGATTTGTATGTAGGGCCGCATTGTGAGTTTCGTGTAACCTGTCTCAATAATTTCTGGGAGTTCACTTGATTGAAAAGTTAGTATTATGTGCTTGGTTGGCTTCTCTGAGTTGTATCTTCTTATTATAAATTCGTTGACGACATTTTGTTGTTTCTATCAATTAAGTGGCTCAAGTTCAAAAAGTTTCAAGAAATCTTCAACTGAGACGACACCACGAACGGTGTAAATGGGCCTACGTGAGGTGACTGTGACAGCGATGTTCCGGCCGAACAATGTAAAGTTGGAGAGGTTTACTTGTTGCATTACCTCTTTGAGCTGAAAGAGTAGATCGCCACTGACCATTTTAGTCACCTTCTCACCTTATCCTAGTTTTTCAGTGGTTTTTTTTTTGCCATCAGAAATTGTGAAATGCTTCTGGCTTTTCATTTGACACCTCGCTGCACACAAGGATTACTTTGAAAACTGTTCGCACGTCTTGAAAAAATAAATTGCAGTGGTGCTTCCATGCATACTCTTTTTTAGGATATGACCGATTTGGGGAAAAGATGTACTTAAAATAGTATTTGTTATTGTTTCGGCGACGGTGCCAGCCGCCCACCACCGAGCCTAACAAGATGACATGGCAGGAACATTGCAATGACTAGTCTGCCAGCGCCAGCGGTACACCACCGCTGTAACTATATATGATGAACCAAGACTGTTCAACCACAGAAGGTTACTCCTTGCCGCCGAGAAATGTGGGAGTATAGAGAAGTGAAAAGGGAACAGGAAAGATGAAAAGTAGTAAAAAAGACGAACAGGAGGGGAGAGAGAAACAGGAAATGCCGTTGCCGATTTCCCCTGGGTGGGCAAGCCCAGGGGGGGCCGTCTGCGTGAAGCTGGGGCCAAAGGACTGTGCTGCCACTGCCGAGGGGCCTTAAAGGTCCAATCACCCAGTGTCGGCTCAACCCCCAAGATCCCCTTCTCTACGAACATGGCTCAGACACGCACGGCTAAGTGTGAGAGAGAGTAGAGACGCCCTCCCTGTAAGCTCGGACCCGTTGTGTAGCTACGCACCAAACACCTGCTTGGACAGACGCCCTTGCGAGGACTAGCTACCCTGCAGCACACGGGGGACTAGTTATCTTGTAGACACCCGTAGCAAAACCTAACCAGCCACCAGCACTTACAAGCAAGTACTCATCAGTGCTCCCAAGCAAGTACTCAACTGTGCTCCCAAGCACAGTTGGGTACTTGCTTGGGAGCACAAGTAATATACTCTGTGTGTATTGTCCATGACGAGCGTCTAAAGAAGCGTTTCCCACAGTACCGAATGTAGTGTATCGCCAAATGTAGGGTACCTGCTCTGGAACATATCAAAATACTCGGACATTATTATTGTGCCTGTAAAGTTGACTGTTCCGGTGAAGTTATGCATTTAAATAAAAAATGAAACACTCAAAAGGGGTCTTTATTTATTATTTCACTGGCTAACATGTAACCTACATCGTATTCGCAATAAATTCTGAGACGTCGGCGCCGCCAGAAAGGAAAACCAGTGTTTATCCAAAGTAGGGGGAAGTGGTTATGTTGTAAGAACGAAAAGAAAAGAAAAGTGAGCCCCGTAACTGTCTGCTTCAGGGAGCGACACCTCAACAGTAGCTCACAAGGAATGGGGGTGAGGAAGAAGTAACTACGCGGAATAATGCTTCGTATACGGTCAAGGTATTTGTGAATCTTTTCCCTGAAACAAATGCTTCGACACAATGCACAGCATCTAAGCGAAAGCACATGAATAATTACAGCAGTGGTCCTCTGTCAGCTCAATCGCGGTAATATTTCCTGCAATGTTACCTCACGAGCAGATCCCTTTTTATGCTGAACGTGCGTCCACCGAAAGGTCGCTACCCCTACATGCTCTCAGGATGTGTACCGTAAGGGAAGCAGTTGTAGCTGATTGTGCTACATATTTGATGCACTCGCTAAGGCAACGTTGCAACGGCGGTAGGTATTATGACGGAACCAATACAGAGAGGAACCAGTGCGCACAGAAAATGGAGCGACAGCATCTCCCCTCGTGTGCGCCGTGGGCAACCAACAGGAGACGCTGTTTAGCCAGCATTAGGACTCCACAGTGTCTACTTCACACTTCGCCGCCAGCTTAAAGCTGCTCCAGGTTTCTCCATTTCTTGCGACACGCTCGTCGCACTCATTTTTCAGGCATATAGAATTTATCGCTCTCGACAATTCGCGTATGTACCTTGTGTTTGCTGTACACCTAGTATAGTAGCGCACATTGTTAATGCTTCCTGTACAAACGCCATCTTTCAATACAGAAATGTTTTCCCTGATTGTACGAATAACTTTACAGCATAGCGAGCAAACCCCACAATGTTTACATGAAAGCCCCGAGTTCTTTTTTACATACTCATGTATATGGGTGCGCTTACGTAGATGACACGACTTTTCCTGCACGTTGTGCTGAAGAAGTGTATACAGACTCAATGCACCAGCGAGATGACGCTATGGCATGGATACATTTATCAACTCTGCCGCCTCGTCGACTCCCGCCATCGTTGCGATATGAATGAAGATAGATTGCATTCCACGAGCCTGCAGAAAATGCTCGACTGCTCATTTAGTATTTACACAATCAGCTTTGTTCAACGCTAAGGTTATTGCTGATGCTCTCATTATTTATATGAGGAGCCTCAAATGCACAGCTTCACACGGAATAAAGATTTATGGTTCTTCTAAGTAGTACTCTCCTTATTTTGTCGCCCAATATAATCAGCGCATTCTTTGGGAAGGCTGCACAGAAGGGACTAAACAGTCAAGTTAGTCAATCGTTCACTGAGAGCTCCTGAAGTGGTTAAGCCGCCGGGGGGTCCACGCAGCCATCACCGCAACCAACGCTTGAGTTGAAGAGGCAACGGGGTGGCATTCCGCAAGTTTATCGGCCCCCAGGGCACCCTTTATTGCGGGTGGTGTACCAAACTCCTGATTGCCTCTTTCCAGTGAAGATCTCTCGTGATAGGTCGCTGAAATAACGTGGGGCATTGCCAGAGCGTGTTCGAGAAGGAAACAGTTGGTGAGTCTGTGCCAGGATCAGCAACTACAAGGATCAGAGGATCCTACAATTATTTATTAAATGCGAAGCTTTTCTTTGCGTACTGTCATGCACGTTTGGCGTCTGTCTAGGTATCTATCTGTCTATTTAGCCAGCCGCCTACGTTTGGGTGCTCTTATGATCACCCTTTTACCTTGGGGAGAACCAAAATTGGTATGAGAAGGTAAGAAGGTTTGATGAATATGACTCACTGGTCATGAGATGAATACTGTCCCAATTCTGTCACATATGCCAATTAACACATTCCGCCAGACAATATCACATACCCGCGGGGGTGTATGCGGGTATATGTGCACATATAATTGACACTTCATATCTAACCGGGAACAGTAAAAACATACATGGGTAATTTCAAAGCGTGAGCATTAAGAAGAAGCTGACATCGGCTGTGTGTAGAACCAGCAAACGTAAAGAAAAAAAAATGCCAGGTCACAGCAGCAATCAAACCCAATCATTCGGCGTGTCGGCGAAATATTCTACCACAAAGCCATGGCCGGTCTCTGAACTGCTTTTCAAATAGAGCGTAATCTTCGTGAAGTGTCTATTGGAGATGCAGTGATGGTTATCAAATTTTATAAACAATAATTATGTACACCTACGATGCAGCCCTCAAGCCGAGTTGAGATAACTGCAGTTAAGCGCAATGCACTGAAAGTGATTGAGAGTTTATATAAACCAAGGAACTGCACGAGCAGACATTGGTAATAATAGTGCGAGAGTGTAAACAAAAACATTAGTACATATTCACGAAGTGAATGACAACGAGATAGCGGAGCTATAGGCCCTAAGGCCCATAATGTCTACGTTGAAGTCACCGACTAGTATAAAGGACCGATGAATGAACGAGCCCATGCATGGACGGACTGACCGGTGGATGTATGCATGGACTGATGGACAGGCGGACGTATGCACGAATGGTAGGAGGTATATGGGTGAACAGCTGGACAGATAGGCGGACTGACATATCGATTGGTGGTCGGACGGACAGAGAGATGCCACAAGTGGTTATGTAAAGTGCTGTTGCATAGTTGATTACACACAAAGTTGGTTGTTTACATATGAGTTTGCGTTTTTTATTGTGCAGGTGTTTAGTTACGGGTTTTGTTTTGTGGGGCGCGATAAGAGCGAACTAGATCAGCCCTAAGGAGCTTCGCCCCTAAAAGCTTACATCGGCAGCGTTGGCCAGACGACCGCACGGAATCAATAACGTGGTGCCAGCAGCAATAGAATCAACCATTCCACGTGTTGATTAAGTATTCTACCACAGAGCCGCGCTATGTCTCGTAAATGGTTTTCAAGTGGACCGTAATGTTCGTGAAACATCAGTTGGGTTGAAGTGCTGGCTATCAAATTTCATGAACAGCACATACGTAGTTCTATCACACAGCCGTCACGTAGGATTAAGAACAGTTGTAGTCAAGCGCCATTCAATAAACTCATTTATCTAGCAGTACGTACACTCCAATCCTAAAACGGCTGAAATGGGAACAACGGCTGTTTTTAGTCTTTTTGCCCAACTGTTACTCCCCGAAAGGACAAAGGGAAACAAGATGGTCGGCATGTTCGAAAACGGGGGAGCACTTCCCCGTTGGTCTTAAGTTTGTAAGGGAGCAGCAGGAGGAGGAACTACTGTAAATGCTTGCGTCACGCAATGGTTACTCCCCTGAAGGACACCACACACTAATATGTATGCCACCCACATTGACATTCATGGGCCAGGTTATTATTTGTTATGTGTGCCAAACTTCACTAAACCAAAAGTGATTTATTTTAGTATCAGTAGATAATAAAATAGCAGCGCTGGCTGAACACAGAAGGTCTGAGAATACAGCTACCGCAAGTGCCTAACACACGCAGCAGCATAGATAGTTTGCACGTCAAAGCGAACCAAACGCTGAAACACGTGCAAAAAGAGCCCCCCCCCAATATATATATATATATATATATATATATATATATATATATATATATATATATATATATATATATATATATGTACAAATCTGCGCCATCTGCGTCCGCACGACAAGTGTGGCTCTAGTATAGCAAGCTTTGTAATTCAAAAAGTGATCATTATTCAATGTTCATGTTTACTAGCGCGAAATAAAAATTACACTTATTTTTTCATAAATAATTATGAGTTATCGTATACCTGAGTTTTTTCATAAGTGTGTTAGGAGAACACACTGAAAGCATCGCGCTGACGCCTGTGCAGCCACTGCTCAACGTTTTTTTCCGCGCTTCGCAGTACTCATATTCATATGGTTTGTGGTCGGCGAGCACATGGGCATGCGAGATTGTGTGCTATGTTTTGATCGTACATGTGTGTCACAGATTTGCGTTTCTACATATTCGTGATGAAGGTTAATGTGTATTGATCTTGAGGAAGGTCAATGTTGTTGTGGATTTTGCTGCTGGATGGAACAAACACAACGTAAAGACGTCTTCAGCTATCTGCAAACCTGTTGTTTCGTCGGACAAAAGACTGCGCATGCGTCAGCTTGCAGGTGAGTGGCATTTCCAGCAACATTTAATGCTTTTACAGTGGGGTAATTACGGTCGAACATAGGTTGGGGCGTTTTCAACACAAAATAAATGCTTGTTCGCAGCTTGTGAAAATGGTTGAGTTCTCGAACAGCTGCCTCAATGTTTTTTCTCCAAAGACATTGTTGAATGGTTGCGCTATCAAAAGAGAAATGATTTGTTCTTGCTTATTCACCGTATTCATTGCTAACCGTATCGGACTAAATTACCTCTATTATTACCACCTGCATACCTTCTTGCTTCCTCTGTCACCACTGCAGTGCCAGTGTGCTTTTGCTATTAAAAGTTCCTTTCCACAACAGTACCTAGTTAAAAAAAACATTGGGGCGGAGTTGTAGCTGCCTTCATACCGGTACTTGTCTATCATTTGTTTTATGTAACGTTAACGGCTGGATGTTGGGGCCTTCGGCCGCATTTTTGAGTACTGTAGAGTATATGTAGAATAGTAAGTGAAGAAATCATTTTCGCATCACTTCACTTGCATAGCCAGGCGGTGGCACACGGAGTTTCTTTAGGTCAGGCATAGGCAGTTCAATATGACGACCATATTTGCTTGCCCGGCCTCCGATTCATAGGAGCAGACCACCCCCTCTCTCTCCGCACGCCTAAAAAAAAGAAAAAATCTGCCTACATCACTGCGTCAGTTACTTCGCCTCTACAATGAACGTAGTATTTTATAGGCGCGCTATCAAACGAGAACTTTGCATATGGACAGAACAATTGGAGAAGAAATGACCCAAATCTTTTAGATTTCTTTAGTGATGGAAAACCTTCGCAAAACTGAATATTGTGAAAGACAATCATAAATGCTGTAGATTCACGTTAGCGTTGTCAATATTCTGCATCATGGAATTTGTATGCGCTGTGAAAACTTGGCAAGCCACTTAAGTCACATTTTGACGTCAATAACAATCGACGAAAATTTCGACGACCTCAATAACAGCGTTTGGAATTTGCCGCATGCACATAATCAGGCTGATTCCCACTTGGCTGTTCTTAAGCAGACTTGGCTGCTACGAATTGAAACAATATTTGATGTATGTCCTTTACTACTTTTTTTTTCAGGTGTATGACACATATCTGGTTATCTTGCAAATAATGATGCCCAGAAAGGAAATGAATTTCGGTAATTGCAGACTTTTTGTACTACGCATATAAAAGCATCGCTTTTCGGGGGGCAAACCGCGCATGTTTTGGCCAGCGAACAGTGTATCATGCCACATGATTACAGTGGCACTGACAATTTGACATGGTTTCGCTGGCCCATGTGTGTGCTTAGATTGTTACCATTAAGATAAAACGTTTATGTTTTCATTGCACGGATTGCTGTTTGTGCTAGAAAGCCAACTGCCAAGATTTGTTTAGGCTAGTGCTACTAAAAGTACGTTTTCCCTATTTACACGGGTTTAGGCTTGCACAAAGCATAACACTTGGACCTAGATTCACAAAGCTGTCCGTGCGCAGGCCTTCATAACAGCGTTTCTTGACTTGCCTTTACCCTGTTTCCTGCACATATTTAGTGTGCTTAAAATAACACTGCATGTTGACCTCTCCCACTCTAAAAAATTCTCGCTTAAAGTTCTGCAAGAGTCCACTTTACTTTTTTGTGCACCTCCTTGCTGTTACAAGATCCTGAAGTGTTATGCTCTTACTAAAGGTGGCAGTGTTCCTAACGTTTTTTATTGCCATCACGTTGACCAAGTATGCGTTTTGTGCTTGAATGGTAGCACATCCTCAACAAATGTCTTTGTGGCACATGTAGAAGGAAGTACAAAATAAATAGGCAGACATTCACACCGGGCGCTAACTTCTAATAAGGCATTTTGCTTTTGAAAACCACGGTGCACTTGTTCCAATTGGTCCAACAGAGCAGTAACGTGTTCGACTGAGAACCAACAAGGTGCCGAACTAAAAAAAGCTTCACATAATGATGCGCTCGGATATATGTGTATCGGCAAGCTATCTGTTACACTGTAAAAAAAGAATTAGAATATCTATGCATGCTTTAAGATATATTGCTTCGTTCACAGATCTTGTGGCTGTGACTCGTCAAACGAGTGAACAAGTGCACCATAGTTTTTTAAATCTAAAACATTGTTTGAAAAAAGCACTGTCTATATTTATGTGTGTCTATAGTTTTATCCAGCCGTTTACTTCAGGTACAAGGAAATTCACTAAAGATTATCATGTCGCCTCTGCAACTGGTTGCTTTCAAGCAGACTTGGCATGCTTGGTTTGTGCCTCAGGTATTGCACAGTTCATGACACAGCAGTGTATGATAGAACATTAGAATCGAGAGCAACTATGTGCACAAGCTAAATATGAATTTAAAATGAGCGGACGGTACGTGTTATTTGACACACACATGATCTCACTAAGAATGCCCATTGGTGAATGGAAATGTCACTAATCTGTGTATAGGAAACAAGTTAACTATAACCTAAAAGTAGCTTTAACGGCTACAAATATAAGGCCTTCTTTAGGGGCTGCACATTCTCTGCAAAAGTATTGCTATCTGAGATGAGACATCGTGTGTGGAGCGTCTACCATATCAGCGTTTATATGGTTTGCCAGGTACGTTTGGCCGAAGTTACCATTTTTTTCACATTTCATTTAGCAGCAGGCACCATAGAATGTAAACGCTGCTGCAGTGTGTGTGACTCATGGTTATGTATTGATTCTGGCATGTTAAACCTCACACTTCTATTTTTTCTTGCAGCAATGAGATGCTTCACATATGCCTGCGGTGATATTTCGCCGCGCTAGCCTGATGGAAACACCAGCTGCGAAACTTGAGTACTTCAGCATTGGAGAAGTTGCCCTTCTCTCACCAATGATGACACAGACTGCCCTATGCTAGAAATTCAAAAGTGTTTTTCGACGGAAGACGCAGAAAACCTTTGATGTATTATGCACTCTGTTAGTGTTGGCTGTGGTGTGGCAAAATGTACTTCTACGTGTGCTTATACGTCGCCAAAAAAAAAGAAAAAGAATAAAGAATTCCTTTTATTTTGAATATTGTCTACTTTTTGTGTTAGAAGCAGTCAAGCAGTGCTCTGCCAAGGAGCTCTCGCCATTTGTTAAGCGTGTGACAAGCATACTCGAGATAAATATTCATCCACACAATTAGTAATTGGAAGCGTGTGCAGTTGGTCCTCAGGGAGTAACTGCAAACACGCGGGAGTAACGGTAAAGAAGAACCGTTAGTCTTAGGGGAAAAACTGGTGGGAGTAATGGTTGGTCCGCAGGGAGAAACTGGTAGGAGTAAATGTTGGTCCGCAGAGAGTAACTAGAGGGAGTAACTTTTCATCCTCTGAGGTAGGAATTGAAAGGAGAGCAACGATTTGTCCCTCTGCAGTTAGTCCTTTTAGGGGAGTAATGGGAGTGGCAATGCAATTGCTCCCTGAAAGGAGCAACCCCTGTACCCCCATTGCTCCCTTTTGGCTTAGAGTGATAGGGCCACCATGCTCGCTGGCATAAGCGCTACATATCAGCTTACCGCTTCTGGCATTGCGAATGGACATATTGCTGATGGCATCGATATGCAACAATGAAATATGCGACTTTTTAACATATGTACATGCTTGCAACACTTGCACATGTTTTTAGAGTCGGTTCGTAACGTTTCGCTCAATACATGGTCACTGTATCTCCGCACGCTTCGCATGAGATCGACTCTCAAGGTACGTGGGATATGCCTTTTTTTTCTGTCTAGTCACTGATATTTGGGCAAGGGAGCGTTTGACAACGGTAGCTAAAATCCGGTAATGAGGCGACTCCATAGTAATTTGTAGACTCGACAGTCTCAGTTGCAGCATGCGAAAGGCTACTACCACTTGTGCGCGTTCGAGCTTTGTATCTGGTAAGGAGTATTAACTTCTGCCATTCAAATAGTGACAGGTGATTTCATGGAATGTGAGTAAGGAGTCACTAAGCTGTACGTCTTGGCCCAGCGTTTTGGTGGCTCATTGTCCACCACGGTGGGTGAGCTCTCGTGTGTAGTTATGGGCCGTTTTGTTTAGGTTAGGTTGTTGCGGATGCACGTCGTTGGCCATGCATGATACAGGTAACGCGAGCCTATGTGCTTGCATATTTGTAAAACGTGGTCTGTTTCAGGTGTGATATTGCCGCTTTCTAAATCCTGAATAGCGGCATGAGATTGAAGAAGCTTGTGCGCGACGAGTTGATAATAATGGTCTGCTCCACTCTGGAGCTTGTTTCTAGCCTATAGCAGAGGCTGCTGAGAGTAGAGCTCCGTCAACATCTACTACTGCGAGTGAAAAGGTCGAAGATTCATAGCAACGCGTCATATTGACGATAAATGTTGACTCGTGATTCGCGGTGGTGTATTCAAAATGTCCACCCACCTGTGTTGCGTGTGGACATTTAGTGGGAAAGGAGCCACAATGTAAGTATCTCAGACATTTACCGGAAGGCTTAGTGCACGTTAAGGATAGGGGAAGGCGGATATGTCAGTCTTATTTAAAAGCCGACGACGTGCATTGGAGGAGAAGAGGCGGGACACTTGGTTCGTGGTATGTGCCTCAGTGACTTGTTCGATTTATTGATGCATGCCTAGCTGGTTGAGACAAAAGGTACTAATGCCTTGGCGTATGCAAGAGACTTGGTTAATGCTTTTGCGCATGACTGTGGTGAGTTTAGTGATTTTTAACCTCTCTAAAGGTGACGTAATTGACTGATTTATTGATTGAAGCTTGTTGTCATGAAATAAATACAAACAGATTTTAAACACTGTGTTCCCCTAAGCCAAACACCAGTATTGGCGCTATTTACGAACGTTTAATTGTGAAATTTGTTCACCAGTGACATTTAAGTACAAAAAGAGCAACATCATAAAAGAAAAACGCATGAGAGATAAATAAAACAGACATGAAACATATAAAAGGGAGCAATGAGACGTGTTGTTCGTAATTCAAATAGAATAAGCAATATATATATATATTATTTTGACAACGGCTGGTCCACCAGCCCAGCCGATACGTCCACAAACATACAAACACAAATTTTTTTACTGTACCGGCGCCAGCGTCGTTACTTCCTTTCCTGGCTGCAACTATATATATACATTGACACGGGCATGTAGTGGGTTTCTGGTGGTTGCGTGGCTAGTGTCATCATTGCTTGTGTGTGTCGAAGGATTTGGTGGGCAGAAAAGATGACGATGAACTCAAGTAATGAGTGGCTAGTGTCAATATATATAGGGAGAGAGAGTGAGATAGTAGAGGTTAGAGAAGAGAACAAGGTTACTTATGCTTTCAACATAACTATGAAAATACTAACAATTATTATGTTAGGAAGCTAAACAGGCTAGGAAAAAAATGAAAAACTGGTATTTAAAATGATATCTACAAGTTGTGTACTTGTCTCAATTATCTATACATGCCCAGAATATTTCTGCTGCAGATGATATTTTTAGCCAGAGTGATACGTTTTTGGTTTGTTTGATGTGACTGAATATGAAAGTTTTGAAAAAGCCGTATCCTGGGGTTGCGTGCTCGAGCCGGCGTATCCAGAAGTGTACTCGTCTTCGTCTTTCTCTTGAAAGAAACGTCTCTCACTCGCTAAACTTTGTTAACGATTTTTTTTTGTGTTAAAGCACACATTATTCTTCCCCTTCCTATCATTTTCATCATAAAAGCGTGGAATATGTGCAAAAGGCGGGCCTCGGTGAAGCCTCGCCTGCGACGCGAGACTCACTGGACGGGTGAAGGTGTTTTTGTTTTACCGTATTTATGATGTGCATGTGATGTGTATGTGTTCGTAGCCACTAATGAAGGCTTCGACAACGAGGACGAGAGTGCGTGTCAAGCCGACGCCGGTATTCGTTGCCCACTTTTGGCTTGTGCTGCTATGGGTAGCTTGTGTGAGCGAATAGATGACTAACGCGCTGGTGAGATTCCCGATACAGTATCGATTCTGATTTAATGGGTGACAGTGGTAGTCAGGTGCATTGTAGGTAGGCTTCTGGGGTATTGAGCGTTGCTTAAATGGTCTTCTTTACTTTATCCAGGTGGCCTCCCTGGTACCATATGACGATGTCGTTCATCCATATAGGCTGGCTTTTGTTGTGGATGTCTTGGAGTGTTTTGCACCATTCATTCATTGCTATGTGATAAAGGAGTCGAGGAATGACTGTCCATTACGGGGTCCCATTGGAACGTCATGTGTATTTGTGGGAATTTATTTGCGCCTCTAATGGCTAGTTTTTCTCTCTGGCTGGAAAGATCAAATGTAGGTCTAATAGCAGACGTCTGCCTATAAACAAGTCTATCTGTTTTTTTATTATCGCGCTTTCTACCTTCTCCTATTCCCCTTCTTTCTCTATTTCTCACTTACTTTTTGTTTCATTTCTGTCTCTCTCTCTTCATTTTATATCTCTTTATTTGATTCTTCTCTCTCCTTGCTGCTATTTTTATCATTTTTGGGTCTGTTTTTCGGTATTTTTCAGAATTTCTTCCCTTAAGTTCTCTGTTATCATTCTTCCTATCGCTTTCTCTTTCTCACTAAACATGTACTTGCTAACTCAGTCATAATCGCAATGTTGCATTCCACACTAGACAACTTGCATACGTGTTCTGGGGCCGAATAAAAATACGACAAAGAAGCGGGCGAGAAAGACACAGACATGTTTCTGATAGTATTTGTTTGTTTGCTCTTCATGAAATAGCGGTCGTACTAAACAATTACACTGCTATAATTTCTTCACCAAGCACGCCCCACCTTGCTTCGCTTGCCATTATGACAGGAAGGGCTCGTGAATATAGTGGCTCCTATGCTGAACGGCCGAGCTTTTAATGCTGGCCGTCAGCCTATCCATCGCTAAAAAAACTGGATGTCGCTTTGACAGGCATGTATCACTTCAAACACGTATGTTCGAACCAGCTCTACAGTTGCCATAAAGGCCTAGGAAAGGCCAATCGATAAGGTATGAATGGCTTATCGATAATTAATTGAGAACCATAAAATACAAGAACCTCTTCGAGTGTTGTTCGTACGACAAAAATACACAGCTAAGGCCTAAAATACAAAATATATAAGCAAATATTACCTGCACAGTATCCTATCAATATCAAATAAATAGTCAATCAATATTAAACACATTCTAGAAAATGCTTGCATGACTTTGGCCTGACCTGAATACTTGGGGGAGACAAGATATGACCAATCTAGAACAAGTAAATAGCTAACTTGCAAGTAATTAGCTAGTAGAATCGACAAAAAGCGAAATAAAGATTTTTTTTATTAATTTAGCCTCACCCTGGACATGCATGACCGATACATCTTAAAAAGAAATCTATAGTGAATGAATAATTGACAATTTTTTGTACATTCTAGAAAATGCCTGTTCGGGCTTTCTTTAACCATGCATATATAGTACAGCGAGGATAGGGAAATTCATAGGAAGCAGGAGGCAAACAAGGCTGTGAGTAGGTAAACCATAGAATTGTTAGTGTAGTATAGTATAAAATAGCATAGTACAATGTAGTATAGTATTGTTTAGTATATAAATGGGTGGGGAAGAAAAGTGAGGCTTAACGCGAAAGAAAATGAGGTAGGCAACACCACCAACTTCATCGCTTCCTCGATTTTTGCAACACACATCTAGTTATCGTTGCCTCGCGCCCTTCTCCTCGTGCGTGTTATTCATCGTCCTCGCGCTGCCAAATCAAACATTCGTCGATTCGAGCTCGTCCACCATTCTACCTTAACTTTTCAAATTTAATTTGAAATGAACCTCTTGCTTTTTGGAGCTCTTTACTGCCAGATAAATGTCAGACATTTTGAAAAAGGTGAAATTGACTGAGGCTCCTCGATGAATTCGAGTAACCGAAATTGGAGGTTCAGAAGAAATCTAACTCAAGCATTCTGCATTAAGATCAAGTGTTCTACCACAAAACCGCGGCAGGTCTCGACACCTGTTTGAAAAAAGACCATACACAGGCGTACTGCTGGTGAAATCTTAACTGTGGTAGCGGTTCTGGCTATCTTAATTAATAAATCTTACATATGCACCTTTATAAAACAGGCTTCCCACAGGTTTCAGGTCACAGTGCAACTCAGTGTCATCCGCTGTAGTAAACAACTGGTTATACAAATTATACGCGACTGTTTAATGCACGTGTGTTCGCGCAAGATTTGTGCACATTTCTACCGTCATTTCGTTACATTTCGCTGAAGAAAAATATTATCTCACATTCGTCATTCATTCGCATTCGCCATTCATTCACATGATTCGCCTAACGTCGATTGTCTTGGAAGGTGGCAGGTGCAGAATTTTTATGATAAGTGGAACAGGCAATAAAGCCCAGCACATAGAGAAACGTGTAGCGCAATGCGATAAAAAAATTTATTGCAAAACGTACGATAGCAGTTGCTGAATAGGGAAATATTGGCACATGGTATTTAGTAATAAAAGCGAGAAAGTTCGAAAACGTAAACTTAATTAAGAGTTTTACACTTCATTGTTCCAAGCATGAACAATTCGTAATTAAGCACAATTATACAGATTGATATTTCAGTATATATCAATTGAATCGCTCATCTCTCCTCATTAATGTCTAATATTGAAACATCAGTGAATAATATTCCCAAAGGTCCCAGAGGAACACCTGTGACCTCATCAGCTTCAGTCTCATTCGTACTGCCTTTGAAGGGTCCCGCAGTGTCTTTGCTATCGGACGTGGGTGACGGAAAGATGTAGTCGAAGTTCCAGGTTACAGTCACCACTGCCACCAGTAAAAAGATCGTCATCACTGTGACTATAGACTTCCTGTGTCCTGGTGCTACGGCAGACTTCAGACATTGTAGTAGACGCTGGCCGAGAGATTGCTGTCCCGCCGACTTTGGAGCGCTTTCGGAGGCGTCGTGGTGGGAGGAGGCTGCGGGACCTCGTGGAGGATGCGCAACTGGAGCTGGAGCCTGTGCAGTCGCTCCCGGCTTGTCCGGCCTCGGTGCCTCCGCATGGTGTTCGACAGGAACCACACGTGGAGGTTGACTTGGACTTAAATGTGAATGGTCTGTAGCGTGTTCATGCAAGTCGGCTTTTTGGATGTTATTGACCTTCATATCTTTCGCCGGCTCCGATGCAACTGCCACAGCTCGCTTCATTTCATGACTTTCGCCAGCTTTTTTCGTCGGGTTTTTGCTAGAATACTTCGACGTTCTAGGGAAAGATTCGAGGAAAAGCATAACATTCCGTATTTCCTCCAGAGTACCTGCTAACGGTGCTTGACTTGCGTCCGAATAGACGCATGAGTCAAGGTGAAGAAATGTTTCCTCTGGTAAGCTACTCTCAGGGCCTCTGCATTCCGCAGACTTCTGTGATTTATCGGCACTGTGCTGGAATGTGTTGGTTTCTTTGGTCTGACGGGTGACACGCTCCCCGGAAGCTTTCTGGAATATGTTGTCATTAGGTGGGTGGAAAAGATTCAGCGCTTCGGTGCTGATGCGACTGGCAACAGAGCTTGCAGCGCTGTGACGTGGGCCTGAAGGAACAGTAGTCGACGATCGTGGTGGTAATCGCTGCTTTTTCTTTGGTAGTTGGGACATGGTTGCTGAATCGAGTGTTGACCCCTTGAACCTTCCGGGAGAATTCAGCACAGACATTTCGCTTTCGTGTTTTTCGTGCAAGCCGAGAACATTGTCGTCTATTAAAATGCTGGACATCTGTTCACTTTCGGAAGTCGCTGAACTGCCATCCAAGTCTGAAGGCGGATCACTTCTGCCTGCTGCATTGGAGCTAAAAGTATATGTGGGAGATGGTCCTAAATTTTTATATACGATGGAAACCCCACAGGAGGCATCTCCCAAGTTTGAATTTTCCTGATTATCCGAGACTGTGATGCTTGGCTCATCCGTGACATTACTTTCTTTCACCTTTTCATGTGGCATCACATCTTTCTTGATGCAGCTCTCTAGGACAGGGAAGAAGTCATTCCACATAGTGCTTACAACAGAGTGAAGCTCCTCCAAATATCCTGCGTCTTGCGTTGAATTTACGTCAGATGAGCGACACTGTCGTGCTGTGAGCTGCTTGCCGTTCATTGTCTTTGATAACTCTGAAAACTTTCCGCAACGTGTACACCTGGCAGTTCAACCGTTCAAGCAAATCACAAGTTCCTTGAGAGCCAGCACAATATTGCTAGTGCGAGGGCACCAAATGACATATATTTGTAATTGTAGTCTTTGGAAGGTTCTCCTAGTGCCGATCTTCAAGAGCACTGTGTCAAGTTTTACATCCTCACAGAATGATCACGCTAAATGTTACCTTGTACCTCACCGTCCGTATCAGAAGAACGTAGCGGTCTCGTCAGCTTACTATAACAGCAGCGACCAAGTGGAAGGGTTCACCTGCAACGAACAATGACCGTGATATGCTTACACGTGCTTAGAAAAAGAAGAGCTCTCAGAACGAACAAAACGTACCACAACTAGTTTCCTGCTGCGCCAGTCGGTGCTTGTGACCGTTGCCATCGCATTCTTCTTCCTGAATCACCATGACCCATACCCACAATTCGGTACTCTCTCTTATCGTGCGTCTATGTCGAAAAGGTAGAAGCAGAATGATAGGATGGTAACACACGTATCACCCGGAATTCCTTCTTTGAAAAAACAACGAAGACAAAAACACATTTTAAAACTGTGTCGGTCCCGTATGCAGCCGCCTGAAGCTACCAAAAGGCAAGTGCCACGCGTTAAATCCCCTTCTATATCGCCTTCTTGAGGAACGTCGGTGCAGCGCTTTCGCGAGGACAAAGTGGAGGAAGTTAAGATAGCGCCATGCGGGTCACGGGATAATGAGTCAGTGACCATCATTCTGTGCTTTTATTATTATCATTCACAAAGACAAAAAAGGTGTAAAAAACTGAAAGAACTTTACAGAGAAAAACAATCTCCTCTCTAAGTAAAGTATTGTTTCACGTTACCGGAAGCACCGCTTTCGTCACTAGAAAACACTTCGTACGCAAGTACTAAATGGGCCCCGATAGCGCTATCGCATTCTACTTTTGAGTTTATGTGTTCGAAAGACTCTTTCATTCATTAAGGCTAAAAGTAGTCGTGAAGAGTTCTAGCGAGGTCGATGTATTGCGCTATTTTGCAGCACAAAGAATAGAAAACAGAAGAACTAGGCGGAAACTCGCAATAAATGTTCTACAGGAACGCGGAAAAAACACAACGCAGGTCGGGAAAATATTGACTGATGAAATTAAAGAACCATGTGTGATGCACTCTATTAAATTGCAAACATTGTCCGAGTAGTTTTCGAGGTACAAGTTGAAATGAAGTAAAAATAGCAAAGTTTGAAAATATTTGGCAGGACGCATGAAGACGTTATATCGGACAGTTAATTTGACATAACGGATTGCCGTAACTTAACGCATACAAGAATAAGAAATGACCATATTGTCACTTCATTTCTAAATGTGTAATAATAAAAAAATCGGCAGAACCCACGTATAGTGGGAATCGATGATATGCGAAGCACGAATGAGGAAGGTTGATAGGTCACTTTAAAACGAGGACAGAGTTACGAGACGGAAATAAGTTTTGCCGTACATGGCTTACATGCCATGATTATTGTGTTTGGATGTGTAGTTTACTTTCGTCATCTATTCACGTCACCTGATACCAACTTTGGTATATATGAAGCAAGTGAAACGGCTGCGACAACGCTATGAGCGTAGCATGTAGTCATGTTTTACATGAAACGCATAATATGATTATCAGGTTTGCACGTGTCACTTACCTTCGTCGTCTATTCACTTCCCGTGATACCACATTTGGTACATGTGGAGTTACCGAAACGGCAGCGAGTGCGTCCTAATTGGCCCAATATAATCCGACGCAACGTAGACGCGCACGTAGGCTCGGTGCTGCGACGCCACGCTAGCGAAACGTGACTGGCGCGACCAGCGTCCGTCGCTGCAGCCCGGTGGCAATTGGCGAGATATAATTGACGTGACGAAGGGACGCCATGTGTGCTCAAACACGCATGCGTCAAAGCGACGCAGCGCCGCCTGCGAGTATATGGCAGGCAGATCCACTATGGAGGTCAGTAGGCAGACCTTCATCATCCATTCACGTCCCGTCATACCAAATTTGGTATATGCAAAGCTAGCGAAATGGCCGTGAGCACACCATGAGTGTGACGTGTAGTCATGTTGTTACATGACACCAATGGCAAGATTTTCAAGTTAGGGTCTGTCGCTTGTGTTCGTTATGCAGTCATGTCATACCAAACCAGTTTTATAACATGCTATGTGAACGAAACAACCACAAGAGCTGCAGGACCACCAAATGTAAATCATGGCATTCACGTTATCCATATCATGATTTTTATGTTATGACTAGTATACAGTCATGTTACGTCATACCAAGTTTGGTATTGATACCATTCTCCAAACGACGAAAAACAGCTAAAAGTCGAAAGCGGCTACATAGATAGATAGATAGATAGATAGATAGATAGATAGATAGATAGATAGATAGATAGATAGATAGATAGATAGATAGATAGATAGATAGATAGATAGATAGATAGATAGATAGATAGATAGATAGATACGCTCAAAAACACCGAAATTCGCTAAGAAATGCTTCGCATTTATTATGCGCTGTGCATGTTCGCTGTTGAGTTGACAGCTCTCCAAGAAGGCAGCATGCAACCGACCATTAGTAACACGCTTAACACATAAAATTTTCTCCACGCTCGCCCTACCATCGGAGTGGCACGCGTTGGTGAAAAAAAATATGCGCAAAGTGCGTGGGCACAATGCTCATATTCAGGAGCTAAAACAATCCGAACAGCGTTTCTAATGCCTTACCACACTGCCTTTTTTTGATTCAGTCTATACTGTCCGCTGCTTAGAGCTTTCTTATAGAACAAGTTCGAACAAAAGATTTCACAATATATAGAGGCCAATAATGCAAATTGTTCGACCCCATTGTTGTGATTAGGTGTCTTAAAGGCATTAACCTCGAAGTTTTACTGACGATTATGAATCATAGTCAAATACATATTCAGACCTGAGGCTGTGTCATCAAGCTGCAGGACCACCAAAAACGTTTTTTTTAATAATTGGGGAACGTACAATACATATACTTGTTTATTCATTAACCGCGAAGCTGTTTAGCTAATCAATCTATGCACAAATCGTATCAAAGTTTTATCCCCATCACGAATGGTTATGCGCCACCAATATTGGGTAAATCCCCTACCCAGCCCTGGTCCCCCAAATAGTAGGAAGGTAACACCTGGCCTAATAAACAGTTATGTCTCACAGTAATTTTTTGCTGACTTATCAGAAAGCTATCATATACGTAAACGAGTAAGTGCCACAGAAACGAGCCAAATCATAGTGCACACAAGTTCCACAAGAAGGAAGAAATTCAACTGTTAAGTTTTGCAATGTTTTCTTTCTTTCACAATATTATTTGTTGGAAAGCAATATACCGTACCTATCATTCATAAAACACTATATGTCTTCTTGGCCAATCCCCTCGAGTGGGTATGTATTATGGTACCCAGGCTACAACCAAGCAAACAATTCTAAAAAAATTGTTAGGAAGTGGCAGTGGTGAGCCGAAGAACCTGGGTAAGTACAATGAGAGAATACAAGAAATATGAAAGGCAACCACAGCCCTGATAAGTGCTTGAAGGTATGCAAGGGCAACGCCAATGACGAAGGGCCCGTTTCGTGCCAGGCAATGTGCGTGGTATAACTGTAACGTCTTTGCACAGAGAATCAACGTAAAACAACTTAGGATAATCTAGATGAAAGCTTAGAAATGACCTAGAAGCAACCTAGAAACAACCTGCATCTCTTAGCTGAGGCCTAGAAACAAGGAACAAGCAAGCAGGTTAGTCTTCAGAATCAGCCGGTTACACTCTTTCACCACTTCGGTGGCTTAGTACAAGCCTTTACCGTTTCTACATTTATTTGTTTATTTCTGTATTTGTTTATCTTTTAACCTTTAATTTTCCTTTTTTTTCTATGCACATGTAGCTAATGCCCTCGTAGTCAACGTGGGTGTTTTTGTTTATTATTGAGTATGTGACAAGCATGTGTTGTTATTTGTGTCACGACCTATCACTCACGTTATACCATACAGTTTTAGTATCCCAATCCCATTTAGTTATGTAAGAACCACGGTATAATCTTTAATTGCAGAACTTCAGAGATTTCATTCATGGCGTGGGCAGCTTGAGGGGCTGGGTAAATAACATAACGTCCAAAACACGACACACACCAAAGGTGACTCGAACAGTAACTCCATACGTTAGATCCCGAGCGGGCGTTTGCGTTGGATAAAATACTAGGCCCATGGCCATCTAAAACAAATGGCATAGCAATGAAGGTGCTGCAACACATCGAAGAAACGAAAATTTGTGACCACTACTGCGTGGACCATAGTTAAAAGTGAGCGGGGCGACTACGTGTTTGTTCTGTCCATATATTTTGCACTCACCTATGCAGGAAGGACTGTATATATGTATATATGCTATTTTGTTTTTTCTATTTTTTATTTGTGACAATCAAGTTAAAAGGGCTAGGCGTCACCAAATAATGGTGACAAAAACTCAAATTTATTTATTTCAATTTATTTATATTTAGGTTTATTTTATATTTCAATGAAAAAAAAGCAAAACGTCACCAAGTGCGAGCACGACATTATTAATCTGACGGCATGATAAACGAAACATGCTTTTAACAGCGTAGCTATTCATAGTGGAGGAATTTCTATCCAGTGAAGTAGCGCTGGCCATGTGGCGTCACACTGTCACGAGAGTGAAGTTCTGCAGCAAGAAGGAAACTGCACTATGCCAACAGTGACGAGGATGCAGCTAGACGGTTGAACCAATCAGCTGGCGCGACACGAATCGGGAAAGTGACGCTTTACAACAAAAAGTAAGGATTCGCAGTTGGCTCTGCATTAGCAGGCCCGTTCCCGCTGACACAGAGGCAAACGCGGTGTTCGTGCAATAGTGGTTGAAGCTAAGCGGAGATGAAAGAATGACAAGAAAACACAGTAGTGGCGTGGCGTGATTGAGGAGTGGTATCAACTTCGCTGTTTCAGCGCTGTGTGATAATTGTCGCTGGTAGGCTTTTGTTCAGCTTCTGTAATGTATATTTCTGGTAATTAGTAATCTAAATACAATAAAAAAATTGCATGCCATCTTTATATAAAAAATCGCTCGTTTTTTTTTTCAGAAAACACACCTATACAGTTTTCTCTAAAGCACACTGATGACGTAGGGCTAACTGAAAAAAAATAAAAAGTGCAAGGAAATCTTGACAGGTCACAATGAGTGTGTACGGCTAGTATTTTCTTTTGATAAATGTGATTTGCTGTGTATCTTTATAATTATGCAGCCTGTAAATAGCGAATAGTGCAGAAGGTAAATATAGAAAAAGATACTGCTTTAAACAGTTACGCAAGGCAGAACTCTTTCACAAAGCTAACTGGGAGTTCCCTCACATCAATGAGATTCACTCAAGTCTCTCTCACGACACAGAAGTGTTTTCAAATCTGCAAATCGCGAGGAAACTCTTCTTACCTGGTCTACGTCAATAATTTCAGTAATGATATAATTTTCCGTTTTCTAATCACTTAAGTATAAGCGGGAACTGTTCCAAAATGGCCCCGGATGTTTCTCGAGCCCACATTCAAGATTTGCACAGCAAATTCATCATATTCCATTTGAGAACCTACACTCGAGCGACACCGTAATATTAGTGTTTGCGAACACAATGCAAGCACAGTGACGGAAAATAGGTAGATTGGATTTTCCTCCATACTTACCTAGAGCTAAGACCGAATAAATGAAGCCCTGATAAAACTGGCGAGTGCAATATTCAATATATTGGTGCTAAAAAGACTTGCATGGCATGATGTACCTATTCAGCTATGTCTTCAGTTTAAGTTTTCAGAGAACTTCTATAAAACAAGATGTTCTCGAATATTTAACAGAATTATCACAACACTAAAAAAAGCTTTCCATCTCCAATAACCTTTCAACTTTAACCTTTGAACAAATCACAGTGTTTACTGATTCAAAAACTGCCTTTCGGAATATTGCGCATATATCGGTCACACCCAACACACACCGTATCCTGACAACTGCACACCCCAAAATTTCACATAGAGTGCGCATCACTTGGACACCTAAACATGCCCCTCTCTAAGGCAATGAATGCGCTAATCCGGTAGCTTGAAAACTTACAAACCGGGCGCCATCGCAAGAGCAGTCCAACACTGGTGATCGATGCATCAAACGAAGCAATAAACGTCACTGACAGACTACAATATTACCCACAATGCACTTCCCGCCGCCACACAATTAACTCAACTGAGAGCACGCTGTTGCTCGGCGGCAGCTTCATACTAGTTAATTCTCCTGCCTTTACATCATTTGTCTTCCACCCCACCTATTATCCCTCATGCGGCCCTATTATGGAGCGAAGCCCACGGTATAACACTGCACCTGGGAGTGTTGATAACCACTGGGCCACCGCCACACTCCTTCACCGTCACATTCCTCCTAGAGACTTCGCTGACCAGCTCATAGCCGCAAGAGCAACCTCAGGTAATCCAGCAGCCATGAGGAGTGGCGCGAGCCAATGGCACCCTGAACTAAAGGCCCCACCCAAGGAGGAGTATACCCATACGGCCTGCATGAATACAAGCTTTTCTCCATCCATATTTGAATACTTTATGCAAATAAAGAGACACGTCCATCCGTTGATTTCATCCCTGAGAAATTAAAGAAGAAAATTCGTGAGGACCAAACCTAGTGCTCCTGAGTATTTTGCACAATTTACATGGTTGTGTATGCCCTTAAAATTAGGTACTTACAATAGCCACAGGAGATGTGATGCTATTTCCAGCGACGCGTAGGTGGAGAAACTAAAATGACAAAATACCGAACCATACTTGGAAAAAGTTGGGAACGTTTGTGCCTTTTTGAAAGGGTAAGTACGTCCACAAAAATCTGTTCTCTTCGGATAACAGTATTCCGCCTTGTCACAATGCCAGATGTGCAAGGCTTCTTGAACACTTTTGCGGGGCTTGCAAGATGTGCGTTCATACGTGGCCATTTGTATTCCTGTCTCAAGTACTGTTGTCTTTGCAGCAATATGCGTTGCAGCTGAATCAGTAATAATATATATGTTCAGATTTTCAAGTCAATAGGAGCAATGAAAGAGAATGTATGATAGCTCTGTTTTGTCATCATCGTTCTTGTATGTATAAGAAGAAAATGTTCTGTTGAAATGTTATTGATATCTGTGACAATAAATGTTTTTGGACAGGTCTGAGAAGCAGCAGAGATTCACGTAATGCTTATAAAATGCAGCCCACCGTCTCAGCCTTCTGAGTGTCGGTGTCACCCTGACAGCGCCTGCTCCTTCAAGAATTAGCGTTCACAATCAGAGAAGATGACACGCTCTTTCGTATCCAGGAAAAAGGACCACGCCATGCGGAGGACCTTTTCTTACTTTAGCGAGAACTGCACGATGTTGCAAGCCGAACGCGGATCATTTTGAAAGTGGCACCGACGACATAACCACTGCAGTAGGAAACGTTTTGTTGTGATCAAAGTCGAAGCTTTACATGTTCGAACTTGACAAGTTTCTCGGGCAGTGGGGTGCGGCCTCTGGAAATTGAGCGAACTGACTGTGTATCCTGGAAGCAGTAAAGACGGTAGTTTCACCGACTGCACGGTTCTAGATTTGCAGTGTTTACTTTTTACGTGATAAAGATCAATCGCATTGTTATTACGGGTGGTATGGTGAAGCGATAGTGCCATGTTCGATTCAAGAGGCAAGTGCCTGTCGCTTTACGATAATATGATAAGGTTTAAGGAATACGCACGCGTCTAGAGCGTATCATGGATTATGGAGGGGTGGTAGGAGGCCCTAGCCTTTTGTATGTGCGCACACAAAAAAGGCCGAAGCTCTTTGAATGTAAGAATTCCACACCCCCCCCCCTCTACACCCATGACCCAAGCAACTTTTGATTCTAAGAATACCCCTATCACAAGAATTGTGAATAACGAAAGCGTCCAGAAGTACGGAGTGTCGTGTGACCTCGTATGATGTAGTATACTAGAGCGCGAGTATGTTAGAACAAGATCCCCAAAAGACAAAGAATTTAAAGGTAACCGGAGCTCAACGCTGACATTCAAATATATATATATATATATATATATATATATATATATATATATATATATATATATATATATATATATATATATAGATTGGCGACGCTTTTGTTGTATAGACATACGGTAGAGAACGTAAGAACACTCCTTCAAGAATTAGCGTTCACAATCAGAGAAGATGACACGCTCTTTCGTATCCAGGAAAAAGGACCACGCCATGCGGAGGACCTTTTCTTACTTTAGCGAGAACTCCACGCATGAAATATTGGATAGCCTGGATAAGATACCTAAATATAAATATACATAAATGAAGTTCTTTCATTATAAAGGCACACAAGCGTTTGGCTACTCTGTTACATTAGGCGTTACATTAAAAATGCCCAAGAAAACATGGACGAACATTCAATAATTTAAACCTGCAAAACTTCAGCCGTACTCTGAAGTAGGTTTATTGCATAAAAAAAAGATACCCTCAAAGTCGAACGGATTATCACTGTCCCTTTGTTTGAGTCTTGTCCTAAGGAGTTGGATAGTGAGATATACAGCGTTTGAATTTTGCAAAAAAAACTTCAAGCCAGGTTTTTGTTTTTTATTTGTTCTTTTCAAATAAGAGCTAAATTTCTGTCACGCCTGTCCGCGTTTAAAGACTGAGCACTGTTCTGCTGCTGAGTGATTCTGTAATGATGAGATTCCCTTTAGAGTATCTTTCTCTCCAGTTGTGGCCTCAGCAAGGCCACACATGGTTCCAGTAATGTCTTCTCGAATTTGTGAAAGGGAAGTTCATTTGAAGCTAACCTTTGACGGGTGTTCTACAAGAAAAAGCTCCATTCAACTACTTTTCTTTGTTGGTATGCTGATGCAACGAAAAGTTAAAGCTTTCTAGCGCAATATAGGCTACCGTAAAAAAATTGTCACATCCCACGTACAGTGGGAATCGATTATATAGCACAACGTTACGAGGTGGAGGTAAGTGATGCCATACATGATTTCCGTCTCATAATTATCATGTTTTGGTGTGTCGTTCATCTTCCTCATTTATTCGCGTCACGTGATACCAAAATTATGATACATAGAGTCACTTAAAAACAGCGCCAATAACAAGGGACAAGAGAAAGAAGGAGACAGACAGCGGCACTGACTTACAACAAGATTTATTTGCTAGAACTGCCCAATATATACTTGGGCAGTATCTGACAAAAAAAGAGAAAAATACAAAACAAAGAAAACAGAATCCACCTAACAACCACGTAGTCATCGCCACAACGCACCATGAACAATACGTGTTCCTTTGGATTTCCTTCGGAACAATACGTTCCGAAGGAAATCTATTTCTTTTTGTGATAGCGCAATCGAAGGCCTGCTGACACATTCACTGCCCAGCCTTTCTATTTCTGCAGCCTCATAAATTTCACGTATCATCTGGTCCCGATGGCGCCTAATGACAGTACAAAGTACAATAATGTTTGCGCTTTCGTGATAGGGTGCGATTCCGACGACAAATGCCCATGATCACTGATGAAATAAATATTTGTCGTAGTTGTCGATAACAGTAAAGGCATATTCCGAGGTAGTGGTGTAACAGCCAGAAGAGCTGATCAAACACAGAATGTGGGCTACGGCTCGCACCCCACGACATTAAACAATACGGCGGAGTTATTCTTGGATACCATGGCCGAACTAGAGTGAAATGCGACAGGCGTCAAGTTTCCCGAGAAGCCCGGCTGTGATTTTGTTCGGGTCGAGCTTAAACGGTGAACATGGTGTCAGAACTAGGTGAGGCAGGCGCGTGCTGTAGAGCTATTTCAAAGTAGGTAGCCTTTCTAGGGATACTACTGAAAGGATCTTTATTTGCGCCACATGATTACATGCGATGGTTCACTTGACAACTCCACAAGTTCCACAGACTACATTAACAATCACTGATTGACATGTTCCTCACAATGGAATTTAACAAGGGTGACATTCAAGTCATTCGCAGGCCTTGCATTGGACCATACTTGAACGCGATAATTCAAAATTTTCTGTCAGTGAGAATATTCAGTCAACGGGAAAAATTTAGGCATCTTGTCAACGTGCAGCCATCTTCATCAGCTTTCTGAATTCATATGTGTGACCATCGGCAGACGAAATGCAAGTACTACGCAATTTTAGTTACACATCAAAACGTAAGTTAGATGTAGTGTGTTTCTATACTTATAAAATGAATAGGTATGTCTTTGCAAAGACGGCAGTATTTCTTACGCTGCGCCTATGACGCCACTCTATGAGCGGAAACGTAGTTGTTTTCGGCGCTTCCCACCGACATTCAGGAACATTAACTAAATCGAACTCATTCTGCCACCTAACCATGTTTTTGCATTCTAAAGAATATTTTGTTTCTTGGAATCATTGGCAGATGGTGTCCACATACCACGGAGATTAGAGTTCCATTATATGCTACCTGGCGCCATATCTCTGTTCATCTCGGTGAACGCTCCTTAGTTTACTGCAGAAGGGGACTTATTGCAATGGCCAGCTTGTAAGCGAATGTAATGCCTTCTTTCTTTAGGAGCTTTGCCGAAGGCTTATAGTAATAAAAGTAGCAGTAGTAGAAGTAGTAAACATTTATTAAAAAACAGAGGTTGCCAGGAAGACCAGATTCACGTGGGTCAGCCTCTCTGCAGTACTAGTTGGAGTGTCTAGTCAAGGATCCCGTTCGTCGTGGCCGCTGTCCTGGCAAGCTGGACCATGGCTCGTTGGTCTGCAAGGTCCTGGCAACTGAGCTGGGCTGCCTCCCAGTCCTCGCTTGTGGAATTTGGGTTCGGACGCAAAGAAAGATTAAGCTGGCATGCCCATACCATGTGGCAGAAGCCAGCCACCTCCGAACAGTACTGGCAGAGGCCGGGAAAGGAAGAGTCAAAGTGTTTAAGTGCTGCCAGCAACAGTAAAGTATTGGTAAATAGCCGGCGAAGAATTCTCTCCTCCGCCTTCCTGAGTCGTTCGCAAAGCGGAGGAAAACGGTGGTGGGAGTCCCGGTAATGAGTTATCTCTCTATAAGTTCGGGGAGGAAAGCTCTCTTCTAGAACACAGGGGTTATTAGTGGGCAAGGCAGTGGCCCGGGGAACGAGTGCGCGGGCGGCAGCGTGCGCCACCTCATTGCCTGTGAGGCCCTGATGGCCAGGAGTCCAGATTACTGAATGCGGAAGGGGATAACCAACTCACGGGCAAGATTTAAGAATTTTAGCAGCTAGGGGTGTGACCCATCTCATTTGAAAATTTCGGCAAGCTCCTTTGGAGTCTGATAATACAATTTTACAACTGTCGTTTGATATAGCCACAGCTATGGCCACCTCTTCTGCATGGGTAGCATTGGTTGCGCAGAAGGACAGATCATCCACCTGCCTGTGTTGGTGGACCACGGCAGCCGTATACCAACCCCTACGGTAAGTGCCAGCGGTGTCCGTGTAAAATACGTTTTGTTTAGAGCCGAATTGGCACCGGAGAGCACGATGCCGTGCCTCTCGACGACCAGCGTGCGACTCACGTGATATACTGATGGGGCGGAGTATAACATGAATCGCGTATTTCCAATGTTCAGGCACTCGTACCCGCTCCTGTGTGTGGAATTCATGCCGAACGTGTAGGCAATCTAGGAGTCGTCTGCCTGACGGGGTCTGTGCCAGGCGCGTGTATTTATTCGTTAGGTGAGTCTCCCGGAGCTCCTAATAGGCGTTTACCACTCCCAAGGCAAGAAGTTTTGCATTGGAAGTAGTGACCAGGAGATCTGGGGCTCTCTTGACAATTTCGCAAAGAATGACCCACAAGGAACCTTCATCGTGCTTCCGCCAGTGCAGGTACGGAGTCGCATACTAGATGTGACCAGTGACAAAAGCATGTGTGAGACGAAGCGCATCCTTGCTTTTGAGACTTCCCCGCTTGTTGGAGACTTGGCGGACCATGCGGCTTACCTGTTCTCCAAAACTACACAGCTTGTGAAGTGTTGTCTCGACCTTGCGGTGTTTGTGAATGTGGAGTCCAAGGACACGAATATCTCCTCTGCCTCATTAGTAGGTCCACTATGCAGGGAAAGGTTAATGGACGAAGTGCACTTCACCGACGGCCGAAGGTGCACGAATTCAGACTTCTGTTCAGAACACTGGAGGCCGCAATACGTCGCGTATTTGTTAACTATATGGCCTGCGGTTGTCAGGCTGTCCTCCATGCTACCCAGGCATCATTTTGTGGCCCACAGAGTGATGTAGTCGACATAAAGCACATGCTTTACCCCATCGACAGCAGCCAAGTGGGTCGGGAGCTGCACCATAGCCAAATTGAACAGCAGAGGCGACAACACAGCGCCCTTTGGTGTGCCTCACGTGCCCAGGGAATAGGGGCCGTATTTCTGATTTTGGATACAAATGTACGCAGCTCTGTCAGTAAGAAAGTTTTGGATGTAGTTGAAGGTATGCTCGCTGCAGTGGTGGCACCTAGGTGAGCTAAGATGGCTTCTTGCTTGACGTTATCGAAGGCTTCCTTAAGGTCAAGCGCTAGAATGATCTTGTCATTGTGGGGGTGTTTTACGGAATTAAGTACTTCGTGGAGTAGTTGGACGAGTATGTCCTGCGAAGATTTCTTGGGTCTGAAGCAATACATAGGATCGGCGAAAATGTGGAGCTCTTCCAAGAAGGGAGAGACACGATCCCTGATCATAGTTTACATTAGCTTCCCCGCCCAAGACGCAAGAGAAATAGGTCTGAGATTCTCAGTGTTCATCAATTTTCCTAGCTTTGGAATAAAGGTTACTAGAGACGTTTCCCACTGTAGTGGGAGGGATGTTTTTCCGAGCCAGATCGCATTATTAGCCGAGAAGGGACTGGTGCGCAGCATCGAGAAGATTTGCCAGGATTTTAACGGCAATTTCGTCTCGTCGGGAAGCCGTACCTCCCCTCATTTTGGCTAGAGCGGCGCGAAGATCGCGCAACTGGAAAGGAGCAACCAGGGCCGAGTTTTCTCTGCCTGCATAGCGATACGCGGAGCCGCACGTGTCCTGCTGAGTGCAAAGATATTGGTGCCGTAGTGAGAGGGCTAGTTGTGTTGTGTAGCCGTGGAAGTTGTGAAAGGCTCGGTGCAGTTGTTTTTGCGTTACGCCTCATGTTTAAGTGGGATCAATCAGACTACGTAAGAGTTTCTATCTATTGCGACTGGACATTTGCCTGCTGGCAGTGTTACAGCGATCTACCCAATTTGAGTAGGCGAGCTGGGCTGGGTACTCGGCCACCTTCTGGGTGAGATCCAGTATCCGCATGCGGAGTTTGCAGTTGTGATTTTGTCGGTGCCATATATATGTGAGGCTGCAACGGGCCTCCCAAAGATGGAGGAGATGGTTATCTACATCTGAAGGAGTATCCGTGAGTGGTATTTTGGTTTTGTGTTTTATTAGTGTTTTGAGCACAGATTGAGCCCACTGGCAACAACCGATCTCCATGATAAGAGAGTCAGGTAAGAGCTGCCGGAAGGCTTCCCTGTTTGATAGGTGAGCCTGTGCGACGGGGCGTTGTAGGAGTCATGTAGAAAATGTAGTGTTGAGAATGCAGTGGTCACTACCGAGGGTTCCCTTGATATTGAAGCAGTCGGCGTGTCTAACGTTTTTCGTGAATGTTAGGTCGGGGAAGGTGTCCTGGCTGACAGAGCCACCTACACTAGTTGGTTGCGCATGTTCTGTTTGAAAAGTCATGCCCAGTGTGGAAGTTAGCTGCGCGAGTTACCTTCCACGCGCCTCTTCCTTGCGATAGCCCCAAAGTTTGCTAGGGGCGCTGAAGTCACCCACTATTAAAAGGGAGTAATGCCCGGTGAGCTTCAGTGGCCTGCCGAAGAAGTCAGCGATTGTCATGTTTTTGAGTTTAGGTTTGCAATAAATATTGAGGATGTGCACTGGGGGTCGGTTCTGCGCAGGGGAAGAACCGTAAACATAGTGTACGAGTACAGCATTGAAATTTTGAGGTTGATCTCTTGGATAGTTAAGGTTTTATGTACAAGAAGGCAGATGAATGGGTGACGTTGAAGAGTGTTATAACCTTAGGGCCGTACGGCATTGCCGGACTCTTGAAGGGCAATGACGGCGCACAGGTGTTCAAATGTTTCAAGATAGAGGTGGAAGTGGGCCCGTTGGCTCTATCTTTGAAGCCGCTACAGTTCCGTTGAATCAAAGAGAATAATTGAAGTTTTTGGTGTGGCGACGTGGAGCAGCTTAGTCGCCATATTGAGAACTTGTGGTGGCTGGGAGAAACTCTGCTCCTATTCCGCGCGCTGTGCAAGTGGGAGCTCGGAGTCTTCTGAGGTTTCAGCGAGGCTGATAGCGTGTGAAAATTGAAAGGGACGATTAACTTCCTTCAGATGATTGGCCCTTGGGTTTCGAGGGTTTACGCCATGGAGCCAAGTAATAATGTTACTCGTCAACTGTTGGGTAACAGTATTGGAAAAAGTTTCCAGGCTTTTGCTGACGGTGGTGAGTTGTGTCCTCAGAGCAGTCGTAGTACTTTCAATAGCCTGAAATCGCTCTTCAGTGTTAGAAGGCTCCGAGGCGGACGGAATGGTGCCCATGGCCATCGGCTCTGGAGCAGGAATGGTAATATTGGTGGGGAGTGACACGGGGGGACTGGTGGACTACCTGTCTCCAAGGCGGCAATTTTGGCTTGAAGCTGAGCGTTCTGTGCCCGCAGCACATCAAGCTCTTGTTTGAGCTCGAGGAATACGGGGGAGGAGGTGGGGGAGGAAAAGCAAGAGGAGGAGCAGGCAGCCCTCACCCCGTTGTCTACCTGAGAAGCTGTTTTCTTGTTCGGCGACTTACGGGCGCCGGCATCAGTCAAAGGTGGAAAGTCCCCAGCTTGGAGCACGGGAACACCCTGATCAGGTGTCTTGGATGACGTTTGCTGTGATGGTGTCTTAGGTGGAGGTGGTGCTTGTTGACTGGTCCCTCCAGTAGGAGGGTTCTTCGTGGCTTAGTTGATAGCTCCCGGCTGACGTGCGTCTGGCACGACGCCAGATGTCTTGGGCGTTGACCGCTGCTTCGGCGAGCCGCGACTGTCATGATGCCCGCCCGACTGCTGCAGGCGGCGAAGCTGTGCTTTGCAGGCCTGGGATCCCGTGAGGTGTACCTCGCCGCACAAGGGGCACGATGGCGTGCATTCATGGGGTGCAACCTCCTCCTCAGAAGCACCCATAACTTGACCACAATTACCACAGCATTGGTCGTCCGACTGGGGACACAGCTCCACCCGGTGGCCCACCATCCCAAAGTGGTAGCAGGCTGGAATGGAGCGTTTAAATGTATTCGCGTACTGGTGTCACGACGCTGTTGTAGTGCACGAAACGTGGCACGTGGCGGCCCTAGAAAGTTATAAGAGCCATCGAAGTATTACCAACTTTCTTCTGAAAGCGATGCTTCCACCACGCCAATGGATCTTCGCTTTCAAGGAGGCGGAAGTCTGCTTCTCGTGCAGCGTAATGACGCCACGGCCCACTTCCCCACTAATCTCGGCGTGGCCGATTATTGGCAGGGGGCCATGTGAATGTTTCGAGCGAGAATTCCTGTGAGAGAAGGTTTGCAGAGTTGGTGTCTTCGGTTGAGAAAACATTGATATTTTGCTCCCACATGGGTCACACACTGATAGAGTCACTACAGGTTGCGTTCAAGTACAAGGTAAGCTTGGCGCTTAATTCACTTGGTTGAAAATATCTATGAGATCCACCATCACACGAGGCTTCAGAACAATGGTGAAGTCATCTGCTGCGATGCGGGGCATAGCGGTAGGCCGCCACAATACACGGGATGTCTTCTTCTCGGGTGGAACGTTCGCGGACGTGGCCTTATTGGTAGCCGAGCCCTTCGTAACTTTAGGTTGCTCACGACGCTTGCGGAGGGCCACCACGGTGAACAGTCCGTCATCTACGATATCCGTTGGTCGAGCGGAGTTTTCGGGCACTGGGGTAGAAATTTCTTTCCACGCCAACGTCGTGGGATCATATCCACAGAGAGCAGTGGCCGCCATCTGTGGCTGCGGTCGCGGAGAAGTTTACACGCAGTCAGCGTTTGGTGCAACGCTCGGTCGGGCCAGCGTAGCTCCCACGAGGTCAGGTCAACAAGTGGACATAAAATTCCGCAAAATTGGCCTACCTGGATGAGCGAGGTGTCTTCTGGTGCAGAATGATGTTACAAAGAACTTAGAGTCAATCTTGATTAAATTTGAAGCACGGTTTCACCGGTCCTCACGAAAAGAGCGGGAGCCGATGTGACGCGCGTCCGCTCTCGTCGCGCGCTCGTAGCGTTCCAAAGGCTAATAACCTAATTTTTGGTTGGAGCCTTCTGAAAGACATGATTCATTATTCCATTTATACGCAGAACTCTATCAAAAATTTCAGCTCAAATGAAGCTGCACGTCAGTAGGACAAGCTGTTCAATGTCGCTTTGAAGCCTATCACATTATTTTATAATCATAATTCCATTGTCCCTTAAACTTCGCCATGTTGTTTTAAACGCGAATCATTTCTTAGCGAACTTCGGTGATTTTGAGCATATCTATCTATCTATCTATCTATCTATCTATCTATCTATCTATCTATCTATCTATCTATCTATCTATCTATCTATCTATCTATCTATCTATCTATTTATCTATCTATCTATCTATCTATCTATCTATCTATTCGCCTGGAACTTTTAGCGCTCCTTGTCTTTTGCATAATGTTATCGATACCAAACTAGGTATGGCATACCATGACTGTACGACAAGCGTATTTGACTAGTGATAACATGAAAATTATGACATGTCAAGAATGTCATGATATACATTTCATGGTCTTGCTGTTCTTGCAGTGATTTTGTTCACATGACATGTTGCAAAACTGGTATGGTATGAGATGATTGCATGGCGAACAAAAGCCACAGACCCTAACCTGAAAATCATGAAATGCGTGTCATGTAACCGCATGACTACTTGATACAATCATGATGCGCTCGTGGGCACTTCGCTAGCGTCACATATACCAAATGAGGTATTACGGTATGTGAAGGTATGACGGAGGTATATGACTGGTGCAAACATGATACACATGAGATGCGTGTCATCTAAATTCATGACTACATGCTACGCTCATGATGCGCTTGCGGCCGTTTCACTACCTTCAGATGTACGAAACTTGATATTACGTGACGCAAATGGACGACATAGGTAAATAGCACATCCAAACACGATAATCACGACATGCGTGCCATGTAACTACAAGAATACATGCCACACTGATGATGAGCTCGCGGCCGTTTCGCTAGCTTCTCATGCGCCAAATTAGGTATTACGTGAAGTCAATAGATAGCGAAAGGTAGTTGACTGGTACAAGCATAATAATAATAAGATGCGTGTCATGCGAGAACATGACTACATGCAACTGTCAAGGCGCTAATACACTTCGACGTGACCCGGCGCGCGTGTGTGGCGGCGTTCTTTTCGTTGCGTCACGCCGGCGTTTCTACGCTGGGCGCCGCTCGCAGGTGCGTGTCGCGCTGCATTGCTTTGACGCATGCGCGTTTCAGTGCGTCCGGCGTCTCTTTGTCACGAAAAGAGGCAGACGCAGTGCAACGCATCGGCGCGAAAGGCAGCATGTCGCCTTTCGCACCGGTTGCCGTCGGGCCGCGCCGACGGACGCTGGGCGTGCTGGTCACGCCTAGCGTCAGACTATAGAGTTATCGCGTTTTGCTAACGCTGTGTTCAACATGCGCGCGCGTCAACGTTACGTTGCAGCATTTTGGGCCCTTCATGATGCACTTGCGGCCATTTCGATAACTCGATATATACCAAATTTGGTGTTACGTGTCGTCAATGGATGACGAAGGCACATGACTGGTGTAAACATGATAAACACGACACACGTGTAATGTAGGAACATGACAACATACCACGTTCATAGCTTGCGCGCGGCCATTTAGCTAGCTCCATATATACTAGATTTGGCATCACGTGCCATGAACAGATGACGATGATAAACAACACATTCAAACATGATAATCATGACACGGGAGTCACGTACGGTGTAATTTACCTCCACCTCGTAACGTAGTGGCAATTTTAAAGTGACGTATCAACCTTCCTCATTCATGCTTCGCATATAATGGATTCTCACTGTAGGTGGGATTCGCCAATTTTTTTTATTTTATGTGTTTACGGAGTCCGACAAACGACAAGTTTATAGCTAATTGAAAAGTTTATGAACTAGAACTGGCACGCAAGGAATACAAACTACGAAAGTAGTGAACATAATATTACAAGGTAAATAACAATACAGCACGGACAAACAATATAAAGAAAATGCATGAAAGTCGCGTCTTGTCAGTCAGGGCCTTCCGCAAAATAAAAAAAAGAGAGAAAACGAGACAACAAAGTGACGTGGCATAATTGAAATTGATTCAACTTGAGACTTTGCGCTAAACAAACAATCACTGTGTTTCAAAGTTTGAAGATTAAGAAACAACCAAACAAAGAAAGATGCTCGGATGGAATTTAGGCACCTGCCACGCACCTTTCGCACAACTTAGCGTTGAAGTGAGCCGTATTTTTTTATCAGTTTTGATACGGCGCCTAAATGGGTGAACATACAGTAGCATGTTAAAGGCGCAGCGCCCCTGCTGTGTGAAGTGCTAATGCATGTTATTTTTTCGGGGATGCGTACAGTGCCGGAAACATCGCAGTCAGCCAAAATACGACCGCGTGGCACTTTATTTATTTCGCCTTTAGACGCGCTAACGGCTAGGAACGCCATCGACTTTCTCTGGCTCGAAGTAAGGAGATCAGAGACGCCTGTCTTGACGCATTATTGATAGCGTCTGGGCGCTTGAAGTCACGGGTTTCCAGCGTGCCGTCATAAAATTGTCATATATAACCTTCCCTCCCACAACCATAGCGAGAAGGCCACACATTCTCGCTATTCTCCTACGCCTTATTTTCTTTCTTATTAACCTAACTTCAAGTGTTGCTCAAGCATTCTCATGAACAGTTATTCGCCATTATACTTCCGAATTCATAGGCTAATATGGAGCGTACTATTACACGTCGTGTGGAAAAAAAGAAAGAAAGAAAGCCCGCAATATGCGTGTTCGACAGGCTGCCATTTTTGATCGTACATTTCAGCGTCTTTTCGAGCTATGCTTGTGTAAGAATAGGAGAGAGCTGCACGTGAATGTCGCGTAGTGATAGTGCGTGCAAGTAATGTTTGATCTTGATTGATGTGCGGGGCTTAACGTCTTAAATCTCCCATACGGTTATGAGAGACGCCGTAGTGAGGCCACTGGAAGTTTTCGACCACTATAGTGTTCTTTCACATGCACCCAAATTCGAGCACACGGGCCTCTAGCATTTTCGTCTCCATTGAAAATGCAGCCGCCGCAGCCGAAATTGTATCTTGCGACCTGCGGGTCAGCAGCCGAGTTCCATAGACACCAGACCGCCACGCCGGGTCTAGTCCCTACAAATATTAAGCTCAGCAAAAAAAAAATCATAGCATATCAACGGAGTGAATGATGATTGGTGGGGTGCAGCGTTCGTCAGCCTGTCCATTTGTTCTTGCGTCCGCCTACCTGTGTGATGCTTGGTGCATAGTCCGTTTGTTCATTCGTCTGTCTGTCCGTCCATCTCTTTTTGGGGCCAACCCTCTGTCTGTCCATTCGTCCGTGCGCCCCTCTGTCTGTCCGTCCGTGCGTGTGTCAGTCCGTTCGTCCGTCCTTATGTCTAGAGAAAACTCGAAGCATAGCCATCTCACATCTTTTCATCATGTATTCATCATATGCAAGTGCCCCCATCCAGCAGACATAAGGACCATTTTGTTCTCACATCACACACATCTCATGATGATCATGTTTGCACCATACAGTCACATACCATCGTCATACATTGGCGTCACGTAATACGAAATCTGACATATGTGAAGCTAGCGAAACGGCCGTGAGCGCATCATGAGTGTGACATGTAGTCATGTTGTTACACGACACGCATGTCGTGATTATCAGATTTGGATGCCCATATACCTATGTCGTCCGTTCACGTCGCGTAATACCAAATTCGGTACATGTGAACCTAGCGAAATGGCCGCGAGCGCTTCGTGAGTGCAGCTTGTAGTCATGTTGTTACATGACACGCATCTCATGTTTATCATGTTTGCATCAGTATCATACCTTTGTCATCCATTTACGTCCCGCAATACCAAATTTGGTATAAGTGAAGCTAACGAAACGGCCGCCAGCGCATCATGAGCGTGGCATGTAGTCATGTTGTTACATGGCACGCATCTCATTATTATCATGTTTGCCCCAGTCACATACCTTCGTCATCCTTTCACGTCCCGTAATACCATATTTGGTATATGTGACACTAGCAATACGGCTGTTAGCGCATCATGAGCGTGGCAAGTAGCCATGTTGTTACGTGAAACGCATGCCATAATTTTCATGTTAAGGTCTGTCGCTTGTGTTTGCCATGCAATCATATCATACCATACCAGTTTTGCAACATTCAATGTGAACGATACTATTGCAAGAGATGCAGGACCATGAAATGCAAATAATGACATGCATGACAAACATGTCACGATTTTCATGTTATGACTAGTCAAACATGTTTTTCTTACAGTCATGTTATGTCGCACCAAGTTTGGTATTGATACCATTATCAAAGCGGCCAGCAGAGCTAGAAGTCATAGGCGGCTAGATAGATAGATAGATAGATAGATAGATAGATAGATAGATAGATAGATAGATCGATAGATAGATAGATAGATAGATAGATAGATAGATAGATACGCTCAAAGTCCCCGAAGTTCGCTAAGAAGTGTTTCGCATTTAAAAGTTGAAATGGAACCACTGGTGTAGCTCAGTGTTAACCGCTTGCTAAGATAGCATTTTCATTTATTCATTTTTTTATTTTGAAACCAATCTCCGGCTTGGTTTTGGTTGTACAGACCTTCAGTTTAAGCATCATTCCACCCGGTTCTTGTAAGTGACTGCTATTCATGCGAAGTCATATTCATAATTACCTAGGCAGAGCACGTAGCTCAGAAGCCAGATTGCCGTTGGCCAATAAAAATACTTGATAAGCAAAGGCAAGGCTCACGCACGAGGGTGAAAGTGAAAGTTAGCAGAGCTTATGACATTCAGAACTGTGCGAGTATATTGTGGCAGCAGCAATCACAGGACCGAGCTGATTGACGAAACGTGCGAGAGGTACTTGCCCTGTATTGGGCGTAATCAGGATCATTGTGATAATTATTACAAATATTCCGTCTCAAAACGTGCTTCTCGGCTTTTGTGTGTTTGTATAAAGCAGCGCTTTTGCAAATTTTAAAGTGCAATAATTATCAACATAAAAACAGGTGGGCTGTAGTGGAGCAAAAAGCAAGGGTGGCCAAATGCCGCTATAACGTCTAAAAGAGGTTCAAGCAGATCGCCGACGTTAAGAGCATGCAGTGCAAGCGTTAAATGGCTTGTTAAGCTTGTGAAGCATTGCTGAATAAAATAATCATAAAACTTTGAATTAAAAAAGTGGGGGGCACCTATGCTAGGCCTTCAAGAGTTGAATGCGAGAGCGATATTCAGTCTCTAGTGCGTACTGAGTTAAAAATGGCTTGTGGCAGTAAAGCTTTCGCATACGGCTGCGTTCTCTTTAAGGGTAACAATAAAGTTGTGTTTTCGTCCTCTCTGTAAGGGTATATCATGCTTTAAACTACGGTTGCGCTAGGAATATTTTCGAGATTATCATGCACCCACTACGTGGTGTCAAAAGAAAAGGCGCAGTAACTTCTGTGCCTTTCGTAGTAGGTGAATCACTTTAAACCACCAAGTCGTGATAATCACATGTTCCGAGATGTGATGCGTGTTACAAGCGTGCCAGGCATCATAACTGCGATAATACATGTTGCATTGTGAAGCATTTATACAGGACACGTGCGTTTGTAAGGCATGCAAGTTACTTTTACTGCATTTTTTAGCACAGGAAGTGATTTTCACTGTATTCTCGAGCAGACGCGTGGCATTGTGGTGGAAGACCCGCCTTCGAACGAAACGACCGGGTTCCATTTTTACTCAGACGTAGATGTTTATGCGCGAAGCTCCTTAGGCTTTGGGTCGTTCCCTGCCCCGTATGTAGTATGTAGCCACCACTAGTTTATGGCTTGCTCAGTAGATGGCGTTGTGTGTATACGTGACGACCAGAGGTAACACGAATGCAGCGGTAATGAAAAACAGGGCACTGTGGAATTACAATAGGTATGATGTTGTCAGAGGAATATGGAAAGGGGTCATGGTTCCTGGTCTGACGTTCGGCAACGCAGTCTTGGGCATGAGATCAGAAGTTCAAGCAAGATTAGAAATTAAGCAACGTGGAATAGGTAGGCTTGCTTTAGGAGCTCACGGGAATACACCAAATCAGGGAGTACAAGGTGATATGGGATGGACATCATTTGAGGGCAAGGAAGCTAGCAGCAAGATAAAATTTGAGAAGCTATTGAGGGAAATGTGGGAGGATTGTTGGGCTAGGAAGGTATTCAGCTACTTGTACATGAACAATGTCGATACAAAATGGAGGAAGCGAACCAGAAAATTGACTGGTAAATACTTAAAAAACAGCAGGGGGCCAAACCAAAAAGAAATATTGGTTAAGAAGAAGGTGAAGGAAGCTAAGACAGATATGTGGAGAATCGGCATGATTAAGAAGTCTGCACTAGAGGTATATCGTACTTTTAAGCAGGAAATTGCCAAAGAAAGAATCTATGGTAATACTCGAGGTAGTTCTCTACTGTTTGAGGCCAGGACGGGAGTATTACGAACCAAGAAATATCGGGCCAAAAACGAAGGGGTAGACGCGGTATGCAGTGCATGTGGAGAGGAAGAAGAAACTGCCGAACACTTCATAATGTTCTGGAAAGGGCTTCGCCCTATAGTTTAGGATGATAGCGCAGAGTTTTTCAAAGCAGTTGGGTTTACGGACAGGGAGGGCAAAATAGACTTTAAGCGGGTAGAAATAACTAGAAGGAGGTTATCTGACTGGTGGCTAAAGTCAAGGCACGAGTGAAAATTGAACCCTTCACTGCAAAGTACGAATCCTCAACCTCACTTTTTAAAAGGAAAAAAGAAATCTAGTTTTTGGTTCATTAGGTATTACGGCTTGGTGGTGCTAGCCACCGCCCACTCTAAAGGGTACAGCCATATCCATCCATTTATCCATCCATCCTGAAGGAAACAGAAAGGTACATGTGGAAGATCGGAATACTTACAAAATCATCACTGCCGTGATGATTTTCAAGCAGTAAATTTCAAAAGAAAATATCTACGATAATTCTCGGGGTAGTTCTCTGCAGTTCGAAGCCAGAACAGGAGTATTGCGGACCAAGACGTACCGAGCCAAATACACAGGCGCAGACACGGTATGTAGTGCGTATGGAGAGGGTGAGAAAACGGCTGAACATTTGATAATGTTCTGTAAAGGGGTCCACCCTGTAGTCCAAGATAATGGCGCAGAATTTTTCAAAGCAGTGGGGTTTAGGAACACTGAGGGCGAAATAGACTTTAAACGGGTAGAAATACACGGAAGGAGGCTAACTGATTAGTGGCTAGAATCAAGGCGAGAGTGAAATTTAATCCTTATAAGCGCGCTGATAGTACTCAAGTTTATGGCTAAGTGGCGTGAGCCACCGCCCGGTCTTATATCCATCCGTCCGTCGGTCCTTCCGTCCGTCCGTCCAGCCTTCCGTCCGTCCATCCATCCATCCATCCATCCATCCATCCATCCATCCATCCATCCATCCATCCATCCATCCATCCATCCATCCATCCATCCATCCATCCATCCATCCATCCATCCATCCATCCATTCATTCATTTTTGGGAATAAGAAGGCGTGGTCAGAATTTTTATTATTTATTTTATATGCATCTTTCTCAAGTTTTTGGTCACGCACAAGATGATTTTTCCCACAGAATCAACGACAACGTCAGCAACGCCGAAACTGAAATTGCTGGTAAACGAGCTCTTTATCGCTGTCATGTTCATAGTGCACAGTTTTGCTTATACACTGGACCACTCCGAATTTCTTGGTGTTTGTCTACGTTGCAAAGACTGCTTTCTAACGTATCTATGTCCCAGTGCATCACAGTACACGTTACGGTAAACCTATATAATACTCAGTGATACCCAAATTTCTCCATTCTACAGGTGCGAGAACCCCTGGTATCGACAGACAGACCGACAACGAACTTTGTTGGGTCCTGAAAAACTCTACTCCTTTAGAGCAACGTCGCGGGCCGCTCCCACGTAGGAACGCGGAGGCCTAGACTCACTGCCACATCGTGGCCTCTCTGGACAGCCCGTAGTTGCAGTAGCAACTCTGAACTTCGTAAGGCAGAGTCCCAATCTTCTTCTGTGAGCTGACTTAGGCCCCGTAACGAAGAGCACTGCCAAAGCATATGGTAAGCTCCAAACAATGTGAGCAAATACCACCACCACAGAAAATAAAAATTGGGACACAAGGACTGCCAAAACCAATAAATATTTTTCCGATAGATATTAGCACTAACTGTGCTAGAAATTAAGTGGTTGTAGTAAAACATTGTGACAGACTTGGTGAGGGGGACGTTTCTGCTTAGCTGCTTAATAATCTCTGGGGTGTGATGTCCTTTTGCAAGTGTTTACCGAGGTTACTTGTAATTAATTTTACATACGAAAGGTCTGTTATAGGCACGGACGCCTATATCAGTATTTATTGATCTGTAATACATGACCACTACGCCAGGTCTTTCGCAGTCATTAAACGCTCCACGCTCCGGGTTGACTTGGTAAAGTATACAATGAGAACAGCACGTGAGAAGTCTTAGTTGCTCTACTCGAGATGAGCTAGTAATCACACTGTCAGATTATTGCGCAGTACAAATTATAGCGTTGCGTGTTAACTTTCCTGAAGCATAACAAAGACACACTATCACCACTCATCCGGGAGTACAATTTCTGCCATTGTGTGCCCTTACCATCTACCACAAGCTGGTCACGCCTCCTTGGTTATTTCCATCTCTCATGAAGCCTTTGTGCTAATGAACACGTTCTTTGTCGTTTTAATCTGCAAGTAGAGGACTCCCCTTTGCAGAGCCTCATTGTGTGCAAGCACCAAGTTCTCATTTGGAACACAAACACGCTCTGTGTGCTTCCAGCTTGACCTCGCGGAAAAGATAATACTAGGAAAGTGATTATTGGTTGGCGTGCGCTTTAATTGAACTCCATTCAAACAGCAGTAGCTTTGATAATGAAGCAAACGAGCTATTCTTCATTAAAATATCGCTCTGCAAAACACTCTGAAGGTGACACTTTGAATAACGACTTATACGGAGCTTGTCCAAGTATAGCTTCAGTTACCTCCAGAAGCTCTGATCTCTTCTTTCACCATTCGATCAAGCTATTTGTCGGAGTTACGTGTTATCCTTCTTCTCGAAGCACCGATTCTTTTGTACTTGACCGCGAAGATCCTGTTCACGTGGGTGGCGTTCAACATTTGCAAACTGTACAGCAGTACTGGGTCTGGATAGTTTACGCTGCTGCTCCTAAACATGAATATAACGTGCCACCTATTCTGTAGCCTTGTTGAAAACTCTGGGAAAAAAACAATTATAGACTGGGCATAATAATTTCAGCTGTGCCACGGCAATGTTTCGAAACTTGAGTTGTAATAATAATTTGCTTACACTGAAAAAATCATAATACAGAGATTGGTCAATCAACTGCCTGTATTTTCGCTCCGTAAAATACAAAAATCGTGCTCAATGAGTACCTCATTTGCAAAACCCTATAGCAAGAATAAGGTCTTCGTACAAGTCGAATACCTTGGTCTAACCGCCAGCTTATTTTATAGTGCTACGTGACTATTATTATTAAGTATGCCGTATCTGATGCCTAATGAGTCTTGTTACGTTACGAGCGATGCGAAGATAACGGATGACAGATAGCAATGCCTTCAAACAGTTTTCGTCATCCTTACATTGTAACAAAACAGCCTTCAGAGTTGAGCCAAACTTCATTGTTGAAGAAGCTGCACGAAACACGACCAATTTAGAAAGCCTGCGTCGTGACACTGAAATTTTTATGCACACTGGAAACGCGATTACATTTGATTTGCCCCAAATAAAATGCTCAGTGATTGTATGCGGCCAAACATGCATAAGAAACATGGAAACTATGGAAGTTGGTTGGTATGTGTAGTAAAAAATCATTGTGACAACTATCAGAATCAGATATCGATCTGTCGAGTTTATTCCAAGCAACAGATAAACATATCCTGAGGCTCGGTTTCAGAAAACGCCGACAAATATAGATAAATACGCAAAAATATGTCACTAGTTAGATAAGATGATTATGCACGATTAGGAAAAATTAGTTAACGCTTTGTAATAAGCTCGTAGCTCTGCACAAAATTTTTATGGTTTTCTTGTTGTCCCGGCTACGTTGGTGCTGCCTAAAGAATAATAAGATCACACTAGCGCAGAATTACATTCGTGTGTGTGTGCGACTGAGCGTATGTGCACGTGCGCGCGTGTGTGCGCGTGTGTGTTACACACTACCGCACTTCGTAATGCGGCATTCTGTTAATCATTACTCTCACCTCTCATTTTTAATCCATCGGCCAGGTGCCTAACCTACACCGATCATTGAACCTTGCCCATAAAGAACAAAACAGCAGTGATAACTTTGAACGGACGCGAATGTCGTAGTTACATAATCATTTTATTAACCCCAGGAGGCCAGGAATCCGAGCGAGAAAGTGTACGATATGAAAGACGACAAAGTGTATAATACTAAAGACGACATAGTCGTAACGTAGGAAAAATAACAATATATGCCGACATGTAGACACAACATTTTCGTCTCACTTCAAGCTTTGTGAACTGATGTTCAACCGAAATTTACAAATGTCTTGGTACTAACTCACAGTAAAAAAATCTGATATTTGGCTCATGTCGAACGCTTCATTTGTAGCGCTGTATCACTGGGGATGATATTCCTTGTGTTATGTTTTTCACGTTTAGGTGAATATGGGCATTCGATTGATCAAGAAACACAGAGTGGCATCACACGCGTTACAGCATGTAGATAAATTTGGCAATACACTCAAACCTCGATATAATAAATTACAATATAACAAATTATCGATCATAACAAAGTTCATTAGCTTTACCATAACTACAACGTTACTAGTGATTACTTATAACAAATTTTCGGATACAACAAAGTATTTTTGTGGTAGATGTAATTTTGTTATGCTTTGATAGTAGTTGTTGTGGAGGATAATAATAATGCTTAGGTATTTATATCAATCAACAATAACTTTGCTTTGGTTCTGCGTAGTCGTTTCACAGTTTTACAGGGGTCACGTGAAACTCATACGTTCAAGCCATCTGACTTCACGCACACAGCCGTACTCCTTTTTGACTTAACTTCAACGCGTTCAGAAGCAAACTTTCACGAGTTTTATTGATAAAATCTTGCCCCCTCCGGCTCTGCATTCGGTTAGTTATGCGCTAATAAAGCTACATAAGGAGCGTGTCAGTATGCCTTTGTGGCTGGCCTCGCGGCCAACACATAACATTCAAATAACGAGGCACTCCACAGAACCAGGCGCTTCACGATGCGCTTCACGATACGCTGTCTCGCATTTCTTCTTGTTTTCGTCAAAGTGTAACAGGACGGATATCCATGCAGCGTACTTATAAAGATGTTTAGGCTATGGTTGCTTTCAAATGAACCAAAAAATTGCGTTATAATTAAATTGAATTCGGGAAAGCTACACTGGCCGAGGTAGCCTATAGGCGAAGTTTTGATTTCGAACCACAGCGGATGCATTACTAAGTATATAAAATTGTAAAATTTAAGAAAACAGGTAGAGGTGGTAAGGTGGTAGAGTTCCATGAAAAATATAACGCACTGTGTTAGCCGAGGTGCATGCAGAAAGTAGTCAAACTTGGAGCTTTCTTGCAAACAAGCCTCTTGAACATTTGTAAGCCAGCTGGCGTTGGCGCGCTTTCAGGTAGTTGTCCTGATAGGAGTGACGAACTCATCTTTATTTTTTTACGAAAAGCACGCGCACATCCTCCATGTGTTTTATCCTCCAACTAAGGTGTAAGTAAACCCCACTGAATAACTTTTTGCTGAATGTTCGGTGTCTGAAGCACCGTTTTGTATTCATCATAAAACGGCAAGAATACTCGCGTATAATTACCTATATTAGTATGCCGGGCTAGGTGAATTGCAGTTGTGTTTTCTATTATGGCTTGACAGAAAACTAGATTACCAAAGATATTCTAGAAATGAATGTTGTCTTCGTCGCTAATTATCTGTCTTCCTTTCATAACGAGCAAAATTTGCAACACTACCCCAAAAGTGCATTCGGTAAGCAGCCGTAAAAGAGCCATTAGGCGCTTTTTCTTATAAAGCACTAAATGCTATAGCTCCGAAAATAGGTTTCGGTGTGTAAAGAAATGTAGCTTACTATCTCTGGCAACTTCATGCGCCACAATCATTGACAAAGATGAAGCACGAGCATTACTTGCAGCCGTGCTTGTTGTGCGACCTCGCAGTTATCGATATCGAACTCAGCCAGCTGCCTACGTACTTGCATGGACTAGAATTTGAAGAGCTATGTCTGTTGCCCCTCGATAAATAATGTCTGGTCGAATGAGATTGCTCCCAATGGCTTCTTGCGTTTCTTGCTTACTTGTTCGGTTCACCATTAGCCTTGGCCCATCGTGCTATCACCAGGGACACCGAAAATTTTCAAGCACACTGATTCATCGGAATTTTAGCTTTTTTTATATCTCTGCAGTATAAAATGTCATCATTTACAACTCGTGGCACAAGAGTAATTTTTCACAAAAAAGAGAGATATAAATTAATTTTTTATGCGCCAAGTTCTCAACGACTACATAGAAAATTAAATAATAATCTTTAGAAAACAATAAAAAATGTTTTGGTGACTTTCTTTAAAGAATGCATCGAAAATTCAGTTAGGCTCACCGTAGTTTGCTTCAGTTCACGACACAAGAGTTAAAAGTGTACATTGCAATAAAAGCAATATTTATTTGTGTTTTTGTGTTCCAGTTGACATGAATCATTTTCGTGTTGTCCCGAATGTGAAACAATGTAGATAATTTTTATTATTTAATGCAAAGCTGGAGCTTAAAGTCAGAGCAATACTTCAGTTCATAAGAGCACGTAATGATCAAAACTATACTTTGTACACATATTCACAAACTAGGTGCGTGAGGCGTTCCACAAGTGGCGTGTATGGTGTTGTTAAACTGAAACAAGACGAAATGATTTGTTATGCGGTGTTGATGCAGGCCTCAACCTGATAGCCCCAACATTGTGCCGTAGATAACGAACAATAAAGAAGAGAAAAGGTTAAAGAAACCACCTATGACTGTGACTCAGGATATGAAGCAGACTAGTCTGCCATTCGAGATTGCGAAGTGAGGCTTAGGAAGAAGAAAAAAAAACTAATAATTTAATTACCATACATAGATTGTGTGTACTTTAGTATACACGCTCTTGTACTGTGTTCGCTGTAAATAGAGTCTGTGTACTTTGCAGAGGGTCTTGGTCTTGCGAAGGAGTCTTGTTAGTGGTGTGCCCGCGCTGCGTATATCCGCTGGTCGAGAGCATATTATATAAATGTCGACCTTTATCGCATCACAACTCAAACACATATTTGATGTCATTTTTTTTGGTAATCCTCTTCCTTTGATTTGTGCACTCACAAAGTAATGACGAAATGTTCCGCCAAGAATATTTTATCCGCGCTAACTTCCCTTCTAAGCAATAGTGTTTTCGCTGGTTTACGAGTTGAAGTGCACCATGTATGCTGCTGCGTAAAATACTGTCCCGACGCTGTTTCCACTGGATGTGTATTTGTACGGCTACGATCACTTTCGTTTCAATATTCCCACTCACTTTACACACCACAGTCTCACATAGAAGCACTACGGCTAGCTCTAACATCAGCCGGCTTATATAGAGCCGGAAGGTTACTGAGCTCAAAGAAATTGGATGGCATGAAATGAAAAATTTATGGCGCCACATCGCTCCGGTTTGTGCTAGTGGATGAAAGCAGACACTAAAACTTTTAGGCCGCGCATTGACCTAAGGGATCTTACATGCACTTATTCCAACTTTCCAGCTTGTCAAGCGAGCACGCGAGTTCCATATTTGTAGGAAACGGTGTGTTCGTCGTGTTCCACCGCTATAGCCAGCATACACTGCTTTCACGGTGGGTCAAATGTCAACCAGTCTGCTTTTAGCCTTCTTGCATGCTACGTCATGCTACGTCGGTCACTTTAATAGTTTACACACTCAGACTTGGTGTAGTAATATCCCCGATAAAAAGGAGAGGAAAACGAAGCGCTTTACCTCAAAGGTAAACTATTAGTCATATTATGGGAATGTTTCAGGCCACGTGGTCACTATAGAAAGGAATATGATTTTTCGAGAATTTAATTTTTTTTCTCTTGTGTCACTTCGCACTATAGTTAAATACTAGAAATGTTATTACTGACGCCTCACTCAGCTTCATTCCCTTTATGTGTCATTAGGTTGTGCCTTAAAATGAAACAAGCGTTTGATATATTACCCTTCATTTGCCCACAACCTTCATGATACACATTTGAAACACTGGAAAATTTGTTTCCTTTTTTTGACATTCCACATTCAGTAAACTAACGGGCATGAAGGTAATGGTCGTAGTGTACAGGATGCTATATGTCTTATCGAATGCGCTGCAGAAACACGGAAGCTATAGAGCTGTTAGTACTTATAGCCGAGATCAGTGCTGGTATATAAATGTGGTTTCAATAAAAAAAAAGAACGCCATTGTCATGCAGGTGCCCTGTGCATAGCTCTCCAAAGGATAAGATACCATACTGCAAGAGCAAATTTTCACACCGCCATGGAAACGCGGTGGTGCGCAGTGAAATATGTTAGAAGCGGTCTTAACTGGAAACATTATGGTGCGCCTGCCGCCCTACTGCTCACTGAGCCATGTTGGGAATTGAAAACAAGTCATTCGTTCTGGCAGACCAACAAGGCGCAACGACATGAACGTTTTAAGCTAATCAAATTATGCGGCCCAATGTGCCTCTATAACCCATACACTAAACTGCCGTGAACGCATTCACAATCGCAAAAGTAGCGAAAGGAGCCCTCATGGTAGGATAAATATCTCCAGATTGTCACCCATTCACGACAGAAGCACTTTCTGCAGCCAAATGAGTGCGGATGTAGAAGGTTTCATTCTGTTACTTTGGTGATTTGCATTTCGAAAACCAAGCTTTATTACTTTTTTCTCGAGGGCTCGAATGCCTCGGTCCAGACACACTTCGATTCCAATGTGCACGTGCCTGCAACCGGCATGTTATTTCCTTCATTAATTGAGCTCTCACTCTGAATTTACGTGGGAGGATATATCTTCTCTGAGTATTCATTTGTACAGGACACTCAGTCCGTTTTTATAAAGAGCAATCGAGGAAACTCCTAAATGCGAAGCCATTCATAGCGAACTTCAGCCAGTTTGACCGTTGTCTATCTATCTATCTATCTATCTATCTATCTATCTATCTATCTATCTATCTATCTATCTATCTATCTATTGTGTCCCGGTTGATAATCGCCAGTGATTATCAACCAGGACACGCGCCACCACCTGGAAATGACGTCACTACAAACCCCTTTAAAACTAACACGCCAAGAATGTCACGGCGCCTTTCAGAAAGATAGATTCTCTTATCGAAACGTCAGTCAGCCTGTCTGAGGCACTTCCACTGTTCAGCCTGACTAGTCATAACATGAAAATGAAGACTTGTATACCATGGATATCATAACTAACATTTCATGATGTTGCTGCTCTTGCGTCGGTTTCATTCACATGATATATTGCAAAACTGGTATGGCATGACATGACTGCAAGGCGAAGATAAGTGCCAGGCCGCAACGTTCAAGTCATGACATGCATGTCATAGAAGTCATGACTACACGCCATGCTCACGGTGCGCTCGCGGTCGTTTCGCTAGCTTATACCAAATTTGGTATTACGGGACATGAATGGATGACGGTGGTATAAGACTGGTGCAAAGAAGATAATCACGAAATCCATGTCATGTGAGGATATGACTACATGACACACTCATGATGGGTTCGCGGCCGTTCCACAATTTTCACCTACACCAAAATTGGTATGACGTGACGTGAAGGGATGATGAAGGTATATGACTGGTGCAAACATGATATACATGACATTCGCGTCATGTAACACATGACTACGTTCCACGCTCATGATGCGTTCACAGCCATTTTGCTGTTTCACATATACCAAATTTGCTATTACGTGACGTGAATAGACAAGAAAGGTAAATGACACGACCAAACATGAGAATCATGACATGCGTATCATGTAAAGCATTACTGCATGATACGCTCATGATGTGCTCGAGGCTGTTTCGCTAGCCTGACAAATACCAAATTTGGTATTACGTGACGTGAATGACGATGAAGGCAAATGACACGTCCGAGTAGTATGATCGTTATTTGCGCGTCATGTAAGCATGACTACATGCTAAGATCATAGGGCGGTCATGGCTGTTTCTCTAGCTTCAAATATAACTAATTTTATTTAATGAATTATGTATTACGCAGAAATGTCCGGCGGATTTGTATTTGTGGCATGATAATTATGACATGGAAGTCATGTACGGCATAATTTACGTGCCTAACACTGCTGGTGCTGGTATTCGAAATGTCATTGGTGCTGGCGTTACGCTACTATAAACAACATACCCTCATCTTGTCTCAAGGAGGAGGAGGAGGGGGGAAGAAATGAAAGGCAGGGAGGTCAACCAGACGCACGTCCGGTTTGCTACCCTGCACTGGGGGAAGGAATGAGGGGATTAAAGGAGAAGAAAGAGAGAGAAGTGAAGGGCAACGTGTGTGTAGATGTGACCTTGTCTATTGCACGCTAATAAGGGGTCGCGTAGTCCGGTCGTCTTTAGACAACTTAGCAATGCCCGCGTCGCTTTGCTGGCCTGTGACGCGTAGAGCCATGAACCAAGGATCTTCTCTTCGGAAAATGGTCTACTGTCTAGTGTCTCTAACGTTTCGCGCAGCAAGTTGCGTTCGCTCGCAAAACGTTCACATGAACACAGTAGATGTTCTATTGTCTCGTCAGTGTCGCACGATTCACATCGGGAACTATCGACCATTCCTATGCGAAAGCAGTACGCCTTCGTAAAAGCTACTCCTAACGACAGGCAGCACAGTAAAGTTGCATCCTGGCGGGAGAGGTCCGATAGAACTTGAAGCTTTCTTGATGAGTCCAATTTGTCTAGGTGGCGGTTCCCGACACTGGGGTCACTCAGCCAAGTTTCCGACATTGTGTTAGCTAACGAGTGAAGGCCCCTTGCAGCGTCGGTTCTGGACAACGGAATTGGCGTTGTCTGGGCGTCCGCGTGGGCGGATCCGGCAGCATTATCAGCAAGGTCGTTACCGACAATACCACAATGTCCCGGTAACCACTGGAACACCACGTCATGTGCTTTCGATAAAACTTCGTGAAGCACTTCTCTTATTTCATTCACTAGTTATTGATGCACCCTTTGTCGTAAAGCTGAATAGAAGCTCTAAAGGGATGCCTTGGAGTCACAGAACACAGCCCATTTTTAAGGCCGGGCTTCCGCGATATAAAGTATTGCGGCACGTAAGGCGGCAAGCTCCGCTGCTGTGGATGTTGTCTTATGCAATAGTTTGAGCTTTATAGTGACCTCGTACGTCGGAATGACAACAGCACCTGTGGAGCTGTCAGCCGAGACCTTTCCATCGGTGTGAACGTGGGTCCTCTGGCCGCATTTTTCGTTGAGTAGCGACAATGTCACCTGTCGTAGGACCATTGTTGATTGACGGCTCTTGTTCGTTATTCCCGGAATAGTGAGGCACACCTATGGTTGTTGTAGGCACCACGGAGGTGACGCTGGTCTTGTTGCTGGAGTGAAGCCAAAAGAAAGACATTCTCTATGGGCAGAAACGATCTTTGAAAACATCACTTGTGGTCTTTGAAGTGGCAACACTGCAACATGGTGACCAGGAACTCGGCAGAGGTGTCTTATGTGGGCTCTCAAATTGTCATTGGTGATGTATGTTTGAATTGGATGTTCTCTTGCGATCGTAATTGACCCGTAGGTTGAGGTGCATCGCGGCAATCCTAAGCACACGCGTAGTGCTTGTCCTTGCAGACTTTCGAGGGTGCGGATGTTCGTCTTGCACGTACTTGCCAGTAACGGCAAGCTGTAGCGCAAAAATCCCAGAAACAGTGCCCTTTACAGCTGCATCATTGACCTTATCGATGTGCCCCAAGATTTTCCGCCGAGGAACCGCATTATATGGACGACGGAAGTTAGCCTTCTCTTCAGGTAAGTGCAGTGGGCACTCCACGAAAGGTCCCTGTTAATAATCACACCCAAGAAGCGATGGTTCTTCTGGTATGGAATATTTTGTCCATTGATGGTAATGGGGTATTGTGTCATGGCTCTGTGAGTAAACGCAAGCAATGCACATTTCTCCGTTGAGATGGAAAGACCTTGCTTGCGGAGATATGAGCATGTAAGGGTGGCAGCCTGCTGGACTCTTGCACGTACTTGTAGACGAGTTACAGCCGAAGTCCATAGACAAATATCGTCAGCATATACGGATATTAGGATAGTACTTGGCAAAATTTCACGAAGGCCTACTATCACGAGGTTAAATAATGTGGGACTTAATACGGCGCCCTGAGGGACGCCACAAGAAGTGTAGTAATTAGTGGTAGGTCCATCTGAGGTTTGTACGGAAAAGGACCTTCTCGTCAAATAACCTTGGATCCATTAGAACATCCGACCACCGATTCCGACAGCTTCCAATGAGTCTAGGATGGCTTTATGTATAACGTTATCATAAGCCCCTTTGACGCCGAGGAAGAGTGCCAGTTGTATGCGCTTGAGGCTCTTCTGTTGCTGGATAAATGTTGTGAGATCAATCACGCTGTCAAGAGATGACCTACCTCACCGAAAACCCGTCATGCAGTTTGGGTATACGTTGTAGCGCTCGAGGTACCATTCTAGGCGTCTAAGTATCATCCTTTCCATGACTTTTCCTTTGCAACTTGCGAGGGCAATAGGGCGAAATTATGCCAAAACAAATGGTGACTTTTCTGCTTTGAGTAGTGGCACAAGTCGACTTATTTTCCAATCCTGGAGAACAAGGCCCGCCTGCCATGAGTGGTTGTAATAGTATAACAGCTGTCCCCTTGCCTCCTGCTGAAGGTTGGCTAGAGCGGCGTAGGTGATGCCGTCGGGTCCTGGTGAAGATGATCGTCGGGAAGCCGCCAAAGATGCGTCAAGTTCTTCTATAGTGAAAAGATTGTCCATTTCGGAGATGCGGGGTTCAGGGATAACACTCCTAATGGTGCCTGAGGACAAGGCGGACACACCAGCGATTCGCGTACAAAACTCATTTGCCACTTCAAGTTGGGTGCGGCCTAAATGTAGGGCTGAAGCCATGAAAGGATGTCTTTGTTGGGGAATCTTGTCTCAATATGTGAGCACGCATATCATATCTACTTGTGTTTACTGTGTACTACGTCGATACCTCGTAACACTGTGCTGATTTTAAAGGAATATATAAACCTTTCGTATTCGTGCTTGGTATATAATGCATTCCACCTATACGTGAAATCTGCCAATTTTTATAGAAAGGCCGATAACTTACCCGGCATTTACACATTACTACTTGCTACTGTGCGGAGAAAGGAAGAGACAGAAAAAAGTTGAAAATTTAAAACAGAAATAACAAAGCAAACAGAGTGTTTGGGCTCTCAGACAGCACGCGTGCTGATGAAGTCTTGCATTGTGTGCATTCAAGGTGCAAATAAACTTTGTCGAGCTGACCGATACTCTCCAAATAAATGAATAAAAGTTTCATCGTAAGTTCTGTTGTGCGAGGCAGGCTAAAAGGTCCAAGACCAGCCAAATGATGATTATTTCTTCAGTTATCGAAAGCTTGAAATGTTAGTAGGACCCATGACAACGGGTATGTGCTTGACACTAAAATAAGTTTGCTCAAATTGGTTGCCTATGCCATTACATTAGATTAGAAACTTCGCGGTGTTTACTTGTGACAAGCTGCAGTTCGCGTTGTTCCTTTCCCTCTAAACACGATGCAATATTCCGAGAACAGTATATTCCCTCAGCCTTAGACAGATGACGACAAAAGTAGTCTAACGCCATCTTGGCCTAACCTTGATTCTCCGGACAAAAGCCGAGATTCTTCTTTTGTCCTTTCTCCAAGAAGGAACGCTATTAAAGACATGAAATAAGATGCTTTGTTGTCAACTAATGTATCCGGTAATGATAGAGTAGTAAGCAAAATTACTTTTTTTCTGTGATCTTAGAAGATTAGTGACGTTTTATTTAAGAGGGTGCGCAGCTTCTGCCATGTACCTCTGGTTAATGAACAATTGCACTGGTAAATTCAGGTCACCTCCACCATGGTCTGCATTATCAGGATAATGAAAAAGCCACGAAACTAAAAACCTCTGATGTCCCAATTGATTATTCGTTTACTTTAACGCTGCCGTTTCTGCGATGCCACCTTTCTTGCGATGCTAGTTTCCATTAAAGGAATTCTAGAGCGGCCCTGTGTAAAGATTAAAGCTCTTCATACGTGCCTTTCAAGCCCTGTCAAGACAGAGTATATCAGAAGAGATTTATCCTCGCCAGAGTCAAAGGCTCGGCTGCCGGCTTCCATCCAATCAGTCGTTCGTATCTTGCACATTCCCCCAGATTGGGCTCTTATAGGACGCCCATCAGCGCGAGTACTGCGAGTGAATATGCCGCATATGGCACTTTCGAAAGCTGAACGTAATACCTCTTTGCGCAGGGCCACGTAGGAGGCATTACTGTCATTTATCATGCTTGATTTTCACGCGCTGCACAATACCTCATTTATTCTTTGTTTTGCAGCTTTTTTCCAACACAAATTTCACACAGCATGTTGCAAACACAGATCGGTAAGATGACAAGCCGCAACAGTGTGAAGTGCTAGAAGATGACGTCGACTTGATCACAGTAAATTTACTTTTTGTCGCGTATGCGCGATATGCTTGTCGCACTGAATGTATTTTAACGCTATAGCATTCAAGAGCTCGTTTGGCAGGGTTCCAGCGTAGGTGGTTGTGGGCGAAAAGTAATCATCGTTGCGTCACCGAAAAATCAAGAAAGATGCAAGTAAAATATATACTGAATTTAGAATCCGAGTGCAAATTAAACCCGGGTCGTTTGCATGGCATGCGGGTGTTCTACCACACAGCCACGCCTCTGCTTGTGAATACAGTGAAAGTAAGTTCGTCTGCTTGGAAATGAAGTGAAAATAACTATTATGCCTTATAAAAGCACACGCCTCCTGTGTACGTAAATGTTTCACAATACAAGTAATACTGCCGTAATAATGCGTGGGACAAGCGTACATTGCCATCTGGCGTCAGAACATGGAATTATCATGACGTCATAGTTCAAAACCATTCACCCTCTATAAAAAGCCAGCACACACTACTGCACCCTTCAGGCCACGTAAAGGGTCCATAAAAAGTTTGAAAATATTTTGTACAATAGGTCGTTGAAATGTACACTAGGAATAAAATATCGCTACGTCGGGTATCTGGAGACGACGACGAAAAATTGATCGTGTCTCTTCAGCGGGCGCCATGGAGTGCGTGTGTACCGATGTCATCATCATGTACTGTTCTGTGTTTTATTGTAAACATTAAAGACATTTTCTAAATGCGAAGCATTTCTTGGCGAACTTCGACGACTTATCTATATATCTAGCCGCCTACGACTTTTAGCTCTCCTGGCCGTTTCGATAATGGTATCGATCTCAAACTTCCTATGGCCCAACATGACCGTATGAAGAACATATTTGACTAGTGATAAGATGAAAATCATGATATGTATGTCATGAATGTCAAGGTTTACATTTCATGGTCCTGTGGTTCATGCGTTGGTTTCCTTCACATGGCATGTTTGAAAACTGATATGGTATGATATGATTGCATGGCGAACACGAGTGATAGACCGTAACATGAAAATCATGACACGTATGTCATGTAACAACATGGCTACATGCCACACTCATGATTCGCTTGCGGCCGTTTTGCTAGCGTCACATATACCAAATTTAGTATTACATTACCTTAATGAATGACGAAGGTACGTGACTGGAGCAAACATGATGACTACATGCCACGCGCATGATGCGCTGGTGGTTGTTTTCCTAGCTTCGCTTATACCAAATTTGATATTACGTGTGACGTGAATGAATGACGAAGGTAGGATACTGGTGCAAAAATGATAAACATTCCTTGCGTGTCATGGAACATGACTACACGCCACGCTCATGATTCGCTTGCGGCCGTTTTGGTGGCTTCACATGTGCCAAACTCGGTATTACGGGACGCGAATGGACGACATAAGTGAGTGACACATACAAAGAAGACAATCACGACATGCCTTTCATGGAATAGCATGACTACATGCCACACTTATTATGCGCTCGCGCCGTTTCGCTAGCTTTACATATGCCAAATTCGGTATTACTTGACGTCAATGAATGATGAAGGTATTTGACTGGAGCAAACATGATAACTATGAGATGCGTGTAATTCATAACGTGACTACACGCCGCAGCCAAGGCGCCATTACATTTCGACGTGACGCGATGCTCGTGCTCACCGGCGTTCATTTCGTCCGCTCACGCCGGCGTTGCCACGCCAGGCAGTGGTGCTACCATATACTCGCCGGCGCACGCCGCGCTGTGTTGCTTTGACGCATGCGCGTTTCAGCGCGTCCGGCGTCCCTGTGTTGTCTGGGTAACACATTGGCGCGAAAAGCAGCATGTCGCTTTTCGCGCCGGTTGCCGTCGGGCAGCGCCGGTGGATGCTGATCAAGCCGGTCTCGCCTGGCGTCTGACTATATAGAGTACTCGCGTTTCGATAACGTAATGTCACTGTGCCCAGCGTGCGCGTGCGTCAACGCTACATTGGAGAGAGAGAGAGAAATAACGTTTATTGCACCCGTCTAGAATGACGGGGGTGTATATTGGGCCCTTCATGATGCGCTCGCGGCCGTTTTCTAGCTTCACGTATACCAAACTTGGTGTTGCGTAACGTCAATGGATGACGAAAGTGTATGACTGGTGCAAACATGATAATCCTGACACGCGTGTCATGTAAGAACGTGACAATTTACCACGCTCTTAGCGTGCTCATGGTCGTTTCGCTCGCTCCACATATACTAAACTTGGTATTAAGTGACGTGAATAGATGAGGAAGGTAAACGACACATCGAAACATGATAATCTTGACAAGGAAGTCTTGTACGGCATCACTTACCTCCGCCTCGTAACATTGTTGTGATTTTAAAGTGACATATCAACCTTTCTCATTCGTGCTTCGCATATAATCGATTCCCACTGTACATGGGGTCTGCCATTTTTTTGTAATTTTGCTGTTGCATCAAACGCCGTCGTTCCACGACAAATGGTGTCGCAACCCCGGAAGCAAGGAGCGGAACCTGCCACCTTACGAGCATGTAAGCTATGATCATTACAATACAAAAACCGCCTGACAGCTAAACGCACTGCTAGACAAATGCACTTAACGATAGTCACGGATGAGGTGACAACGCTCTCGGGGTGTGACAGAAACGACCGAATGGTATTCAGCAAGGTCATAGACAAGCTCGTCGCAAGCCGTGACGAGCTTTGGAAGATCAAATCCGCAATCGAAAACGTGATTCCGGTGGACGAACTTGAGAGAGAGTACGAGTCTGCGGGGCACAATGACAACCAGGTACTTCAGGTTCTGACGTGCCAATGGTGTCATATTGAAGAGCTCAGCTTATGGAACGCGCGGTGGACCTCTACTTGGACGACGATCAATATGTCTCCTGCCCCAAGGACAGAAGCGTCCCAGAGGTTTGGACCTCGTCTCCCAAGGCTGACTATCGAGCTATTTCAAGGGGGCTTATATCATTGGATATCTTTCTGGAAGCAGTTCAACGGAGCTGCCGCACCATGCCAATTTTGAGCAAGACGAAAAAACTTTTGTTACCTCCGCCACTAACTGGTACATGAAGCCGAAGTCGTGATGGCCGGGTCACCAAAGACGTAAGCTTGTTATGAGAATGCCGCCTGGTTGCTGAAGCAGAGGCTCTGGAACGAGAGGAGTATTGTACAGCAGCACTTCTAAGCACTTCGTGAACTGCAGCCAGTAAATTTTTCATCAGATACGAAGGAGTTGAGCAAGCTTTATGGTGCAGTCCAACAAAATGTACGCTGCCACAAGTTTTAAACAGCGCCATGAGCAATTGTTCAGCACTGTGCTACAATATTATGCTTCAATCCTTGCCACGAGAAATCACCGTCGTGTTCCACCGCTATAAACGACTCTATGGCAAGAAAAATCACAAGTATCAGGAAAATCAGTTGCAGGGGAGGCAACCACAAAGTATTGTAAGAAAACAGGAGCATTTCTAATCTATTCTTTTACACAACACACTAGTGTTTTAGGTGTGTGGTGGTTGGGTATGTGGGTGTCTGGTTGCATGCGTGTGTGTAAGTGTCGTGTGTCTGCGCTCAAATATTTTTTTAATGCGCAAACACTGTTTACGAAAACACTCCTCGCTGGTTTATCGTCAATTATGGAGGCTTGTGATAAATGCCGAAAAATCCCTACATGTGTTCCACTACACCGTTCATACGGCCAAGGCATCGATAATAACTACACCAGATGTTATGCACTAACGCTGAGATGTTGCAGAATCACACGAGGATTACGATTCATGCTTATAATTGCCACGTTACACTTGACCCTGAGATTACATCGGCGCTGACTTAGAGCAGTAACATGGAGCCAGGTGGTGATGATGGCCAGACCAGTAGTGGCTGTTCCTGCCGCACTTCACTGTAACAACTAGTATTGCTCATTCACTCTGTACAGGTTATTGGATAACAAACAAAAGTTTGTGGGCATGCCATAGAAAACCATATTGGCAATAAGAAAGTTCAGCTTTGGCAGTTTTCAACAACACACGAAAACAAACACATCAAACCGCACGTTCACGCGAACACGCGGCCACATTTCCGTTCATACAGTGGGCTACTCTTGTTTCACAATTGTGAGCTACATTAGCTCTCACTTAGGTATCATCTTCGTTTGTTTACTTTTTTGGTATAATGACGTCTGTTTGCCATTGTGTTTGCTTTACTAAATTCAGCAAACATTATGGTACTTGCTTCACTGAAACTTCAGCAAAAAAATTATGCGATAAACATTTACTCGTAACAAACAGAACAATTGGAAGTGGTCTTTCCATTTACTCAGAAAAATTATTTTCGTAGACACTTACGTGGTACTTGCGACGAATGCGCGCATCATTCATAATGAACCATGTACAACATTCTCAACTGGCATTACAAAGATTTTAGCGAAATCTTCTTGCTGATCTGGTAATTTAACACATTCATTCAGAAGTATTTTTGCTTTAGCCAGCATAGGAAACTGATTTCGCGACCTGCTCCAGAGCAGTCCAAAGAACACGTCGGTAATTGAACATAAGTAGCATCATATACTTTTGATATCGGGCCTGAATAAACAGCAAGGTCTTATTTACACCATACTTTATTTGGCTCTATCTTTAAGTGGCAGCATCTTTTCATGTAGAAATGACTACAGATTACTGCACTGTAAAAGCCGTGTGCAATGCGCCCCTTCTAAAGATCATTAGCATTGTGTAAACAAATATACGATATAGGGAAAATCACCGAAAAGTATATACAATATGTATTGAATTAGCAAAAACTTTCAAGAACGCATTAGGCACAGCTTTGGTAAACAAGAAGGCGTCCTGCGGGAAAACATTTGAAATGAATGAAATGCCAGCGTTCAACAAACCCAACTGCGTTGATGCAATGTAACGTACTGCATGCAACTGTCGATGAGCCTCAACAGATCTATAACCTCTAATCGTCGTGTGATAAATTGCGCTAGTGATTTCCCCTTACACAGGAGCTTAGACCGGTCACCATGAAAATCATTGCACAGTGGAGGTGATTACTGGGCACTGCCTCTGACTCATTAGCCCTTATGCATCCAGGCTGTAAATGATCGGGCGTGGGGAGGCTCGTTGCGCACAGCATCTACACCTATACTGCCTATGTACAGTCGCCCGCTATGCGGAAATCATTTCCCGCTGAGATGAAAGCCGTGGAGCGCCATTTGTTTAGACTAATGCTACAGAGATTTTCTTTTTGTTTTAGTTTTTAGGGAGTTATAGGAATACAGCACGCATACAATTCAGGATGCACTCCAAGGACAGCGCCCAGTTTCAAATCGCGAGCATTCTGCCTCAACAAACAACAAAAGCATATCCACGGAGTGCACAAAGAAGAGTGGGGCGAAGCACGCGTGAGTCCGTCCGTGCTTCTGTCTATCCGTGCGTCCATGCGTCCGTTCCTGCATTAGTCTGTGCGTCCATCCGTCCATCCATTCATCCGTGTGTCTGTCCATACATCTGTCTGTCCGTCCGTGCATCTGTCTGTCCATCCGTCCATCTAGTAAACACTCTAAGTACCGCCACCTCGTGTCTTTTCATCATATATTCATCATACAGGCGTACCGCCATTCAGCGGACAATCTAAAGACTAAACGAAAGGTGGCATGGCCGGATAAGAGGAGTGGCACACGCGCCCTGTCTTACGGCCTGCCCTTCGTGTCTAGTTCCCGCATTTCACCGCTGCTAGTTCATGGCGATGCGGCCCGACCCTCGCTAAACCTTGCTAAAAGCAAGGTGGGTAGTCCCAGCAAGTTTAACGTGTCAATCTTTTCTGGCCAGGTAGTGCTCAAAGCACGTCCTTCTCCAACACATCTTTTTTTTAATAGGCATCAAATTCAAGGCAAATTTTATTGGAGATTAAGTCATCGATACTCGTCTCTGTAAGTTGTTTCAGCAGAAACAACCATCCCTCTATTGATGATTAGTATGCGTGGGTTTTCTCCTCAATTGAAAAGGGTGCCCGCGTGCCACTTCTTTGGTCCAGCCGTGGAGGAGGCTACCTACTACTACTATGACGATGACTACTACTACTGCTACATACATCGCGGACGCACGACCCACGGCTTAGGGCGCTTCGCCCTCAAACTGGAGGCAGTGAAAGAAGCTCCGGTACGTCCCATGATGTAAATGGAGTGATTGCATAATGAGTTTTTTGTCAAAAATGACTCAATGTTGAAGAACTCGCGATATTCTGCAAATAGTTTTGCCGGAAGCGAGAAATAGAGCTTAAAAGGGGAGTTCAAAGTACGTACAATTGTGTAGTATACAAAAGAAAAAAAAACTTGCTCGACAAAAGCACTTTTACAAGATTTTGTGTTCAAACTGCTCCAATAATTATAATGCCATGTTTATTTTTAGGAGCTAATTTCTAAGTAGTGCTGCAGGGTGTTCATGAGCAGCTATATGCAGCCTCATGAGACGATTGCTTTTACGTTGATGTCGTTCCCAACTTTTTGGTCGCTAAGTACTCTATGAAACGGAAATTCTTTATGTGTATTTACATTTAAAACGAGAGCCACAACAGAAACTCACCTACCGCCAAGCGTTGTCGTTCATTCAGAAAATTATATATATATTCCTGCTGCAAAGTCTATGCCAGGGGCTGAAAAAAATGTAAAGTGTAGTGCTACAAAACCTAAGCGCAATGCCAGCAGCCCGAGAGCTTGCGGCTGGCGGTAATGAATCTTTAAACGCTATGGCGGAAGCAGCAATTCTAGCAAAGCGGAAAACGCAGCGAGAAAAGTTATCAGCGGAAACGCTGAGTGAGGGGGAGACCGGGAAATTCAGCGTGCTGTGTGAAACGTTTTTTCGGCATTCTTATCGCCCACCTTAAATCGGTCACGAGTGCTTACGCTCACACATTTCGATAAACAACAATGTTACGTGTTTCTAGCATACTTCCGCATGGCTTCAAACGGGCTGTGCAGTTACGACAAACCATTTTTTTGTTATCATACAGCCATTATGTGGGTCAAAGCGTCACCTCAGCCATGAAATTGTAGGCATGGTGCCTACACAGGTGTCATGTCTAAAATACCCGGTAGAGTCCTCATGTCAGGCAAAGAATCACGTTTGAATTAGTTTGATAACGTGGTAGCAAAGTAATGTAGCATGCAGGAGTCACACAGTGCGAATTCCAGTTCGAGTCGGTAGCCGCATGCCTCCAATCCATTACAAACGGCTCAATCGCAATTTTTGATCGTCATCAGCCGCAATAGAAGCTAACAATGCCTTATGGATGTGTTATTCTATGGCTTACCATAGAATAACAAAAAAAGACCTAGTCCACCTCCGTGAAACAGTGCGTAGGGTGCTCGGTGAATGAGCCGAAAGTCGAGTGTTCAATGCCGGCCATGGCGATCGCATGTTGACAAAATGGGGGAGACCCGATACTGTGCAATATCAATGACATTGCGATTACAATGACCTCTTTGCACATAAATGGGATCTCAGCGGAAGCCCATACAGCTCTGCATGGGAAGGGGAGGGTGTTCTGTGTGTCGTCAGGTAAGTTCTTTAGCATTTGGTACAAAACACAGTCAGAGCTTGGTGCAGATTCATTTCAGCAGTTCAGCTATGTTGACTGAATCGTTGAATTCGCCTCATTCTTGGCAAATTTTGTTTCTAGTTTGTGACTTTTTATAGCTGTCTGATATTTTTGAACGTTTTAGAGTAGTGCTCAGAGCTGGACACTTGTTAAATATGTGCACCCGGAAGGTTTCCTTGATCTTCCGGGCTGTTGACATCATTGTTTACTAAAGGGAGCGAGCGTGCTGCTTCACCTTGCATCCTATTTACCTTGTGCCAGGCCTAATCACATCTGAATAGGAGTTAATTACCAATAAAAACTTGTGCCAGCTCTCCCTTCTTGGCAGTGGGTGTTTTCGCCGACTTTCGGACATAATTTGTTTAAAGAGAATGAGATTCTCAGCAGTGGAACAGCCATGCAGCAGTCCGCACGATTTGTTCGTTGCGTCAGTATGACGTCAGCTAGAGTGAAAACTGGTGTTGGCGTCCTCACTTTACCTTAATTCTTGGTGAATTGAAGTAGTCTGAAACCGCGTTAGGCACAGAATTCTTTCGGGGAGGCGATGAGACCAGTGCAATCAACATAAAATGAAAATAAAGAAAATATTTGTCGCATTCGAGTCATCCTTGGCGACTGCACAAGGAATGACGGACATCTTTCTATTCTGTCATTGTGTGAGCGACCGGTACTTATGGTTCGCTGGCGCTACCTGTATTTTTCAATCGGCCTGAAACAACCTTGGCACATAATACCTCCTTGCTCGAAAATTTGTTATCTTTCGGTAGCATCAGCAGACTATGATTGTACAACGCTAAATTTTGTGCCGTAAGGTCTTTTTTCCCAACACTTTTGAAGTTCTGTATTCGTATGAACACTGGCTTCCACGCCCTTATTATTTTTAGCGTGCATAGATTAGTCGCACATGAACGTAATCTTCGAAGAATCATACCTTTCGTCCCGTGCCCAAAGTGCTTTGTACGATTCGCGGGCTGGTACAAGGAGCGTTCGATAAAATCATCAACCTGATTTCGTGCGAAACTGCCAGGAGAAATGCGTACTAGTCTGCGCCTGCCTTTGGATCTTTTTTTTTTTCCGTCTACATATTACTACCCATTTCATGAAAGCAAAGTTTTTAAGCAACAGAATGCTTTTGTGGAAGAAAACGCGTACAATTTCGCAACATTCGCAAACAGCACCATTTGCTAATTTAGCAAAAAAAAAAAGACGGCTAGAGGTTGACTATGAGGCAGCCCAAGTTTGCGGCCTTCAATATTTAGAGCAGAATTAGCAGTTACTCTCGAGCATTACCAGAGGTGCAATCAGACTTCTACTAGATATTAATTAAAAGAGACTCACTTCACACAAATTCAAACCTAAGTGTTGTCTGGTTAGTTTTCAACAAAAAATAGGCTTTCTCTGAGAGAAAAAAAAACGGAAGCAAACAACAGTTATCACGGCTATGAATTGAAATTGAACCTTCCGCATAGCAAGCAGATGTCCTGCTACAAAGCTACGCGAATTTTTGAAGCTTTTTATGAAAAAAAAATGTGATAATGATCACGTGTTGTTCATTGTGCGAATCAGTTTGGTGCGAAACAGGCAGTGAATAACTGTCCATGATGTATTTATGGACTTTGAGCGAAGCAGTACTTGCATAAATTCATGTTTTTGTAAATGAAATTGTTCTGTTCATATGATGACCTTATCATTCAGGATTGAGATAAATGCAGCGTGCCAACAATCAACACACAAAGCATATTGACATCGTTGTGCAGCCACTCTGGCAAAAGATCTCTTTAGTCGACTACTGAAGAGGTCTTCCATCGGGAACAATTCACTCTGACAGGGTGCCGTCGGCATAGGAGATGTTAGTCACTGTTTACTTAAATATATCCCCCTGAGTGGACAAATAATTCGGAAAAATGAAATCAGTGACTGCAAAAATTTTGCTCCAAGCACAAAAAAGACACAAGAGCTAATGTTTCAGAAACGTCAGGGCAATGAACTCGGTATACCATATCACATCAATAATTCTCTTCTTCCAAAAAAGCTAGGCTTCCACGTTGGGAAGACAATTCAGCCTTCTCTTTGCTGAGCCTACATAAAGTATAAACGACCGAGCACTTTGTTGAAATGTGACATATCGTTTTCTTTGTTCATTATCATCAGAATCATAGTTTTCCGTGGTACACAACGGTGGCATTGTGGTTTAGGTGCTCAGCTGCATGACCCTAAAAGCAAGGGCTCGATTCCGGCTTCGGTAGTAGCGTTTCAAAGGTGGTGGAGTGCTACAGACCCATCTACTCTTAGGTCTAACTACACGTCCAGAAATACTAGATAGTCTAATATTCCTGAGTCCTCCACTAACACACACTTTATATTCACCTCATGCTTCTGGCACAAGACAACCCTGATAAGTTTTACCATTTATTTATTCTAACCAGTGTAAAATAAACAACCAAGAAAGCCATTGCTGGATAGTGTAATTCAGCCTGTGCAACCAATTTTATTTGTCAACAGAAATAAGTTCTTGATTAGATTTTATTGAAGTGTTGCTCCGTTAATACTACGGGTTCTTGTTGTTCGCCGTCGTGCACATCTTGAGCTACTGAGGAATCAGCGTCACGTATACCTTAATGCTGAATTATTCACCTTCTCATCAACACATCTCACCCTTGGAGCTATATCTTGACGGAAGCAGATTACCAAACTCCTGGTAATATTTTTATCAAGGTAGCATGAAAGCAATAATACTGATATCTTTTAGTTTCGTTCGTCACCAACACATACAACGTTGCATCTAATGCTATTCCAGAAAGTACATCGTTATTTTGGCTCTACGGCAGCAAGTCCCCCAGAGCCATTCATAAGGTTCTTCTGTATACCGTGACAACCCTGGCGACTACAAACTTCGTGTCTGCGGTCCCTCAACATGCCAATAAATTTAAGCAAGTGGTTGAAGCCTACTCAAAAGCATCGTCCGATACATCGTCATATTTCCGAACCCCTCCCTGACTCTCTCGCCAACGACTTCCTCGCGCAGTTGTGGATCCCGCCTGTTTCTGCTTCAGGCTTTTTGTCTAAGCTTCTTCTAAAGTACTACAGGCCCTATCCGGTGTTTCCTCAAACATCTCCTGGTGATTACGGGCTGAAACGTGCTGAGCCACCTTCCAACTTCTGTCGTCGCAACTAAAAGACCGTTAACGTTGACTGGCTCAAGGCACATTATGACCTTGTGACGGCTCTCAAAGTCTCCAGAATGCCTACATTCCAGCACCAGATGTGGCTTCGAGTATATCACATGGGAAAGCCACTGTTTTGATACAATATTTTTTTATGCAAAAGAACCTTAAGCCTTTTGCTTGAGTCCGTTTATTAACATTCCCTCAATGAATATTTTTGCGCTGTTGTATTAGTGTGAACCACATTAGCATTTTTGTGACAGGCTCCTAAAAACATTACCTTTTGGTTTACCGCTGTATGAGTGGACTCAACTTTCTCGATAAGCTTTTGCGCATATCAGGCAGTTTCGGAACAAGTTGTTCAAGCGGCTTTGTACTATTTTAGAATGCGCCGTTCACGCTTTACCACTGAACCGACGCCAGTATGATGGTGGAACACGGATGTTTTCGTAGATTTTTTTTCACAGAACAGGGCATCTTTATTTCCCCTTTAGAAACAACTTAAGGCACTAATTGTACATTTTGCAAAAGACTACACGTTTACAAATCCACTCATCTCACTTGAGACACAAGATGAACGATGGCGCATATCTGTCAAAGTGGGATTTCGCACGCACCTTTGCTGTCTCTTGCCGTTACTCTGAAGAGAATGAAGACGGAGAACAGAACATATGCATCTGTATTATGGGTGCGCACAAGGATTTTTTTACTTGACATGTGTAATCTCTTTGACGAAACACGGTAGGTGAATGTACTACTCAATAAGCCTTGTGAATTGTCACTCACACCATCATTACTCTCATTCCTTCCAGTCACAGCAGCGCTTTCTAATGGTGAAAAGGGAAGCGCAATATTATTCACTCAATATTTTCTCGAAACGCGACACTTCGATTAAGAATTCAGCGGCGTAATCGCCATGCATATTTATGCGTTTCTTTTTTCCCTGAGCTTGATGTTGTAAAACATGCCTTGAACGTTTCGTTATAAGATGGAGACACGAGCTTTATTTAGGTAAATATGAGCTCTTATGCGGAGCACTTGAGCTGCGTAAAGCCAGACTAGTACAGTGTTTTTACAACCAGGAAAGTAATTGAAAAGTTTGCTTGTTGCGGGAGTTATAGAACAGTTGCAGCATTCCAGTAACTTGCATTCTTATTCACCGTTGACGTTCTGTAAATCACAGCTGTGATCTGCAGCACAAGCCCGAGAATGTTCGAGCCAGAAACTACGTAACAATTAAAAATTAAAACACTAAGGCATACGGTAACCAATCTTGTCCTCGCTGCCCTCGGCAGTGAAGGGGAAAGAAGTTTGAAAGTGCGGAATGCTTGACGCTTAATACTCTCTTCACTCTCGCGTACTATATCGTGTCGGGCGCACATTCAAAGGAATTAAAAAGTGAAGGCCGAATTCGGCATGGTCGCTTTGATTCCTTTAAAAACTGTGGTAACTATAATAGCATTTCACTGAATTCTGCCAGTGATCGCAAGCAAGCTCTGAAACACATTCAGGAGTACAGAAAACTTGAAAGTGAGAAGGAGAATGGATGTTTACTAGTTTTGATTCATTGATATGTTGGGTTTAACGTCTCAAAACCACCATATAACTATGAGAGACGCCGTTGTAGAGGGCTCCGGAAATTTCGACCACCTTGGGTTCTTTGACGTGCACCCAAACCTGAGCACACGGACCTACAACATTTCCGCCTCCATCGGAAATGGAGCCACCGCAGCCGGGATTTGAGCCCGCGACCTGCGGGTCAGCAGCTGAGTACCTTAGCCACTAGACCACCGCGGCGGAACAATGTTTACTAGTAAGCAGATGTTTTGTTCCTAACAAAAACAAAGCAGTGCTCGGAACACCCCGTGCAACTTTGAGGAATATTTCTGTGAACTGGACCTTTTTGTAAACTGTCAAATTGCCAAAACGTGGCAAGGTATTGAGGTGGTTTTTAAAGAGAGGCTTTTTTTCTTTGTAATACTATAGTAATACTAGTCAGTTTATTCAATTTCTTGCAATGCAATAGAAATGATTCTGATGCAAAAGGCGTTTAATACATCTATAAAAAGTCTCTGCAACTGTAGTTCATCACAGATATAATTTTCTGCAGATACAAAAAGCAACAAAACGGACATGTCACGTGCCATATGCGCGCAAACAAAAGAATACAGTAATCAAAAACAAGCAACACATAATACACTTAACATAGTGCATATACACAAGCGATACACACAAAAAAAGAGGAATACAAAAACAAGACCGGAACAAGACTACAGGTTTTCCCGCTCAATTTAATCCAAGCGCCAGCCAAATTAATGTAGGCGCCAGTCAATTTAATCCAGCCGCCACTGAAATTATTCCAGGAGCCTTTCATTTTAATCCAAGTGCCACTGAAATTAATCCAACCGCCAGCCGATTTAATCCAGACGCCAGCGAATTTAATCCTGATGACATTGTGACTTCAAAATGACCCAGAATTTTCGGGAATGCGTGGAGTGAATAGCTTTGGAGTGAATTTAACAGGGAAAAGCCATGAATGAGTCACTAGTGACACAATGCGTCTCGCGCGACTTTATCACGCCTATCACCCGCGTAAGCACTATTCACACCTTCGACATGCATATCAAAGGAAAAGCCGTCCACACAGTAATAACTTGATAATTATTAACCAGGCCAATGATCTCATCACGAGTGACTTAGGTGACGTCCTGACGCATATCACCCACGCACGCACTGTCTTAACCTTCCGTCATGCATATCAAATGAAACGTCTTTTAAAGGGCGGGATCTTGATACCTAAAACTCGGCCAAGCCACCCGATCACCAGTGACTCAGGGGACGTCATCACCCATATCACCCGCACACGTAATTTACTCGCCTACCGACATGCATACCACACGAAACGTCTTTGAGAGAGCGATAACGTGTTACCTATGACTCGGCCAACTGACTTGATCACTTGTGATTTAGGTGACGTCATCACGCCTATCACCCACGCACGCAATGTCTAACCTGCCATCATGTATACCAAACGAAACGTCTTCGAGAGGCTAATAAATTGAACGCTGTCAATCGGCAGAGTGACGTGATCACTAGTGACTCGTGTGACGTCATCGCGTTTGACACCCACGCACGCAGCGTCTAACCTGAGTTCATACATATCAAATGAAACGTGTTTGAGAGAGTAATAACTTGAACGCCGTCAAAAGGCCCAGTGACGTCATCACTAGTGACTGGCGTGACATCATGTCACCTAAGACTCACGCAAGCACTCTATAATGTGCCTTCATGCACATCAAACAAAACGTCTTTGAAAGGGTAATAACTTGAATGCTGGCACTAGGCCGCGTTACGTCATCACTAGTGACTCACGTCACGTCATTACGCCTATCACACGCACACGCAGTGTCCAAACCTGTCTTCATGCATATCAAACGAAATGTCTTTGAGAGAGTAATAACTTGAACGCTGTCACAAGGCCCAGTGACGTAACCACTAGTGACTGGCGTGACGTCATCACGCCTATCACACACGCACGCAGTGTCCAAACTTGTCTTCATGCATATCAAACGAAATGTCTTTGAGAGAGTAATAACTTGAACGCTGTCACAAGGCCCAGTGACGTCATCACTAGTGACTGGCGTGACGTCATCATGCCTATCCCACACGCACGCAGTGTCCTAACCTGTCTTCATGCATATCAAACGAAATGTCTTTGAGAGAGTAATAACTTGAATGCTGTTACAAGGCCCAGTGACGTTATCACTAGTGACTGGCGTGACGCCATCATGCCTGACACCCACGCAAGCACTCTGTAACCTGCCTTCATGTATATCAAACGAAACGTCTTAGAGAGAGTAATAACTTGAATGCTCTCACTAGGCCTAGCGACGTGAATACTAGTGACTAATGTGACGTCATCATGTCTATCACACACGCACGCGCTGTCCTAACCTGTTTTCATGCATATCGAACGAAACGTCTGTGAGAGACCAATAATGTTATACTTATGACTCGGCCAACCGACTTGATCACTATTGACACACGTGACGTCATCACGACCAACAGTCATGCAAGCACTCTCTAACGTGCTTTCATGAATATCAAACGAAACGTCATTGAGAGAACATTAACTTGAAGGCCGTCGGAGGCAGCGTCTGCTAGTAAAAAACTAACTTCTCGCGCTGCACAGCCGTTCACCAGCTAACCGGTATACGTAGGCACCAAATCGCGCGTTTTGAATTCAGTCAAAGGCGTCTTTACATGGCTTCTGTTTGACGTGACGCTTTTCTTGACTCGTGTAGATGCGATGGAAGCAACAGTACCTTCAAGCAGCAGTGTGGTACAACCCAACAACAGTGTCACATCGCTCGTTGAGGGCAGCGGTTCTCCTTGATCAATAAATACAAATAATAAAGTCGAAATGACAATTAAGCATTTTACAAACCATACTCAATTACGCAACATTCAACCGATACCCTCACCTTCCTGCGACACGTTTACTCCAGCTCGTCGTGTGGGTAGATGTACGCGTCTTTTTTGTTGCTTCTCGTGTTTCGTAGAATGCCTTGAAAATGCGGGCAGCCAGGCTGCAATACTGTGAACGGACAGGCGTTCTACACTAAACAGGCACGCTTATTCAAAGCACACTAACCTATAAGAAACGGCGTGGCGTAGAATGTAGAAAGGAAGGCACGAGTCAGCCACAGCATTGAATGGCGCATCAGCAAATGGCCAGTTGCAAATAACAATAGTGTGTACCTCAAGTATGGGGACTGCCCTCTATTACAACGGATTTTTTTCACAGGATAACCAGATGAAATAATTGTTGAGCCGAAGGAGTGGTAGACAAATCTTTTAGTAGCAAGCTTTGGAGCAGGCAGACCGTGCGTCTTATGCTTGATTAAGGATATACAGTGTTATGACTATAGCCGAATTATATGCAAACGCCTGTTTCGTTTCTTGTGCTCATAACGCGTCATTTCGACACGTGAGCACAAATTAGAGGGCGAGGAGAGCTTTTATAGTGCTTTTATAGTGCCTATATATACCTATTTCGGGCGTTGTAGCCTCAATTCGTATAGGTGCCTGTAAATGTCTGTTTTCAAAATCAATGCCTATATAAACGCTATTTAACCTGAAGTTTTGCTTTCAAGTACCACTGAGCCCGGTATTCATGTTACCGGGCAAAATATAGGTTTCGGGACACTGTGTGGTGCAAACTACTCTTTATTTCACGAGTTACGTTTAGAACTGTCAAACTCAGAAGGCATTTTAGCCAAGAGGGAGGTAGACTAGCCTCTACACATGTATACCATCCATGCCACGTCGTCTGCTTAGCCTCTTTCCAGTGTGCGCTCGATGCGTAGGGAGCAGGAGGTGCCTCTGTGCAGAGGCAGGAAGATGAAGAATGAATGCGAAACTGTGGAGAGTCATCAGGGGAAGTAAGGAAGTAGAGTGCAGATAAAAAAAGCAATATCTATGTAGTTTTTGTTTTTTGTTTGTCATTTACATGTGGTGCTTCACTGGGTCACCTGAAAATATTTATTTAGGCAGTGGAAAATGTTGCCTGCCCAATGAAAAGGTTTGTGTCAATAGAAATTTTAATTTGATCATTAGAGGCGGCGAAAGCATAATCTCAGGAGGTGAGCTTGAAACCTTCGCCGCTAACTCTAAGAAGACTTCATAAGTCCAATTCCTTCCCCGCTATTGGTATGAAATTCACTCGGAGCTGGAGCATCACACGACGTGCATGAGCACGTCATGCGCGCCTAACCTACACTCGCATTAGATGCCCATGTCAGCCCGTGCGTGCAAGTGGTGTTCTGCCGTCTCGATGTTCTTTTGTATTGTACTGCGAGTTTTTGTGGGATGGATCCCTATCTGCGCGCACGTTTGGAGAGGCTGGCTTGGATAACGTATCCTTACCCCGATACACAGCGTCACACCGCTGCATCTTCTGCTAGGGACGATACACCAAAACCACGCCCAGCGTTGTGAATGCTGACCTCGACACAATGCGCAAACTGCGAGAACACCAACGCAAACAAAATAAAGGCACCTTAGTCTCGCGTCTCTCTTGATATGAAATTAAATAAATAAGGCGAATAGATTTCGCCTGTGTGTTCTAACATTTTTGTAAACTTTCATGCTTCTATTTAGGCAACAGTTTGTACAAATTACACACGTTGTCTCAAATAGTTCTCGCAGTGTCGCGTGCTACTTTGACATAGGCAGGACCATTCTATCACCTTCACCATGTTGGGGCGCACGCCCATGAGATGAAGGTGAAGCCGTGTTCAGTTTGGCCTATCACCTCTTTATGCCACGCGTAGTACTGGAAATCTTGGTAAATGAGATCTTGATCGCTAAGTGCATTCATTCCTTTACGCTTCTCAAAACTCTTAAGTTTGTGTAACGACCCTTAAAGTGTTCACAGACAGAAGAAAAATTGAGCCTGTGTGGTTAGGCCAAGTTAATACGCCGCAAAAAAAATCCTTCTGGAGCCTGGCACTCTGACTATTTGCGCATGTATAGCCCTTCTTAGCTATGGCACACAGAAAGAGACCCAGAAGCATATTTCTACGATGGGGCACACTTAACTGACCATGCTGAACTAGAAATGGAGAGACCGTATTCTGCGAACCCCGCGGAAAAACGCATGTTTATGCTAAATCATTACCCGTTTGTACAAATATAAACTAGAACAATTTTGCTTGCTTTCATGTCGTAGAGACAGATACCACACCTGTTTATTGGAAAGTTTGAGTTTTGTCAAAGATTATTCTGTCTGTATTCACAATTTTGGAAGCCTGAAAGAGTGTTTTGGCCACCTATAATTGGTGCCTAAATCCCGGTTTTTCAGTGCATATAGAGCTGGCCTCTATAGTTACGACCTACCTGACATGTTTTCGTAACGCCGAAGCAAAGATGATGCCCGTTTAAAACAACTACCGTACCTTAAGAAAAAAAATTGTTGTTCTGATAACGTCGAGCTCGTCAAGTTGGTTATGAAATGGGTGATGAAAGAGAACTGGCGCAAGTCCGTGAGAAACAAAATTTATTATTATAGAGGCAAAGCAATTTTCATAAACACGCACCCATAGATGTGCTGCTGAGCACTGTTCTACATATCAAGGCAGTCGAGGGCAGCTTGTACAAAAGTGTAATTGTGCCTATCATAAGCGGCACAGTCCACACGCTGGATGTGCTGCATAGATCGCCCCGTGGCCTCAACCAGCAGAGTACGGCGATGTTCTTTCTTGGAGATCCCTTCCGGTGTCGTGAGGAGATCAGCCCTCCGCTCGCTTACGAATCCCTTTACACCTGCCTTGAACTTTGAGAAGAGCTCCTCAATCGGATTGAAGAAAGGGCTGTATGGCGGTAGCCACTTGACTGTGTGGTCGTTTGCCGCGAGGACAGCCTGTTCGGCGCGGCGGTGCGCTGGTGCGTTGTCAAACAAGAACACTGCCTGTATTCCTGGTTTCTGCTGTGAAACTTTACTCGACACTTCTGCAAGAAAGTCGTTGAAGACAGCCCAGTGGACCTTGTCGGCAATTGTCTAATGGAGAAGGCCATTTGCTGACACGCAGGCTATAACATTTACATTCGCCCCTTTCGCACTAGTTGACAAACGGCATGCTGGAGCACCTCGTTTCGCCCTACCGAAACTGCGCGAGCACCATACGTTGAAGTTGGTCTCGTCGTCTGCACCGTCGTCTGCATGACTGCCCGTCGTCATGCAGACGACGGGCAGACGTTCTACAATGCAGATGACAATCCCACGAAATAATGAATCGAAGAATTGAAGACACGTTTTAATTCGTGTTAGAATGCCCTAATGCTGGTTATTTATGAATTAAAGCAATTGCTCTAAGTAAAACTGAAGCACTCGACATTGTGTCGTAGCTGTTTTCAGCGAGCCTCTTTCGCGCAGACGACAGGACGACGTTGTGCGACGCAAGCGCCAAGAGGGCGTAGTTTCAAGTTTGCGGCCAAGTCATTGTTCGGTGAGCGCTTTTGCAGTCCTGAGAATAAGTGAAAGTTTGCGTTTCGACCACTGGTGCTATGGAAGACCGAGACTCTCGGCGGCCCGGAAGGCCATGGAAGGCGCCTGATGAACCGAAGAAAAAGTACGCTCGCGTTTCTCCTGTAGATCGTTGCCGTATATTAGATGTTCACAGGCGCGGAGGTGATTTAAAAGTGCTCTCCGAAACACTCAAAATCAATATAAAGACCGTGCGTTCTATTGCCGCCAGTGATTGTGACACAGCTAAAACACGTGGTGGTTTGTCGACGAAATTTGGACCGGACGTGGTGGACGCCCTGCAACGAATCGTAGAGGGAAACCCATCTTTCACATTGGAACAAATAAAGAGAGCTCTCAAAGATGAGATGTCTAACATTGAAGTGCGCACGTCGACGATTGATCGGCTTCTCGATGGCCATGGTTATTCGGTGAAGCTGCTGACGCCGAGCCCAGTAGATAGAAATCGCGCCGACGGGATACAGCTGCGGTGCCGATATGCCCAGTGGCTTCAGAGCGAGGGAACTACGCTAACACGATACTACATCGACGAGACCAACTTCAACGCATGGTGCTCGCGCAGTTTCGGTAGGGCGAAACGAGGTGCTCCAGCATGCCGTTTGTCAACTAGTGCGAAAGGGGCGAATGTAAATGTTATAGCCTGCGTGTCAGCAAATGGCCTTCTCCATTAGACAATTGCCGACAAGGTCCACTGGGCTGTCTTCAACGACTTTCTTGCAGAAGTGTCGAGTAAAGTTTCACAGCAGGAACCAGGAATACAGGCAGTGTTCTTGTTTGACAACGCACCAGCGCACCGCCGCGCCGAACAGGCTGTCCTCGCGGCAAGCGACCACACAGTCAAGTGGCTACCGCCATACAGCCCGTTCTTCAATCCGATTGAGGAGCTCTTCTCAAAGTTCAAGGCAGGTGTAAAGGGATTCCTAAGCGAGCGGAGGGATGATCTCCTCACGACACCGGAAGGGATCTCCAAGAAAGAACATCGCCGTGCTCTGCTGGTTGAGGCCGCGGGGCGCTCTATGCAGCACATCCAGCGTGTGGACTGTGCCGCTTATGATAGGCACAATTACACTTTTGTACAAGCTGCCCTCGACTGCCTTGATATGTAAAACACTGCTCAGCAGCACATCTATGAGTGCGTGTTTATGAAAATTGCTTTGCCTGTAAAATAATAAATTTTGTTTCTCACGGACTTGCCCCAGTTCTCTTTCATCACCCATTTCATAACCAATTTGACGAGCTCGACGTTATCAGAACAACAATTTTTTTTTGAGGTACGGTAGATGTTTTAAACGGGCATCATCTTTGCTTCGGCGTTGCGAAAACATGTCAGGTAGGTCGTAACTATAGAGGCCAGCTCTATAGGCACTGAAAAACCGGGATTTAGGCACCAAGAATAGGTGGCCAAAACACTCTTTCAGGCTTCCAAAATTGTGAATATAGGCAGAATAATCTTTGACAAAACTCGAATTTTCCTATTAACAGGCGTGGTATCTGTCTTTATGACATGAAAGCAAGCAAAAATGTTCTAGTTTATAATTGTACAAACAGGTAATGATTTATCATAAACATGCGTTTTTCCGCGGGGTTCGCAGAATACGGTCTCTCCATTTCTAGTTCAGCATGGTCAGTTAAGTGTGCACCATCGTAGAAATATGCTTCTGGGTCTCTTTCTGGGTGCCATAGCTAAGAAGGGCTATACATGCGCAAATAGAGTGGCAGGCGCCAGAAGGATTTTTTTTGCGGCGTATTAACTTTGCCTAACCACACAGGCTCAATTTTTCTTCTGTCTGTGAACACTTTAAGCGTCGTTACACAAACTTAGAGTTTTGAGAAGCGTAAAGGAATGAATGCACTTAGCGCTCAAGATCTTATTTACCAAGATTTCCAGTACTACGCGTGGCATAAAGAGATGATAGGCCAAACTGAACACGGCTTCACCTTCATCTCATGGGCGTGCGCCCCGACATGGTGAAGGTGATAGAATGATCCTGCCTATGTCAAAGTAGTACGTGACACTGCGAGAACTATTTGAGACAACGTGTGTAATTTGTACAAACTGTTGCCTAAATAGAAGCATGAAAGTTTACAAAAATTTTAGAACACACAGGCGAAATCTAATCGCCTTATTTATTTAATTTCATATCGAGAGAGACGCGAGACTAAGGTGCCTCCATTTTGTTTGCGTTGGTGTTCTCGCAGTTTGCGCATTGTGTCGGGGCCAGCATTCACAACGCTGGGCGTGGTTTTGGTGTATCGTCCCTAGCAGAAGATGCAGCGGTGTGACGCTGTGTATCGAGGTAAGGATACGTTATCCAAGCCAGCCTCTCCAAACGTGCGCGCAGATAGGGATCCATCCCACAAAAACTCGCAGTACAATACAAAAGAACATCGAGACGGCAGAACACCGCTTGCACGCACGGGCTGACATGGACATCTAATGCGAGTGTAGGTTACGCGCGCATGAAGTGCTCATGCACGTCGTGTGATGCTCCAGCTCCGAGTGAATTTCATACCAATAGCGGGGAAGGAATTGGACTTATGAAGTCTTCTTAGAGTTAGCGGCGAAGGTTTCAAGCTCACCTCCTGAGATTATGCTTTCGCCGCTTCTAATGATCAAATTAAAATTTCTAGTGACACAAACCTTTTCATTGGGCAGGCAACATTTTCCATTGCCTAAATAAATATTTTCAGGTGACCCAGTGAAGCACCACATGTAAATGACAAACAAAAAACAAAAACTACATAAATATTGCTTTTTCTATCTGCACTCTACTTCCTTACTTCCCCTGATGACTCTCCACAGTTTCGCATTCATTCTTCATCTTCTTGCCTCTGCACAGAGGCACCTCCTGCTCCTTACGCATCTGAGCGCACACTGAAAAGAGGCTGAGCAGACGACGTGACATGGATGGTATACATGTGTAGAGGCTAGTCTACCTCCCTCTTGGCTAAAATGCCTTCTGAGTTTGACAGTTCTAAACGTAACTAGTGAAATAAGGAGTAGTTTGCACCACACAGTGTCCCGAAGCCTATATTTTGCCCGGTAACATGAATACCGGGCTCAGTGGTACTTGAAAGCAAAATTTCAGGTTAAATAGCGTTTACATAGGCATCGGTTTTGAAAACAGACATTTACAGGAACCTATATGAATTGAGGCTACAACGCCCGAAATAGGTATATATAGGCACTATAAAAGCTCTTCTCGCCCTCTAATTTCTGCTCACGTGTCAAAATGACACGATATGAGCACAAGAAACGAAACAGGCGTTTGCATATAATTCGGCTATAGTCATAACACTGTATATCCTTAATCAAGCATAAGACGCACGCTCTGCCTGCTCCAAAGCTTGCTACAAAAAGATTTGTCTACCACTCCTTCGGCTCAACAATTATTTCATCTGGTTATGCTGTTAAACAAATCCGTTGTAATAGAGGGCAGCCCCCATACTTGAGATACACACTATTGCTATTTGCAACTGGCCATTTGCTGACGCGCCATTCAATGCTGTGGCTGACTCGTGCCTTCCTTTCTACATTCTACGCCACGCCGTTTCTTATAGGTTAGTGTGCTTCGAATAAGCGTGCCTGTTTAGTGTAGAACGCCTGTCCATTCACAGTATTGCAGCCTGGCGGCCCGCATTTTCAAGGCATTCTACGAAACACAAGAAGCAACAAAAAAGACGCGTACATCTACCCACACGACGAGCTGAAGTAAACGTGTCGCAGGGAGGTGAGGGTATCGGTTGAATGTTGCGTAATTGAGTATGGTTTGTAAAATGCCTAATTGTCATTTCGACTTCATTATTTGTATTTATTGAATGAAGGAGAACCGCTGCCCTCAACGAGCGATGTGACACTGTTGTTGGGTTGTACCACACTGCTGCTTGAAGGTACTGTTGCTTCCATCGCATCTACACGAGTCAAGAAAAGCGTCACGTCAAACAAAAGCCATGTAAAGACGCCTTTGACTGAATTCTAAACGCGCGATCTGGTGCCTACGTATAATGGTTAGCTGGTGAACGGCTGTGCAGCGCGAAAAGTTAGTTTTTTACTAGCAGAAGCTGCCTGCAATGGCCTTCAAGTTAATGTTCTCTCAATGACGTTTCGTTTGATATTCATGAAAGCACGTTAGAGAGTGCTTGCATGACTGTTGGTCGTGATAACGTCACGTGAGTCAATAGTGATCAAGTCGGTTGGCCGAGTCATAAGTATAACATTATTGCTCTCTCACAGACGTTTCGTTCGATATGCATGAAAACAGGTTAGGACAGCGCGTGCGTTGTGATAGACGTGATGACGTCACATGAGTCACTAGTATTCACGTCGCTAGGCCTAGTGAGAGCATTCAAGTTATTTCTCTCTCTAAGACGTTTCGTTTGATATACATGAAGGCAGGTTACAGAGTGCTTGCGTGGGTGTCAGGCATGATGACGTCACGCCAGTCACTAGTGATGACTTCACTGGGCCTTGTGACAGCGTTCAAGTTATTACTCTCTCAAATACATTTCGTTTGATATACATGAAGGCAGGTTACAGAGTGCTTGCGTGGGTGTCAGGCATGATGACGTCACGCGAGTCACTAGTGATGACGTCACTGGGCCTTGTGACAGCGTTTAAGGTATTACTCTCTCAAAGACATTTTGTTTGATATGCATGAAGACAGGTTTGGACACTGCGTGCGTGTGTGATAGGCGTGATGACGTCACGCCAGTCACTAGTGTTGACGTCACTGGGCCTTGTGACAGCGTTCAAGTTATTACTCTCTCAAAGACATTTCGTTTGATATACATGAAGACAGGTTTGGACACTGCGTGTGCATGTGATAGACGTAATGACGTCACGTGAGTCACTATTGATGACGTCACGCGGCCTAGTGCCAGCATTCAAGTTATTACCCTTTCAAAGACGTTTTGTTTGATATGCATGAAGGCACATTATAGAGTGCTTGCGTGAGTCTTAGGCGAGATGACGTCACGCCAGTCACTAGTGATGACGTCACTGGGTCTTGTGACAGCGTTCAAGTTATTACTCTCTCAAACACGTTTCATTTGATATGTATGAACTCAGGTTAGACGCTGCGTGCGTGTGTGTCAAACGCGATGACGTCACACGAGTCACTAGTGATCACGTCACTCTGCCGATTGACAGCGTTCAATTTATTAGCCTCTCGAAGACATTTCGTTTGGTATACATGATGGCAGGTTAGACATTGCGTGCGTGGGTGATAGGCGTGATGACGTCACCTAAATCACAAGTGATCAAGTCATTTGGCCGAGTCATAGGTAACACGTTATCGCTCTCTCAAAGACGTTTCATTTGGTATGCATGTCGGTAGGCGAGTAAATTACGTGAGTGGGTGATATTTGTGATGACGTCCCCTGAGGAACTGCTAGATGCATCGTATACCGCAATGAAACCACATCACGCTATTCCAACACTTAAGAAAATGACAAAGCCCGATTGATTTCTACCTCCTCTTTTTATACAATATGAATTAGTCATGATCAGTTATTTCTTTCTTGATCCAAATTTATTCGAGTTGTTTTCGAAATGTCCCTACACTGGCGTCAAACTGCAAGGCATTCTGGAACTCGTTAACTAATAGCATTCACTGGCAGTGCAGTGTTTCTTTTCCATAATTTGTCCTGTTTTTTTTTGTTGTTGTAAACGCTGTAAGTTTTGTTAAGCAGGATAGCGATAGTCATTTTCTTTTGGTTTGTGCCACTTGTTTTCGTGTGCCTCTTGAAATAGTTTAAATATATTATTTGGCTTGCCGTTAACATTTCATGTTTATGAAAGAGCACTGAAGCGCGCAAGTTGTCTATTCTGCCTAGTAATTTTATTATAAGCGAAATGGTATCTTTTTTAGCATAAGAGGTTTGTTATGCTTTTTGTTGTTGTACACTATAATAGTATACCGTAACAAAGCCTCGAAGAGAATAGGGCATGCCAGAAAATTTTCGTTCATTAGTCAGGAATGATGAAACCAGTTCTACACAGCCATTCTACCATTTCAGTAAGTCGCCTAACTATACGATTAACATGGATGTTTCAAGTTGATTCTTGACTAAAACATACCCTAAGGAATTTAACTGTACCCTGCTCTGCTTCAGCTAGTTTGAGAATGAAGTCATATACTCATTAACATTTTTTTCTGGTATTTCTGAGTGCGTTGCTGTAAAAGAAGCGTTCGTGTCGTCCGCATACATAATAAAGTGCGGTGAGGCGGGTATACATGCAGCATTCTTGACGTGAAGCAAAAATGACAGATGACCCAATAAAGAAAACTTGTTTGAAAAATCATTCATTGCTACTTAAATCGTAAGCAGTATCGACACATAGAACTTTACAGCATGGTAACATCATCCGCAGCATCCTGACTACGCCCACTGCAGGGCGAAGGCCTCTCCCACGCTGTTATACATATTCCTCTTGAGCTTCATTGGAAGATTACCGTTCACGATTTGAGAATGCTTGCCGAATGTGATGCCAATTCAAGTACGACAGTTTAGTTTTTTCGCGCTCATCACGATCCTGTCACACCATACAGACTTTTCGTAGCGGTTCTAACTCAGTTTAGGTTATTGTTCATGTTATTCTAAGATAACGGTAGATTTTGTAGAACTACAACTAATGCAGACTGAATAAAACAATGAAAGTGGACCTTCCGTTCACGAGAATTTATTTAGTATAAACAAAAAAAGGCGAAGGACATTGCATGTGACAGACACCTCTCCCGCAGAAATAGGCGCAGCGTAAATTTTATCAGGGCTTTTTGTTATTTTTAAAAAATTATAGAGGCAGCCTGGTTTTATTCTCAAATGTTAAACCGAAGATGCCGCGTTCACAGCCAAGTACTTGACTGAAGTGTGTGTGAGTTTATGCGTGTGTGGGCGCATGTTTGTCAGTGTATATGTTTCAGCCTGTGAGCGTGTGTGTTTGTGTGCACATGCGTGTGACTGTGTGTGAGCGCTTGTTGTGGGAATGCGTGTGTTAGCATGTGTGTGTGTATGTATGTGTGTTTGAGCGTGTGTGTACGAGCGTGCGTGAGAACGTGCATGTTCGTGCGTGTGTGTGTGTGTGTGTGTGTGTGTGTCTGTGTGTGTGTGTGTGTGTGTGTGTGTGATCACAAAAGCAAAATACTATTCGGGTGTTTTTTCAATTTCATGATATCTTTTCACAGTTCTTTTAGCAAATAAGGAGCGACAAAGTGCTTAAAGGCAGTGATCAAACAAACAATCGAATAATTGAGAAAATTTTCAGATAACGCAAGAACTCTTGACAAAAACAGCTACCTAGACCTTACACGCAGCAATTTCTAACAGGCTTCACGTAACATAGCCACTGTTATCTCTCCACCTCTCGATAACTACTGTTCTTATTCACTTTCAAAGTTTTACTCAGAGTCATCATCTTGTTGTTCGTCCTAACTTCGACATACTTTAATGCTGCCGAACACGTGTAACGCTCTTAGAAGCTGCGACACTGGTTTTCGATCAAAAAAGTGGAAGCCCGTTATAAAGAACCTTTCCAATCGTTTATATCAAAGGCGATGCCGGCGCTTTTCGCCAGTTAAATAAATAACAGAGTATTTCCATCGATATTGATTACGCACTTTGCAAACATCGTCGCTTCAACCCGTTCTCCCAGTGCGGGTACTTCAATATCCCTGTTCCCACACAAAAGCTTCAGGTTTATCAGAAATCCTACACCCTTTTGATCCTCCCGTTTTCCCAAAAAAGGAATTAGAAGTAAGCGCGGACACAGATATTGGAGTCGATATTTGCAGAGAACTTCTACTGGAGGCGTCGTGCCATTGAAGCCAGTTATATAGCGGCGCCTTTCCTATATAGGTTTAAATGGGATGTTCTTTGAACAGCCTGTGTGCTGAAAGACATTGTTTGGGCAAGCCCAGAGCTACACTTTGATGTTTATTTTTTCAAGAGTTCATCATAGTTTTCAAAGCCTTTTATGTGTGATAACGACACCTACTGATATCTTTTGACACTTGACGTTCGTTGGCAGGTGTAGTGCACATTTAGCGAAAGGCCCTCTATAATCATCGTCGATAAGCAAGAGTGGCGGACCATCTAGCCGCCTGTGGTCTCCACTTTGCAAAAAAATAGTTCTTTTGAAATCAGTCTATTGAGATTTACTTTCCGCAACAACTTGGCATGTGAAGCCGGCTCATGTAAATTGACTTCCAGCCTCCATTTAGGAAGTACATCGCAGTGTTGAGGGAACTTCAATTCGTGGTATGAATTTCGATTCTACCTAAATGCATTTCGGCCAGCGCACCTTGAACTCGCTAAACAAAACAGCTGAGTGAAAAACACTTTTACAATGCCAAAAATTGCTAGCCTAACCAACCGCCTGAAACATGGATAAATTTTTGTTCAACAGAAAGGAGATCTATTGCGGCGCACATATAACGTTGTAAAAAAACACACCCGGTCGTTCATGACGTGCACTGCGTGATTCAACCCACGGGATGAATAGGCTAAATCTAATACGAGTTGCTGGATTTCAGAAGGAACTATTTAGTATAGGGCCTGATGGCTTTACGAACGTGAGCTGCCCAATAAAAAACTTAAAGGACGCCTGGGCTTCGCCTTCAAGAGCGTAACGCGCTTTGGTTCTCTGCGCATGCCTCAGCCATACAGCAAATAAATGAATGTCGGTGCACGTAAAATTAGTCGTTTTAAAGTTTCCCGGAGTGCCTACTGCAAATACTGTTGTAAAATTACCACTGTACTATAATTTCTAGGCGAAAGCTTTTGGTATCTCATACTCGTGTCCGTCCAACCTAGCCCGGGAACGGTGCCAGCTGTGGCCTCTCCCCCACATACGCTCTCAGCAATCACGTGATAACACCGCGACGCATATCAACAGTCACACCACTACAGCTGTGTCAGTGCCACAGCTGAATCAGTCAAATGTCAGCACGCTTTGGAATATAAAAAGGGTTCTCAGACCTTTAACAACGACCGAAGGGTAAACTATACGCCTCCCTAAGGCAACATGCGAACCTATGCAACTGCTCACTTTGCTTTCACTCTTGATGTTGAATAAATATGTCTGAGCGCCTTGTAATATGTGGGCTCTTATTACGCCCTACCGTTGCGCAATTCGCACGCTTAGACGCCTGGTGTTGTTGTATTCTTTTACCTCGCAACATATGATGCAGTAATATATGAAGTGTCAAGTGTCTACTTCTACTATATTACACGAGTGTAGGGCTTTTTTCAAGAAGCAGTTTGGAGCAATAACGTGGCTATATGGCAGAACACCTGCTTTTCACGTAGACGACATGGGTTTAATTCTCACTTGAACCCTGATAATGTATTTTTTTTATTTGTCTCTATGGCAATTCTTCAAGCCTGGACAAGGCGAAGATTTAGCACTCAGAACCAATGGCGCCGGGATTGTCGTGGACTCTGATTTATGCAGAACAAGTTCTTTGACGCTATCAAGTTAAAACATCAACATGTCTCAGTGTCTATTTTTTAAAAATCTTTCGCAAACTACAGCTCAGAACGTCCCACAGAACGCCCCGCCGTGGTGGTCTAGTGGCTAAGGTACTCGGCTGCTGACCCGCAGGTCGCGGGTTCAAATCCCGGCTGCGGCGGCTGCATTTCCGATGGAGGCGGAAATGTTGTAGGCCCGTGTGCTCAGATTTGGGTGCACGTTAAAGAACCCCAGGTGGTAGAAATTTCCGGAGCCCTCCACTACGGCGTCTCTCATAATCACATGGTGGTTTTGGGACGTGAAACCCCACAAATCAATCAATCAATCGTCCCACAGAACGTCACAAGAAAATGTCCCATGGTAGTACATTATTTTTGAGTAATTGGTTTTCTGCGGTATTGTGTGTTTCAGTATAATATATCAGGGTTTCCAGTATTTCTCGAACAACTGAAATATGTTTCTAGGAACATGGGATAATTCACGTTATATAACCCATATTCATTATCAACCCTCTTATAACATGCCCATGCCTGTTTGCTTTTTCTTTATGATCTGGTTGATTTCGTAAATATTGCTACAATACTTTTTTTTCTTTCGCCAACAGCGTGAAATGGGTCGTGTAGTTTTATTGCAAAACGTTGTTTTGGGACGCAGGTGATGCTGAAAGCTTGTTCAAGCATGGCGGCTTGCCCCACATTGACGCAGCAGATAAGATACCCCAATGCTTTTTAACGCGATCTCGTTAGAGAGCTACTGTCAGAGAAATTCCGTGGTTGGTGTCGGCTACGTTGGTTGTGAGCGAAAAACCATCCGTTAGTGAAAAATCAAGAAATAAGCAAATAAAATAAAGAATAAAATTTTCTATCTCATTCAGGATCAAATCTAAAACGTTCGCGTGCCAAGCAGGTGTCCTACCACAAAGCCTTGATGTTACTTGCAGCTGCGTAAAAAAAAAACACTACATAAATGCCATGTAGTGGGTGTAAGGAGTCTCCTTAATGCATTTTATTTGACAGGTTTCACGACGAAAACAAGCGCGTTCGGCGATTTCAGAGGCTATCAAACTGCGTCGACAAAAGCGAGGATCATGCAGCCATCACCGCACCGCTAAAAAACACACAATATCTTTGAAACAGCCATAAAAATGGACATTTATGTCAATCTAGCGGAAAAAATATCATGCTTTTTCAGAGGTGTTGGTCAAAGAAACAGCAATCCATAGATAACGTGCTGCCCTCTGTGAGGCACTGGGAGACTCCTTATGGCCTCTGAAATGGCGAGCGCGTGGCGTGTATCTTGGAGGTTATGTGACTCTCGTTTGAGATTAAAAACCTGTATGTACCATTTGCGTGCGCATGCGCGCGTGTGTGTGTCTGCGCGCCACCTGTGAGACATTGTGAAAAACGTGTCTCCACTACAGCAGAGGGCCGTTCTAGGAGAGGGTGGTAGTGGTTAGAAGATGAGAAAAGGCACCTAATTTCTGCAACCCGGTCGGGAGCATGGCGCAGTGCCTCTAGCAGAGGGAAGTGGCCACACTGCACAGTCCCTGCAATACTATGGATACGTCACGCTTGCACGCACGTGCGTTAGTGTGTGTTTGTGTGTGTGTGTTTGTGTTTGTGCGTGCGTGTAACAAAAAATAATAATAAGTATGCAGTTAGTGGTTAAAGAGTGCACTAGGAGCCGGATTTTGCTATCACGTTAAACTCTTAAAGGCGAAGCTTAAGTGTCCCCCATTTTTTCATCAATTCGTCTTAGTACAAATTATTTATTACTACAATTGAAGTAACACAGGCGCACATGCGCTCACACACATGCTCACACATACACAAGCAGATACGTGCGTTCTCAAACACACGCACACACACGCACGCGCGCCCACATACATACAAGCGTGGAAATTCGGTTCATCACAGCGCACCCCCGTCCCCTTTTTAGAGGACAAAGGAGGGCGGCCACCTCCAGTTAGTGTTTGTGCACGCTTATGCTCAAACACAAACACACGCTCACGTGCAGTTTCTTGAAAAATTGATCAGATGACACATAAATGCGTATTGCGATGAACACTGGGCTCTCAGACTGGCACCAGTAGAGTTTCGCAGATACAAAGAGTGTGAAGATAATGGCGGCAGAGTAAGCTGCCTTTGAAAGATAGCTATCCCTCTACAAAGCTCACAGTTGATGGAGAACCAGTGGAGTGATTCGAAAACCGCGGGTTTCACACCATCTGACATGAAGGTTTTCGGGGAACTCTGTAGGTGGCGGCACAAAAAGCACCACGCACAAGCACGACGCGCAAACGCGTGTGATCGTAGCGATGCCATACCTAGCATTGGCCCTTCAGTGGCTCCTTTTTTTTCGCATTAGGTATTCCGCGACCTTTCCCGCTTGTCGTTCCGTCTTTCTATCCATCTCCCTATCTCTTTCGAGATCAGTTTCTCCCCAAGTGGCACATGCAGACCTTTGCTCCCTCTTCCTCTCCACACTTCTCCCTCCATTCCTCACTCTTTCCGAAAAAGGCGGGCTCGCGACACCCCACTCTGCAACGACGAGATGCGGAGCGCTTAGTCGGCGTGCGGCTGCATTCGCGGGACGTCGTTGGTGCGCAAACAAGAGAGCGTGGGAAGCCGGGAAAACGTCGTTCAGTCGTCGCCAGTTATTGAAGCTGGAGAAATAACAGGAGTGGTTGCGCTGCGTGGTCGCTGTCTCTTCCAAATGCATTCACTGTCGATAGCAAGCATATCGGATCGTCCATCTATCCCGAACAGCGTTACTCCGTCAGGAGGCATTCTGCAAGGACGCTCAGCAACAACATGAATTCAGGAAGCTTGCGACAGTTTGACTTCGTTTGATTGAAAACTCGTGCTGTAACAGTAACCAGCGGTGACAAGAAGTGGAACTTTTTTGCTCGTGAGTGCACGGACAGTGGTATGAAAGTGAGCGGTGGTAAGATTTCTGTAAGATTAAGTGATCACGATTTATATGTTTCGCCGAAGTCGTTGAGAAACAAAGCGTAATTTGATTTACTGAACACATCATGACAGGAATCCACAAGAGGCGAAAATGACTAAGGACATTAGTATGTTACGCTACATCTCTGTGTCAAGTTTTCTGTTAATTTAAGGATACTTTTATTTCTGAGTTTATAGCATCTTTAGAGCAAGCGGAGCTGCTTTATGTTTGAAGAGCACGGTCAGTGAAACTTGCAGAGATTCTTTCTTTATATACTTCTGCTTTCCAAAAAAAGATGTCGTGCAGGTGGGGAAAAGAAATTCGCAAACCATAAAAATGGAGCTGCAAAGTCTACTTTCTTGGTATTTCGAACAATTAAAAGCCTTATGTGTACTTTTCCCAATTTAGAAAATGAAATAATAAATGAACAAGACTTTTCTGGAGCACGCTACATCTTCTACATCAAAGACATGGTTGTTAGGATAGAGATCAACACTCGCATTCGTTTAGCTTCCAGCACTCGGTAACGAAAACAAAAAAAGATAAGCACGTCTTTCTTTTCAATCCTACAGGAGGCAACTGTTGAAAACGTGAATGTGTACCTTTGGGAAGGATTTTTATCCAGAATGCTTGCCTTTGCACAGTGGTAGGTTCTTTGATCTCACCGATATTTCTATTCAATCTGGGAAGTTCAGGCACAGCATCTCTACTACGGTACAGCAAACAAAAATCATTTTCGCAGCCCCTTTCTCACACATACTGAGCTCGCTCATGATATTCGAGTCACCTCTTTCATCGTTGTGTATCAACGGGTGCTAAGCCGAGGGTGGTGATGAATACCTGCACGACACTTCTGAGGAACTCTTCTTCACGCTGATACGCGGGACACGGCGGCGGACGCATGGCTCGGCTTCATCGACGTGACGTGAGACGGTTAGTGACCCTGAGTGAGCGGCGGTGGCAGCGCCT